>NC_089838.1:236536625-236846772 GCF_035609145.1 Eleutherodactylus coqui
ATCCTTCTAATTTACTACGGTTTTCCAGTGTGTCCGTTAAATAATCTTGGCTGTGTGCGATTTTTGGAAAATGTATCCCCTCCCAAAAAAATGAGGTTGGCAACTGTGCTTCTGCCCCAAGGGCTTAATCACATAAGCTTGTTGCACGCACATTTGCACGCACAAAAAAGGTTTGCGCATATTGTTTTCAATGAGACTATTCACACTATCGCTCTTACATATGAAGCTGCCTTGAGGGCATGTTTGCAAACATTACTGTCGATATTGCACGGGCAGGGCCAATTAACACGCAACACATACCCTTTCGTGTGAAATTGAATGGCTATTTAAGCCTAATAAGGTCCAGTTGTTCCATCACCAGCATAGAAGAGGGTTCTTTACTGTAAAAGCAGTGAGACACTGGGACTCTCTGCCTGAGGACGGCAAAATCCATAGAGGAGTTTAAGAGGGGACTAGATGTCTTTCTAGAGCGCTACGATATTGCAGGAAATAGACATTTAATAACCAGCGAGTTGTTGATCCGGGTCTTGGAGTCAGGTAGAAACTATCAAAATGTTGATCCAGGGATAATTCTGACTGCCATTATGGAGTCGGAAAGGAATATGTCCCCCAAATGGGGTGTGAAACTGAAAAAGAGAAATAACATTAATATAAATAGATGGATCATGTGGTCTTTTTCTGCCATCACTTTTCGATGTTTCTATGTTTTTATTTTTATATCAACAGATCTCGAAGTGCTTGTTTAGTTTTTTTTACAAGAATGTGTTCTATTCTTCATTGATCACATTTTTGGACACTGAGATTTTGATTCATTTTTTTGGAGACCTGCATTTTTTTATTTTTACAGTGTTCGCCTGCGATATAAATGACATGTGAAATAAGATTTGTGAGTTAGTATATTATTTATGTTGGTTTTTTTTTAACTCATAAGAACATTTTTTCCTTTTCTTGTTCCTCCCTGCTTTTAAAAAATCATAATTTTCTAATTGTATCATTGGCATTTTAGTGGCACCATTTAATGAACTATAAAATATACAAAAAAAGTTTTAAACACTTCTAAACTGGGTGAAATAGAAAAAAACCCCACAATTTTGTCATTTTTGGGGGGGTTCTTGCTTTAATAACATACATGGTGCGGCAAAAATGAAATTTTAACTTTATTTGTGTTTCAATATAAGTACAGCTATACTTAATGTACACCGTTTTTTTGTTGTATTACTTAAAAAAAAGATATCTTTAAAAAAAATAAAACATTCCATCGCCATTTTCTGAGCCCATAACTTTTTTTTATTTTACTATCAATGCGATTGTGTGGACGTTTGTTTGTTTTTTGGGTGGATGAAGAATAACTTGTTGTTTCTATTAATACTGTTTTGTGGCACATATGACTTTTTGATCATTTTTTAATAAAAAAAATTCTGAGATACAGGGTGACCAAAAAAACCACAATTCTGGTGTTGTGTATTTTTTTCTGACAGCATTCACCATGCAGGAGCAATTTAGGTTATTTTACTAGAGCAGACTTTTATGGACACGATGATACTGAATGCTTTTTTTTTTTTGCTTTAAAATGGGAAAAGGGGTTTAGAAAAAACAAAACTATTTTTTATCCTTGCAATATTTTTTTAAAAAAATATACAACTTTTTTAAAAACTTTTTCCTTTGAGTCTATAGGGAACTTGAACTAGAGAACATTTGATCACTTCAGTATTGCAGTACATTGTACTTCTGTATGAATTCTATTAACTCATGCCACAACCATGGCTTAATAGACAGGAATACACCGCATCCCTGTGGCCTTCACAAAGCCCCTTGCTGCCATTGCACACGAATAGTAGCCTGCAATGTCATTGCAGCAGTGCCATTCAGAAACCAGAGGGAGCTCCCTTCCTTTGCTGGGCCATTTAAATGCCACCGTCAGAACTGACAGCATCTAAATGGTTAACAGCTGTGATGGGGATTATCTCCAATCAAGACAGCTGACATTCATGGCATATGGAGCAAGCTTGTCTCGCAGGCAAAGAATAAGATGCTACGGCACTCTGTAGTGAAGACACCATACAGAGAATCAATCTGACATTGGATTCTACTATTGCTTCTTCGCGGCATGGTTACTCAATGCTTTATATTATTATTAGATTGTTTATGATTGGGGTTATGATTTTTGGTTCTGATGCGCTTTTCATATTAATATTCCTTCTAAACCTTTGCCTTTCTTTCCTTTGCTCTGATACTCTTTTCTAGCGCCATTTTCTCTCCTTACCCGCATATTTTTTGATATGTCATGTAATCCATTTGCACCACTCATTTATGTTATCCGTTGTTTTTAATTATTATTATTATGTGCTCATTTACATCGTCAGCACATGTATATATTTATTGTTATGGTTTTTTTATTGTATGCACGCAGCTCTAGCTATAGCTTATTTGCGCACATCGTGTTTCAGGTCTTGCGTTTTATTTGGCGCTCTATCTTGTGTTCAGTTCATCTACTTTCTGTATATGGGAACTCTGCCTGTCGTTACAAGGTTGGATGTATGTATTAAGGAATTTGATGTCTACTATTTATAAGAACTCGCGTGAGAAGGTATGATGTTTCCCGATGAAGCTTCATCTGTAGTGATACGCATGAAGTCGTAGTTCACAGCACATATATTTTTGCCATTTTTTGGCTCCATGCTAGCACCATACCTTGGTAATAATTCTGCTAGATCTTTATAATGGTCTTTATGTTGTCCTATATTAGATGCCACATTGCTTTGTATTAAATGTATTTTTGCATTGATGTTCTCACTTTCCATAGACTTTTGGACACATCTATTTGCACCTTATTGCGCTATTTAATCTTCTATTCATGGGGCCGTTTGGGTTACACATGGCCTATCTTAAGGACTCGCTCAGATGAGCGTGGTTCTCGCGCTACTACAGCAGCACGAGAACAGCGCTTCTATAGCAACCGATGGGTTGCTATGGATGCGCTCACATGGACGCTTTGGAGAAGCGTAGGATCTGCGCTTCTAACAAAGTTAGGACATGCGAGTACCGACTAGCATGTCAGCTCCGTGATGCGCGCTGTGCAGCCTGATTTCCATAGGTTCCTATGGGATCCGTGGAAGCACGCTGCCTGCACCACGGATGTGTGAACGGGCGGCTCCGTGCAGCTAGAGACAGCCCGTTCTCGCGCATAATCCCTGCATGGAATTTTTTTTATGGCATTCATTTAAATTATCAATTTTTTTTTTATTCTGCTTTTGCACAATAGAATCACTTAAAAAATATGCTGTGGCACATTTTTTTAAATTTTCACGTAGATGGAGCTATTTGAGGGCTTGCTTTTTGTGAAATGAGCTGTAGTTATTATGGATGTTATTTTGTGGTTGATATAGCTTTTTGATAGCTTTTTATTCTGTTTTGTGTGAGACTGTATTAGCAAATTTAGTAAGTACGGTAGTTTTTTTATTAAATATTTCACAGTGTTTATCGTGCAGATTAAAAACATAAGATTTTTGTTTGGGTCACTATGGATGTGGTGATACCAATTTTCTGGTGGGTTTTTTTACATTTTTTTTACAAAATATGTAAAAGTGTTTCTAGGGGAGAGGATGTTTTTTTTGTTTTTAAATGGCCAAGGTCAGAAGTTTTTCTGATCCTGGTCCTTAGAGCAGAAGCTGACCTTATTCCTATGTGCCATAAAAAGGTGTATGCATTGGAATGAGGTCCCTTAACCGCAGTAAAATGGTGTATTGACAGAAACTAAGGGGTTAATAGGTTTTCCTGGAATTGACACTTATTGCCCATCCACAGGATTTACAAACATATTGCGTAAGTGACTGCTAGAACCTCTATGATCATGAAAACAGAGGTCCCATCTTCCTGTTTGAATGGACTGCAGTTGAACATGCACTCTGCCACTTCTTTTAAAGTCTGTTGGACTGACTGAGTACAGTACTTGGGTATCTCCATCAGCAGAGGCGTAACTTGAAGCTTCTGGGCCCAGGTGCAAAATCTGTAATGGGGCCCCCATCTATAATGCTTTTTTCATAGTACTGGGCTCCCAATATGGAGAAGAGAGGCCTTATGGGCCCCCTAAGGCTCCTGGGCCCGGGTGCAACCGCATCCCCTGCACCCTCTATAGTTACACCTCTGTCCATCAGTCCCATAGACTTTGAATGGAGTGGCGTTGTGCACAAACACTGTAGTCAGACAGAGGACACAGCACTCCCATTCACTTGTTTGTGGGTACCCAGTTGTGGAACCTGTAGCGATAAGACACATCACTTATCCTATGGATAGGTGATTTACTGAGTGTTTTAGATACTTCCATATACTTTTTTTTCTGCTACGTTTAACAAAGTGGTATTCTTTTGTAAAAACAGGACGAGGCCCAAATTGCACCAAAATCTGTACCAAATTGCATCCAATAATAATCATGCTGCTTTGCCAACAACATAAAGATAACTGCACATAGACTGCTACGGAGCAGAAGTGGGTTGTCTCCAGCAGTGAGTTGAGGTTATGTTTGGGCACGGACGATGGCCGTGTTCATGTCTGCAGACCTAGGGGTGAGCGCCTCAGTCCTGTTTTTGTTCTGAAACGGCACACCGCCTCCACTGCTGGTGTGATGGTCTGGGGGCCATCGCATACAACAGTTGGTCACCCCTAGTAGTGGTACGAGGGACAATGACAGCTCAGCAATATGTTCAGGACATACTGCAGCTACATGTGTTGCCTATCATGGCGGCTTCCAAGAGGCATCTTCCAGTAGGATAATGCTCTGCCGCACACAGCAAGGGTGTCACAGGAATGTCTCCACAACTTTACTTCCGTAGCCTGTCCGGTTGCCAGGTTTACTGCCAATAGAACACATATGGGACCATTTGGGACACCAACTTTAACAGCCTACAAGTTTTCACGATCTAGAGGTTCACTTACAGTAAATGTGGACTGATATGCTGCAGGATATCATACAGAACTTGTTTGCCTCCATGCCTGTCCATATCACATCTTGTATCTAAGCTAGAGGTGGTACAACAGGGTACTAGAGCCTCCATGCCCGCCTGTATCACATCTTCATCCGAGCTAGAGGTGGTACAACAGGGTATTAGAGCCTCCATGCCCATCCGTATCACATCTTGTATCTAAGCTAGAGGCGGTACAACAGGGTACTAGAGCCTTCATGCCCCCCGTATCACATCTTGTATATAAGCTAGAGGTGGTACAACAGGGTATTAGAGCCTCCATGCCCACCTGTATCACATCTTGTATCTAAGCTAGAGGCAATACAACAGGGTACCAGAGCCTTCATGCCCCCGTATCACATCTTGTATATAAGCTAGAGGTGGTACAACAGGGCACTAGAACCTCCTTTTAAAGTTTTCTGCAATAAATTCTCCTTTTGCTCTGATACTGTAATCATTTACTTGTATCAGCGTTTCAATCACACTTTAGAAAGTTTTATTTGATTCCGACAACTCCTTCTAGGGGAGGGATTTTTTTTAGTGTAGTTTGGACTCTATAAACTATCAATTTCACGGCAGCTTCTAAGTGTCAGCGGCTAATAAATATGTGATGATTTAAAGAAATGTTTTAATAATTTCTTGAATACATGCACCATGGAAAGGCCACCGGAGTAGTTATACATTTATTTGCTTAGAGTAGTTTATTAACTTGTTGGAATAAAGGGCTGCCATTTTAAATAAATGTTGTATAAACAGTTTAGACATGCCTGTTTTATTACCAACAAAACCATTGAAGCCACAAGAAACATTTCATAATTACATTTTCAACAGACCTTACAATTGTTTACAGCTTTTTTTTCCTTTCTAATGAACTACTTCCTTTTCGTATCATGTTACAAATAATTTGCATATTAGTGTACAATACAGAGATGAAATAACAAGATAGTAAAATCAGACTGTCCAAGTATAAAGGTGCATTCGCACAGCCATATGTTCAGGCGATGCACAGTCTGTGACCTCCACCGACAGTACTCGGCCCTGTAGTACCCTATAAGGCTATTCACATGACCGATTTTGCACACAGACCAATGATTCATGTGTAGAAATCGCTGCATGTCCTGTTCCTTATAAAAATAACCCAGGGTATCCATATAACAGTAAGGATGGTATTTAGTAGAAATGGCATGACACGGGTATAACAGATTCGTCTTCTGCTGCAGCCTACCCCTTACCCAACAAAGATATAAATTCATCCCTTTTTTCTTCTCCACCTGTTCTCCTCTTCTTCTGTGACATCACTAACTGTCCTTCCCGTACTTTTTCCGCTCCTCCTCTTCTTTTTCCCCAACTCCACCTTACCTCCCTCCTTAACCCCTACATCCACACTCCTTGTTAACCCTGTCATGCCTGGCCTCCACCCATGGCCCTGCAGGCCTAGTTATGGCCCATACTAACAAATTAATTGCCACGTCCATGCGGCACAAGAGACCCACGCTCAGGATGGGCGCAGGGTTTAATAGGTGTATTACACACTGCAGGACAATGAGCACCATTCCAGGTAGATGGAAAGAACCTGTCCCTACCAAACTGAGAAGTGAGGACTCCCTGCCTGCAAGTAGAGTTACTGTCCTGATAGGGACAGACCCACTGTCTTCCTCTGGGCCCTAACTATTTCTATAGGAACCCCTGGAGAGATGGACTGCCATAGCAACGCAAACAGTAAAGGTAACCAGTAACAATAGAAAGGATAAAGCAGTTGACTGAAATAGGAGCTTATTACCCAGGCTAGAGGATCTCACCAACTCCAACCTCTCCTCTAGAGAACTGAATAACCTGTTAGGAGGAAATGGTGGGAAATGAATATAAAGCTCTCCACACCTGCCGATAGGAAGAGCAACTAGAGAATCACACCCCCAACCCTAAGTCCAAGCTATTGCTTAAGCCCCAAGCTAAGGTACGCCCCCGCCCCTGCTATTGCAAATAGTGGAGGGGGAGCGGGAGCTCAATGCACTGCTTCCGGCCCGCCACACTTCCTCCCCCTGCAGAGAGAGACAGCGTATTTCGGCCGGGCGTAAAAACCTGGACGGTAAACGCATGTCGTAATAAGCCCTCAGACAGTATTCACTGTATAAAAAAATGTTATTTTAATAGCGTGGACTTTAACAGACATGGTGATACTAAATACGTTTTTTATTATTTTTCTGTTAAATTTTTTTTTTAGAAACATGTGAAAAGAGTTTTTTGAAAACGTTAAATTTTTATTATTTATTGTAATTATTACTAAAAAGCTTTTTTTCACTTTGCTTTTGTTTGTCCCTAAAGAGGACTTTAACTTGCGATCATTTGATCACTTGTACAGTTTACTGCAACATTGTAGTATTGCACTTTACTGTATTTTGATAGGACTAAGGCTGCCTGTTCACGGGCGTTGCGGTATCCCCAGCAGATCTCCTGCTCCCCGGTGGTGGGAGCAGGAGCCGACAGACGGATCTCCACTGTCAGCCTATCTGACAGATAGGCTGACCGCGGAGAATCGTGGCAATTCGCAGCATCTTGCGAATTGCCGCCCGCGAGCGGAGAATCGCTATGATTCTCCGCTCATGGACAGGAGGGAAGCGCTTTCCATAGCAATGCTAGCTTTCACTGCGCTCCCCGCAGCCGGATTATCGCCGCTGGGAACGCAATGAAAATACGCCTGTGGATAGGCAGCCTTAGGCGGCTATGAGTCCCGAATTATATCCTGCAATCTTCATTGTGCAGAGCTAATCGGGAGATTTCAATTCTCTTTGAGACATTTAAATGATTAACAGACACAACTGGAGTTATTTCTGATCCCGGCTATTGAAGGCGGGTATCAGCTGTCAAAGACAGCCAACAGCTCCAAGCAAACCCCATGCATAGCTGACAAACATATACGTCGGATGTTGCCAAGAGGTCAAAAAAATGCAACAAAAACTCACACGGTTTGTTTTTTTTGTCTGAAAAAGCATCAAAAACCACCAGGAAAAATGTCACTAAAAACAGTACTTTTTCGAAAACATTGGGGCTTATTTCAATTCAAAAAACAACAATTTTCTGGTGCAAATTATATCTAAAAAAAGTGCCTTACATGCTTTGCCCCACATTTGCTATGCATTCTTAGACACTTTCGGACAGTTTCTCCAACTGTCAGCGAAGGTTCCAGTGAAGATGTGAGAACAGCCCAATAATAGTAAAAAGTAGCAAACCAGTCATAAAACTGTCTTAATACTAATCAAAGTTTACATACTATGCCAGTTTTAAGAATGGGTACAAGCATAGTATACGTACAGTGAACATTAAGTCAATTACAGCAAGTAGATTGTTACTAAATTGTTATCTGAACAAGTCCCATTCCGCAATTCTAGTATTCCCCCCTTCAAAAAAAATCATAACTTTTTTTATCTTTCATGTAATATCTACAATAGGGCTTGTTTTTTTTACAGTACGAGTTGTATTTTTCAATGGAACTATTGATTGTACCGTGTAATGTATTGAAGACTTAAAATTTTTTTTTTTTTTTAATTAAATCTTTTTATTGCACTTTATCTCCATTTTTTGTTCTTTTCCACCATCACAACACAAAACATACCTTTACATAACATACCAAGAGTCAACCCAGCAAAGTATGGCTCAGTCCCCTGCACAGAATGTCCTTTTGGATTCCATTATTTAAAAAAAAAAACATTTCTAGGTGGGGCAAAGTGGGACCCCCCCCCCCCCCACACACACACACTTCCCCACAATTGCATCATTTTGGGGAGGTGGGGGGTTATTTTTAAGCTAGTAAAAATAACACATCTTTATTCTGTGGGTCAGTATGAGTACAGCAATACCAAATTTATAAAGTTTTTTTTCTATATTAATACTTTAAAAAATTAAAATGCCTTAGAATAAAGAAGGTGGAATTGCTTTCTGTTGCCATAATTTAACTCATATGACTTTTTTATTTTACCGTCGATAGGGCTGAGTGAGGACGCGTTCCTTGCAGGGTGACTTGTAGGTTGTAATTGTGCTATTTTGGGGGAGATAAGACTTTTTGATAGCTTTTTACTCCATTTTTTTCTCGGAGACAAAATGACCAAAAAATTGCAATTATGCCATTGTAGTAAAGGCCCATCTACACAGCCGTAGGCGTTTCATGTGCGCCAGTACGGCAAAAGCTCCGGCGCATAAATGCTGAGATCGCAATGCCGTGGGGCCTGGGGAGACATTCCCCCTTCCCTCCCCTCACCGGCTCACCTGTTCTCCCCCCCCCCCCCCTCTGGCTGTTTGCAATGGGTGGGGGCGGAGCTAAGCTCCCACCTCCTCCCCGCCCCTTGTCTGCAGCCAGCAAAGGGAGGGGGTGGAGCAGGAAGAGCTTAGCTCTGCCCCCATCCTGGCCACTTCCATTGCAGGGAAAAGAAGGGGAAGGGAGTTTAGCAGTCACGCTTCTAAACTCGCTCCCACCTCCCTTCTCCGGAACCTACACCCCCGCTTCCACCGTCCCCATAGGGACCTACGCAGCTGCCGCAGGCGGCGTGAAAGGGCCCGGCCGGGTGCTTTCACGCCATGCAAATACGCCCCTGTGCACTGATGCATTGTAAGCCAATGCATCAGAGGGGCAGCGTATATCGTCCAGGTGTGAAAACCTGGCCGATATATGCCCAAGTGAATAAGCCCTAAATAATGCGGGATTGGTAATGTGATATTTTAATAAACTGGACCATTACAAATGTAGCAATACCAACTTATCTATTTTTTTCATTCAATGAATGGCCAGGTGCTGCCTGTGATTGGCGGAGTGCTGTGACAATGAACGGCTGAGAGCTGTCTGTGGTTGGCTGATCGCTCAGCCAATCAGATACAGCCCTTTCAGCAGGCGGGGATTTTAAAAACCCGCCTGCTGAAAGAGCTTCAGAGCAGTGCAGGGAGAAGACAGGCTAGACACGTCTGAGCATCGGCAGCTGAGGAGAGGTGAGTATAATTTTTTTTTTAACACATTCTAAGGATGATCTTTAGGGAAGGGCTTATATTTAAGGCCCATCCCTGAAAAACCCTGCAGGGCTTGCCAGCAGCCCATTGCATTCAATGGGACTGCAGAAGTGCCGGTCCCATTGAAAGCAATGGGAGAACATCACGATCCTTTACTTCCCGCGGGGAGTCCCCTTTGGCCCTGATCACTGTTACTTCTTGATGTTGAAACGCGTGGAAATGTGATTTTTTTTCGCGGCAGAATTACGCATACAGATTTTGCCCATTTTCAGTACAAATTCAATGTGCGGATCTGAGCAAAAAAACCCCGTCAAAAAGATGCATATTGTGATGTGCATTTTTGAGGTGGAATTCACATGGAAATTTTCTTTTCAATAATATTTTTATTGGGTTTTATAATAAACAAAGATTAACACAAAGTTGACATCTTTGTTGCGTTAGAATACAATTTCTGTACCGTGACATAAATATTTTAATCATACAATGTGTTGTTGAATAGTAAAGAGACTAATATTGCTCCCGGGGCCTCCGTGCCCGCACCGCTGGTCCTATCACCCGGGCGGCTGGGGTGCGGCGCAGGGGAGCCCCGGTGCTGGTGACTACCCCTGGCCACCGCCAGGTTGCTAGGGAGGCGGCGGGCGCTGTTCCGTGCCACGTCCCCGTTGCCATGGCAGCCGGGCGCGCATCCTTTATATCCACCGGCCAGCTAGTGCTGGGGGCGGGCTTGCTTGTACTCTGGATTAGCTGCTGCTGCTGCTGCCAGGCTCCCGCCCCAATCAACTGCTGGGGTGGGAGTTCTAACAGCATTTAAACATGTCTGTTTCCTTCCTGTATTGCCAGTGTACGTTTGTCTCCAGGCTACACCTGCATATTTGGATTGCGCTCCCAGATCTTGACCCTCGGACTTCGGACCTGCCCTTGCTTTGCCTGACCCCTTTGTACCGCATACCCTCCTGTTGCCGACTCGGACTGTCTGACTCTCCCCTGTGTTCCTTTGTTTCCAGTGTTTGTCTGTATCGGTCCCTGTTCCCCCCTTCCCTTGTAAGTGTAGGGACCGTCGCCCAGTTGTCGCCCTAGGGCTTAGCCCAAGGGGGCAAGTAGGTAGGGACAGGGGTAGTGGGTTGTTTTCAGGGACTCCCATACCCGGCCCCAGATCCCCGACAAGTGCGTCACTTGAGTACTAGATATCAACTGTGAACCAGAAACTAGAAACGTATTTGTACCACTTGAAGGCTTTTACTTTATGGCAGAAGGGCCTATTAGGGAAAGGAGGGGGCTTAAGACATGGAGATATTTGGGAGGGTGGTATGTGGAGGGATTTGTATGCTAGTTAGTTAAAGGAAGATGATTTGTCAGCCAAATGTTCCATTTGGATATAAAGGAATCGAATGTCTCATTTTGGACTGCCAGCATATTTTCATAGGTGCAGTTGGTTAAGACTATAGAGGCTATTTCTTTTATGGAAGAAACTTTGGAGCTTTTCCAGTTGCATGCTTATTGTAAGAGGAGTTCCATGTAGTATATGGCAGAGAATTGTTCTACATTCAATGGGAAATTATTTACCCCTAACAGTAGAAGTGCCAAACCAAGGCTGTTTTTAGTTGCGTTGGGGTGGAGCGTTTTTATCATTTTAAACACCGTCTTCCATAGAGTGGAGATTAGGGGGAAACTCCAGAAAATATGGATCAGTGACCCTATTTGTCCGCAGTTTCTCCAATGTTTAGGGGATGCACTGCTATAGATGTATCAGAGCTTTAATGGAGTATAGTACCATCTGGCCAATAATTTATAGTACTGTTTGTGGGGGGATACACATGGTGTAGATTTTACAGCCCATTTTAGGGCGGTTTGCCATTCTTGTAGGGAGAATTGACTTGAGAGGCCTGTTTCCCATTTTAGGAACTGTACTGTTTTCTTTAGGAAAATGTCAGATAAAAATTCGTAGATTTGTTTATATGATTCTTGCATGTGTTAAGGGTATTAGATAGTAGGTCTTTTAAGATCGTTGGAATATTGATTTGCGTGGCGGGGTGCGTGCGAAGATGTTTTCTTATTTGGAGCAATACGTCTATAAAACTCAGAAGAGGGAATTTTATATTTTTCCCGAATTGAAGAGAATGGAAGCAGTTGTCCTTTATATGTAAAAGTCTGCTACCGATTTAATCCCAGTGTTTGACCATATCTCAATGGAGAGTTCAGGAATGAAAAATTTTAATGTTGACAGGGAATGATCTTTCCCCACCAAATAAAGTCAATGTAAAAAGAACTGGACAGACTAGCTTCCTTGGAGTTGGGATGGATGGGCAGGATTATACTACATAAAATGCTTATACTCCCTAAAATCCTCTACTATCTAAGGACTCTTCATATACCCATCCCAATCACAACCTTCGCTTCCCTCTACAAACAAATGAACTCATTTATCTGGAAAAAAAGCAAAACCTCAAGTAGCCTTTTCTCTTAGGATCAAAAATAAAAAACACGGTGGCCTGAGCCTACCTAACCTCCAAAACTACCACAACTCATTTTTGAGCGATCAAATCAAACACCTATGTGCTGCTCATCCCGACAAAACGTGGCTATCATTAGAATCTCACTTTGCATAAGTTTTAGACTGGATGTTTCCTGGCCCTCTCTAGTCTCCCCACTCACTTGTCCTTCCCATACACATGGAATTTTTCCACAGTGAATTCTGAACATACCTTCTGAGGCTGCCATAAAATTGGTAATTTATGAACTCCAAATTGTATAGAATACAAACAGGAATGAAAGAGATAATATCTTACTTTACAATTTAAGTTCTCAAGTTGAATATTTAACCCCTTGCCTGACTCCGTCGTCAGGCATGCCGTCGGGAGAAAAGTTTAAAATTTTTCTCCGATGCATGCCATGTGACGCGTGAGAGTGACTCGGGCCCCATTGAAATCAATGGGCAATGATCGTTATCCGCTGCCACTGCTGTAACAGCAGTGGCAGAGGATCCCTTCACCCCCGCAGGAGTCTCCTCATTGCTGAACACTGTGACAGAGGGGACTCCCCACGGCAATGATTTTCCAGGGAGGGGCTTGAAATATAAGCTCTTCCCCAAAAATCATCCCAAACGTGTGTAATAAAAAATATATATATATATACTCACCTGAATTCAATGTATGGACCAAGCACTGCCTGTCATTGGCTGAGTACTGTGACCACTCACAGGCAGTGCTCAGCTGTCATTTAATGAATGGCTGAGCGCTCAGCCAATCAGACACAGCGCTTTAAGCCGGCGAGGATTTTAAATCCCCGGCGGTTGAAAGGTCTTTAGTACAGAACCGGGATCCCACGCGCAAGACCCGCCAGACCCCGCCAGTGGTGGAGAGGTGAGTATATATATATATATTTTATTTTTTACAAAAGCTAGGGATGATTTTCAGGGAAGGGCTTATATTTCAAGCCCTTCCCCAAAAATCACTGCTGGGGTAGACTGCACACAACTGCATCATATCTCCTAAACTATACAAAATATTTTTAAAAATTCAGAAAAAGTCATAGGTTTTAAATTGCTAAAAAAAAGGGACATTTTTTTAACCCGTAAATAACTAAAAAATGCGTCACTTAAGTTGTTAATAATATAGATTCATCAAGTATGAAGATTTATAGTGCATGTGAATCCCGTAGAAGATATCTGTATTTCTGTGTCTCTCCAATGAGGACTGGTTCTGACTGTCCCCGTTTACATACAGCAGGACTCTATCTGAGTCAGTTGCTTTGCGTATAATGAGAATCTGGGACACGGAGTGACATAAGGACAGGGCTAGGAACAGCGTCACTGTGTGTATGTAAACTAACAGTCCCCACCCCTATATTTATTATCATGCTAGTGTTATTACATGAGTTTTATAAGTTTTATATCTTGCTTTAGCTGCTTTGTTACATGACCATTGTCTTATGGATTTCACACACAGTTTTTTCCTTAATTTAAAAATTATTTCCTACTGATACTTGTTGCAAATAGATTTTCTATGATCGCATCTCATTACCTAAGGAACACTCGTGTAGCAATTAAAATTATGGTAGTATAATTTTTGGGTCACCGAATATCTTGGGCATATAAAAACAACATCCAGTTTTGAAGTGCAAGTCAGAAACTCGCAGAATTCTACGGACGCAGGGGTGTAACTATAGAGGATGCAGGGGATGCGGTTGCACCCGGGCCCAGGAGCCTTAGGGGGCCCATAAGGCCTCTCTTCTCCATATAGGGAGCCCAGTACTATGAATAAAGCATTATAGTTGGGGGCCTTGTTACAAGTTTTGCATCGGGGCCTGGGAGCTTCAAGTTACGCCACTGTACGGACGACTCAGTTTAATGGTTGGCGCTGCTCGGCTTTACGGATCCTCTTGGCACAATCCTGTTTTTGCACATAGAATGTCTCTTGTTTTGACTCACAAGGTACAAGTTTGTGTGAAGACACATTGTGATGGATGGTGTGGTTGACAAGGTAATTATTGTAGTATGTTGCTACAGGCTGTTTTGTGCACTGGAGAAACGTAACTAGGATAGGAGTGTAACGGAAGCTGGTGTGAGTGTTTACATTTGACATAGGACTATGTCCAGTAATATGGCCCTCTATAATAAACTGAATTACCTTAGTTTAAAGGGCAAGTCACCTTAGTAGTATGCCATTTTTGTTTAGTTAATAGGGCAGAGCTACAGAATCATACAGTACATTAAAAAATACAATTTAGCATAATAAATAGATTCATCATTTGGAATATATTAAAAGGGACCTGTCAGAACACACCCTATACAATTTTACTTGATGTGCATACATAGTGTAATGTCAAGAGTTCAAAGCCAAAAAAGGAGGGTGCCTATGTAATACTATTCTCCCACTTGATAGCAATATGCCTAGAAAGAAATGGTTCTGTGGAATTTTATGAAAGCATAACTTGAAGATCATAGATCCCAATGCAAAATCTGTAAAAGGGTTCCTAAACTACATTGGAGTGTAGGAACAACAGACTCACAAATGCCAGAGGCCAGCTTCATACGGGCATATGTGCAGAGAATAGAACCCACTGATTTCAATGGGTTAGTTCACATTTCCGTATTTTGTGCGCGTATTTTGGTCACAAAAAAGAAAAAATAGAACATGTTTTTGCTCCCATAGGAACTAATAGGTGATTGCCTAGAGTTGCCCAAAAAACGACATGACTTTTCTTATCTTAAATACACAGAAATCACACGTGAAACGCAACAATGTAAATATAGTGTAAGACCGGCTTCACACGGGCACTAAATGCAGAAAATAGAAGCTATTGGGATCATTTACATTTCTGTATTTTGTGTGCACATTTCAGTCACAATACCCAAGGAGATGTGTGAAGTACGAGCTTGAAAAGGCCAATCCTGTCCGAAACGTAGCTTGCTTTTTTCAAAAACATACAGAAATAAAGAACTTATTTTATTGAAAGTTTACCGTTTATGCTACCACGTCTTTTACTATTTTTGGACTGGCACATAGAAATTGTGATGAGGTGTACACTAAGTGACCACTTACAGCTATCGTCAGAGACCTCCTGTTCCCTTGTGTAGCAGCAATGATCAGACAGCAGATGGATTCCTGTAGTTTCACGCACCAAGTGTAGCCTCAGCTTTCAGAACTCTGATAGGGTCTTTTGATCAGCATTACCAACCCTATTGCACCATCCTCTCAGAAGTGTTTTGTTCTTGACCATTTGTACTCAATTTTCGGATCTGAGGCAGAGCCCACGAACTCTCCTATATATCCCGACAAAACTGTCTGGCCACCGAGGTGTCACCTCTCCGCACTTCACCATTAAAAAGAAAGGCAAGAAAGACGCTATGTAGCAGGACTACCAGACTCAGCCAAACATCTCTGTATCAAGATGCTCAGGGGCTACAGAGAATGGCATTGTGGACTGCAGGCAGTCCTGGGCCATAAGTTGTGCATTCCTGGTCCATGGCCACCTTTTAGTGTATTTTATACCCAATCAAATACTGAAAGCATTAGATACGTAGAGAATCTCTGCCTTGCCTGCAGTTTGCTGAGATTATTGTCGTCAGCAAACTATTAGCGTGGCTTAATTCCAAGTCAAATAGAGGTAACTACTGACTTTCTTGGGATACAATGTAGCGCAGAGCGACATGGCAGGTGGCCTTGATATGTTGTGGTGTTTGCTGAAGTGTACACTCAAAAATGGGACTCCTTTATATATGTATATCTGCTCATCAAGCTCAATGTGTTATGTCCTTTAATCGCCGAATATGCAAGAACATATACAGAAATATACAGGGTTATTATAAATGATCTTCCCAATCTGAAACCCTCGTAACGCCCATTTAATGACACTTACATACATAAATTTAATATCAATGGAAACAGAAACTTATACATTTTCATTTAGCAAAATCATCTAATGGTAAGATGTCCTTGCTGCCCAGGTTTCATCTTCCAATAGGACAGGTATCCTGTGCACTGTTAACATCAAGAATGGCGCACACAGATCCCTGTACAGAAGAGTTTGTGACTTCCTCATGCCTCGGCTGCATTCTGCACTGCCTGTGAAACCCAATGACTCCCCCACCCATGCGGTCTGATACCAAAGGTGTAAGGAAGAGAAGCTCCAAGACATACAAGAAACAGGCGGATGTGATGTGTCAGGGCACAGGGGGGATTGGAGTGTATTGCACTGTAGTGTGTGAATGTATGAGTGTACTATGTGTGTTTACATGCATTTGTTTCTGAGTTAGGCTTCATTCACACGAGCGCATAAATGGCGTGTTTTTTACAGCCAACCCATCTACGTGCCTATCTCCGGCATTGGTTTCCAATACAGCCGCTCACACAGCCGAATATACGGCACGTAAAAACGTTGCACCATGAAAAATGGAACACACGCGACTGAAATACACACTGACGTATATACGGCGAGCAAAAAGATTGTTCTGTTGTTTGCCCGATATTTGGTGGCGGCTCCCATACACTGCTTGGGAGCTGGAAAAAAGGGAAGGGAGGCATTTTAGCAGCGACCAATGCTGTGATAAGCTTACAGGTGCCTCTATATAGACATTGGAAGGCATCCCGAGGATTTTGGCAGAGGGAGGATTTTCTGGGGCGTGACGTATTTTTTCACTAAAATCGTCGCTCTCGGTCATGTGAATGGACAAGAAAACGCTGGCCGTGAGCGTGGAAAATTGGACGACCATGCACTTTTACGGCGTGGACGAGAAAACGAAAAACGCACACAGCCGTGTGAAAGAGCCCTAAATCTGCATCTACCTATACATTAGTGTATGCAAATATATATGTATGCACTGTGGGTGATATGTATTAATGCCATACTTGCCAACTTCCTTGGAATGTCTGAAAAACTCCTGGAAGAAAGGAGATCTCCTAGACTCCCAGAAGAGTCTGTAATCGCCTGGGTGCTGCATTCCCTTAGAAATATACTCACCCCTCCTGCAGCTCTCCCCAGTCCTGGGTGCCGTTCCTGCATCTTGTGTCTGCGGACTGTAGGGAGTCTGCGGCATTAGGGAGTGAAGAGGACCGCAGGAACAAGGAGATGTGAGAACCTGCTTATCTGGTCTGGAGTTAGTTTTGAAGTGGACTCTGATCTGGAGTGTGTAGTAAAGGGATTCAGGTCTGAGAGTCTGTATTTATAGAGACTGGAATCAGATTTGTTTAGGGGGTCTGGTCAAATATCATAGGCTGGTGATTAGAGATGAGTGAGTATACTCGCTAAGGGCAATTGCTCGAGCGAGCATTGCCTTTAGCGAGTACCTGCCCGCTCGAGACAAAAGGTTCGGGTGCCGGCGCGGGAGAGCGGTGGGTTGCGGCAGTCAGCAGGTGGGAACAGGGGGAGAGAGGAAGAAAGAGATCTCCCCTCCGTTCCTCCCAGCTCTCCCCCGCAGCTCCCTGCCCGCCGCCGGCACTCGAACCTTTTGTCTCGAGCGGGTAGGTATTCGCTCATCTCTACTGGTGATGTATATGGTATATAAATGGGCGTAGCATAAGGTATATAACTTTATGCACCTTTTCACAATGTCCCTGATGGCCATTCTCTAAAGTATGATTAAAGGCTCATTCACATAGTGCTATTCACTATCCTGTGGCATTCTGTCCAGGGGGTCCATCTGAACCCTCAATGGAATAGTAGACTTTAATGAGTCAAATGGAGAACACAGACTTTAATGAGTTATTTTTTGTGGACAGAATATTGTAGTCGACTATGCTACTGTCTTTCAGAAATAAAAGGAAAAGAAGTAAGGCCGCTTGCACACAGGTATGCTATGGAAAAACACTTTTTCCTGCACATGAGTCAAAATTAATTGTGATTTTCCGCTCGTGAAGAAAAAATCGCAGCATGCTCTATTTTAGTGCGGTGTTCACACAGACGGCTTCCATTGACTTAAAGGGGTTGTCCCGCGGCAGCAAGTGGGTCTATACACTTCTGTATGGCCATAATAATGCACTTTGTAATGTACATTGTGCATTAATTATGAGCCATACAGAAGTTATAAAAAGTTTTATACTTACCTGCTCCGTTGCTGGCGTCCTCGTCTCCATGGTGCCGACTAATTTTCGCCCTCCGATGGCCAAATTAGCCGCGCTTGCGCAGTCCGGGTCTTCTGCAGTCTTCTATGGAGCCGCTCGTGCAGAATGCAGGCTCCGTGTAGCTCCGCCCCGTCACGTGCCGATTCCAGCCAATCAGGAGGCTGGAATCGGCAATGGACCGCACAGAAGAGCTGCGGTCCACGGAGACAGAGGATCCCGGCGGCCATCTTCAGCGGTAAGTATTGAAGTCACCGGAGCGCGGGGATTAAGGTAAGCGCTCCGGTAAGCTTTCTTTACCTCCCTGCATCGGGGTTGTCTCGCGCCGACCGGGGGGGGGGGGGTTGAAAAAAAAAAAACCCGTTTCGGCGCGGGACAACCCCTTTAAATATTAAGTAACTAACATTGCGGACAGGTCACGAATTCCGCGCCATCGCCTAAAAGGCAGTGTGAACCCACTGTGGCATTTAGACTCAGGGCAGCACCACCTGTAAATACAGCCCTGGATGTGAGCAACGTGCATTTACATGCCGCAGATTACATTACAGGTTTCTTTGTTTGACAGATACATTACAAACAATAACATTTGGCTTATTTGGTGCCACTATAAATAGCCAGTGTGATATGTGTTACACCCATGGGGCTGCTCCTTTCTCTCTTCCTCTTCTCTTGCACGGGATGAAAACAGTAACAAGACAATTGTCTCCATGCAGTGCAGCCAAATTATGTCCATACAATGAATGTATTTTCAGGAATTATTTTTTTGTTTTCCGTGTTCCTAAGGGCTCCTTCACATGGGAGTATTTGCACAAAATTTTTGCACACGTAAAATTTGCGTACTCAATACGCAAATAAGAGAACCCACTGATTTCAGTAGGTTCATTCACATTGCCTTTCTTTGCGCAAAAAAGTTCCCCAAGGCAGTCTATGGGAAGTGCGCAATTGTGCCCACCATGCACTGATACGAGCGCAAAAAGGCTTCATACATAGCACAAATACATTGCGCTGAGGAGTGCACCCGTCTAAAGGAGCCCTAGGCCTGTGATGATTGGAACATTTCAAATATGACAAACCCTGATCAAGAGGAGTGACGTCTCTTCTTGAGCAGAGCACCCAAAAAGTGTGTGGAGGCACCCAGGAAGTGAGTGGGTTGGGGGGGATGGCATCGTCTCTGTCCAAGGAGAGCGCCCAGAAGGGGTGTGAGAAGACACCTAAGAGGTGAGCGAGGAGACTTATAGGGTCATACATGCTCCTCGGGTAATTTAGGCAACTAAGGACTTATTTACATCAGCGTAGGTGTTTTTATGTGCGCCCGCTGGTGCTGTAAAAATGCGTGAATGGGTGCACAA
Organism: Eleutherodactylus coqui; assembly: GCF_035609145.1. Lineage (NCBI taxonomy): Eukaryota > Metazoa > Chordata > Amphibia > Anura > Eleutherodactylidae > Eleutherodactylus > Eleutherodactylus coqui. The sequence goes on from NC_089838.1 coordinate 236,556,480, forward strand.
ATCTGCATATACGCCGAGCCCAGATTGCCGTCGGGTGGGGGAGACAGTTTAGTTCTGCTAAACTGCTTTCCCCCTTTCCACCCCCTCATGTATTGGCAAGGGGGCGGAACGGGGTGGGAGCTAGTGTGCTAAGCTCCCACCTCCTCTCTACCCCTTGTTGGCTGCCAGCCATGGGAGGGGTTGGGCGCTTAGCAACTACCTCCCGCCCCCTCCCATTGCAAACAGCCGCCAAGAGGTGGAGAGAAGGAGAGAAGGGATAGGGAGTTTAGCAGACATGCTGCTAAACTCCCTCCCACCTCCCTTCTCCAGCAGCTACCATAGACTCCCATAGGAGTCTATGGCAGTGGCCATATTCCGTCCAGGAAAGATAGTTCCTGAACTATCGTTATCTTGACCTATGTGCTGTCTTGGCCGGTCAGGCGCTTTTACACGCCATCTGATCTGATGCATTGGAATCTAATGCATTCGATGGTAGCTTATATCAGCTGTGAAAACGGCGGCCGATATACGCTCGTGTGAATAAAGCCTCAGAAAGATGGAACAATACCTCTGCAGTGCCACCTATTCCTTCAAATCAACGTACAACTCTTTAACAAGTCTGTAAAACAATGATTGGGAATAAGAAACTAAACCAGAAAACCATACACAGACAGCTGTTTGCCCCTTGTTGGGGTGCAGTAGTTTCTGGCTTGGCTGGTGAGAACCCTGATCATGTACTATGTTTGGGCTATTTTAAACTGAATGATTATCTTTCAAATTCTCATTGTATCATGCGAACCTGAATGATAATTGTTCAGTGTAAATCTGCCAGTAACTGAACACCGAACCATAATTTGTTTGCCTATCATCCAGGGTTCAGATTGTGCAGGCATAAAAGTCAAATGATGATCGACTTGTGTAAACAGGCAGTTGTTCATCTATGTACGACTGCCTGTTTACTGTGGATGGAGATAGATGGCCAGAAGCAGGGACGTAACTATAGAGGATGCAGGGGATGCGGTTGCACCTGGGAGCCTTAGGGGGCCCATGAGGCCTCTCTTCTCCATATAGGGAGCCCAGTACTATGAATAAAGCATTATAGTTGGGGGCCCCGTTACAGGTTTTGCATTGGGGCCCAGGAGCTTCAAGTTACACCTCTGACCACAGCGATATCCAGCCCGCTCTGCCTCCAATCACTGAGCGATCATCGTATGAGAGGATGGTATTAGACCATAGTACTAGAGCCTATTAGACCATCACTAGATCCAATCCACCATGCTGCTCCATCCAGCACAAAGGCTGGAAACTAATGGAAAGCTGTTCAGAGACTTTATTGGTTTCAGGGATGCAAACAGAACCCGAGACTAGAACCCAGGGATGTGAATGCCCCATTAGCTGTAGCTCAGTAGGCTGTTGTGAAATGCACGTTTTTTTAGGCGTTTTCCCTAATTTGTGGTATTTTTTCAGTCCATGGCCTTTTCTTCCAAAATATAACATTCTTGAGGTAAAGCATATTTTTCAGCCATTTTCCCATAGACTTTTGCATTGGAAAAAAACCATTCCAAAAAATAGACGCATGTGTGTACAAGGCCTCAATGAACACAGGCGAGTGTGATATAAGTCCGAGAAACTTGGATTGATATCATGCTTGAAATATGGGATTTTCCCTGCGATTGCAATGCATTTTGTGAGAAAAACGCATTGCATCTGAAATGCATGTGAAAATCGCATGTTTCAATAGCAAAAAAGAAAAAATTGCATTCCATTCACATGTAAATCGCATGTGCATGCGAGTGCAATCCGATTTTTTTTTTTGCTGCCATAGGAAATAATGGGCGATATCACCAAAAAAAATAGGACATACCGCAATATTTCCATATCTCATGTATAGACACTAGAGATGAGCGAACGTACTCGTTTCGAGTAATTACTCGATCGAGTACCGCTATTTTCGAGTACTTCAGTACTCGGGCGAAAAGATTCGGGGGGGGGGGCGCCGGGGGGCGGGGGGAGGCGTGGCGGCATGGGGGGTAGCAGCGGGGAACAGGGGGGAGCCCTCTCTCTCTCCCTCTCCCCCCCACTCCCCGCTGCAACCCCCCACTCACCCACGGCGCCCCCCGAATCTTTTCGCCCGAGTACGGAAGTACTCGAAAATCGCGGTACTCGGGCGAAAAAGGGGCGTGGCCGAGTACGCTCGCTCATCTCTAAATTAGACACCCATTGTAAATAATGGGTTACTACAAAGCGCATGTTCTGTGTGTCTTTCAATTGTACTCAATGGCCTAAAAGAAAGCTGCCAAAAAAAAGTTTATAAAAAAGCACATGAAATTCAAAAGCTAGAAGAGATATCGCAACAAACCTACAGTATGTGAAGGAAGTATTAGGGGAAAATGGGATTTAGAAAGTTGTGACTCAAAATCAACAGTGAAGTAGCACAGCATGCTGAGCTACTTCCTCCAAGAAAATGCAAGGTAGCAAGCCAGAAGTCTGACAGACCCCATTATAATCAATGGGGTCCATCAGCTGCCATTGGTTTCCAGCATAGGACGAATCTGTTCCCAGCTGGCATTCTGTTTTCTGTTTTCCTGTTCCCATAACCCAGGAGTAGGAAAATAGAAGTTCCAAGTACAGATATGATAAATTATAAAAATGAATTTGCATATAATTATTGATATGGTTAAACAAATAAAAGAAGATTACAATATGATAGTAACCCTCTAGGACGGTACCTATTAACCCATTACTTCCCTCAGTTCAGATTGTATGAGTGGCATTCAGCTAACGCTGCTTATAAGGCACACTCTGCCAGCATTGTTTATGGGGAACACTTTGCTGCCCTTATTGTTTCTGTGGGCACTCTGCTGGCACTGTGAACAGGGATTACTCTGCATGGTGTTATTAATGTAGGCACTGATGTGAAGAGCAGTCTAGTTGCCATTATATGGGTTTGTATTATTTGTGTCCTGTGTAGTGGCTTTATTTATTTGCATTATTTAGCATTGTTTATGTGTATTTTATGATGCCAGTAGTTAGGCAGGGCTCTAACAGCCATAATTCACTGCGTGCCGCCCACAAAAGACACATGTGTACTTGCTGTATGCCGCCAATCACCATGCATGTATGTGCAAGTAATACGCACCAAAATAGAACATACTGCAATTTTGATACATTGTATTCCGCCTGCATAACCTGCGTGCAGAATACGTTGTATCAATACATTCATGTGAGAGAGCCCTTATTTTTACATTATGGTAAGGTTGTCTACAAAAACTCTATGGTGGCATTATTTATTCATAACTAGGCACTATTGGGATAACTTACTAAGCCTGGCATTTCCTGCACTGGGCAAAGCATGATTTTCTATGGTGCACTGAATGTATGAAGACGAGCATACCTCTTAATGTATTTAGCGCATCCCTGGCAACTCCAGGCGCCTTGACAGAAATATATGTCTGGTCCCGACCAGGTGTACATATCTTGCATATTTTACACCACTTTCTGGCATATTGTATCTGGCCATGTCCACTCCTGTAAAGCCTCGCCCACTCTTTGGAAAATTGGTGCGGGCCCGCGCAGGAGGTAGAAGAGTTGAAACAGAGTTGCAACATTTTTCCACAAGCAGGCATTGCACAAAAAATAGCGACTTTTCTGTGGCAGTATTCTAGCATAGGATACAAAGTAAGTGTCCCCCTATCTGTCTATTTGATGTATTTATTTGTATGTACATGCACATAATGTATCCATAACCGTACAAGTGATTACGCCTTAACAAAATTCTGTATACGCTTCTGCTGTCACCACAGAAATAAATTCTGGTGATCACATGACTGACCAAAAACTGGGGCAGACAAGGGTCATATAAACACCATATCCTGTAGATTACACAAATAAGTCGGAACTCTCTCTAGGGACTCTGGCTCTCACTCAACAGCTGGACTCCCTAAATCTGGGTGCAAGATTATTTGTGCAGCTGCAAAAAATGTATCCAAGCTATTACTATGTGCAAGCATAATACTAAGGACCCCCACCCAACAGTAAAGGTAGGTGCGTGAGTGGCTGCTTATCGATATTTTGCCCCTGTGTTACCTCCGCTATACAGCCTTTCAGAATGCTGCTGGGAACTGGTGGGTGCCCGTGTAACCTCGTATCGGTAAAATGGTCACTTTTCGATGATTTATGGATGGATTTGATCCCTTTTTTAGTGATTTATTCGCAAATACAGTAATGTGCTGTGTTTTATGGGATTAAGGCTCGTTTCACACACAGGCGACAAAATCACTACAAATTGCATGTATGTGAAGCCCATGCTTTCTTATGGGTTCCTTCACATTAGCAATGTTGTGTAGCCTGCGTCATTGTGAGAAAAAAAATAGCAAGTTGCTAAATATTACCGTGATTTGTGATGTTTTGTAGCCCACATTTCCCTATGTAGCCTTTCTTTCTGTTGCATTTTTTGTGCGGTGCGATGAAACTTTTATGGTAGGAAGTCCCACTGTAAATGCCATAAAATAAGCCCTAGCTGCATAGAAAAACAAGAAAAACAACAAATACATCACCTAACAGCTTCTGTTCCCTCCGCCCCGTCTTCACTGTAGATCCTCGGCACTTGCTTGTAGTTTTCTCTCAGCACTTCCTGGTCAGGGGTTCAAATACCCCACCTCAATGAAGTACTGGCTGTGATTTGTTCTTGAGTGCCGCGGTTCACCCAATCAGAGCCAGCGCTCGATGAACCAATCACTGAATTGAATGGCTGTGATTGGTTCATTGAGCACTGGCTCTAAAATTTCGGGATAGGACTTATATTTCAAGCCTCCTCTCCCCCCACTTCCCCGAAAATCCGGGCAAAAATATGGCCATGAGAAAATACAGTAATATCACACAGATTACCGATGCAATATTGCATCGCCCATGTGCAAGAGGTCTAAAGTCTTTGACCAATCAATGTAAAAAAGGTTATAGTTTGTTAAGGGGTTAAAAGTGGAATGTCTGTGAATACCAATACAAAAACTAAAAGTGTCTTGGCATGTAGTGGTTTTTGAAGCAAAGGTCTTACAGAAAGCTCAGTCATGCGACTGAAAGTGGCCATGCTTTAATGACAGACTGTGGAGGACCCATGATCGCCCTTGCACATGGATCAGTGAGCTATTTTTAATTACTGGGCTACCAGGGACTATAATTAAGTTCCAGAACAGGCAATTGATCATGGGCGATTTCCTAGTATGATTGAGAACTCACCGCTGAAGTGTAGATCAGAGGTAGATGCCTGGAATATGGGAGTTCTGGACAAGATGCAGTTGTAAGGCTGCTTTCACATCTGTGTTCGGGCTCAGTTCAGGGTTTTTGGAGGAAAGAGACTGAAGTAAAATGGAAAAACCTGATCCGTTTCCCTCATTGATTTCAATGGAGTTCAAAAAAAAGGAAAGGTTTTTGGTTGCTCTCATTTTGTATGTTTTCTGGGTTTTTTTGGACTGCAAATTAATGCGGCAGACTGCACTATTTTCACATCCAAAACAATGGAAACCTAATAGGACACTGAAGCAAACTGAAGCCTTTCTGGGTTTTTTTGGGAATAAATGGGGGAAAAAAAACTATTTTTTTCTATTTTATTTCAGTTTCTCTCCTTCAGAAAAGAGCAGAGAGATGGAAACCCTGAACTGAGCCCTGACACAGGTGTGAGAGCAGCCTGAAGTATTTGTTATCAGAAAGTATATTTTTCTGCTAGAACAATGTATCCAGTATAAACTGAAATGCGCAAAGCTACAAATTACAACAATATAAACAAACTAGGTGGAACACCCACAACTATAGGGCTGTTTTACAGCAAACATGGAAACTCCTCATTGCACAGCTGTAAATTTTCTTCTGTTTTCACTTCCAGATTTTATTTGCCAACAATTCAATTGCTGTGTCCAACGGCTTTGCTGCTGTACATAAACACTGCTGCTGCTACAAGTGTGAGATCAGGCACCTTCATGTGCTGCTTCAGCACGTTCCTGATTGGATTCTTCCTGAAATGAGTTAGTGACAAACCCAAGTGTTACAGGCTAGAAAAGGTCCCTTTAAAAGCTGCACTGTACAGTTTGAGATCAAGATAAAGCATGTTTAATTTTGTTCTTATTTATTATGCTGATTTTAATTGTTCTCTAAAACCTGGTTTAGACACAACGATTATCGCTAGAGATGAGCAAGTATACTCGGTAAAGGCAATTGCTCGAGCGAGCATTGCCTTTATCGAGTACCTGCCCGCTCGAGATGGAAGGTTCGGGTGCCGGCGCGGGGGAGCGGTGAGTAGCGGCTGTCAGCAGGAGGAAGCGGGGGGGGAGGGAGGGAGAGAGAGATCTCCCCTTCGTTCCGCTCCGCTCTCCCCCGCAGCTCCCTGCCCGCCGCCGGCACCCGAACCTTTCATCTCGAGCGGGCAGGTACTCGCTAAAGGCACTACTCGCTCGAGCAATTGCCCTTAGCGAGTATAGGCGCTCATCTCTAATTATCGCTCAAAAAATCCTTTGAATGACTTTTGAGCGAAAATCGCTGTGTGCTTTTACAGCGCAAGGTGATCGCTCAAACGTTGAGCGATCACCTTGCGCTCTGAGCGGGGGATGCAGAAGACAAGCGGGATCGATCGCTGAAAGATCAGCGATTCCTTAACGAAAGCTGCACGATGTCAGTGCAGTTAGACACAACAATTATAGCTCAAAAGATTGTCTAAATCAGCCTTTACTTATAATGATTGTTTCTTCTATTTTCAAAGTCACACTAAAACCTGATTTAGACTGGATGAATGTTTGGCAAATGATGCCCGACACTTGTCCTCGCACATACTAGCTCTCATGCTGCTGCACTGGAGCTAGTATTGTTGGCTCACAATGGGGAGGCTGGAGGAGATTTCTCTCTCCCTCGCTCCCCTGCCTCTCTCCATTGACTTAACATAGCGGCCGTTCAATACTGAACGGCTGCTATTTACACTGAACATTCATTGTTCAGTGTAAAGAGCAGCCATTCAGTATTGAATGGCCACTATGTTAAGTCAATGGAGAGGGGCCGGGGAGCGCGAGGAGAGAAATCTCCTTCACTGCCCCACCCCCCTGCTGGCCGCTCTGTGAGCGAGCCAGCTATACTAGCTCCCATGTGACAGCATTGGAGCAAGGACAGGCAGGGACGAGTGTCGGGCATTGTTTGCCCGACATTCGTCCCATCTAATTGGACCCTTAAAGGCAATGTCTCATGAAGAGAACACATATCCATATGTCCTATTAAGAGATATAGACATCATACAGGGGGGTTTTCCAACCAGGAGAGTTGCTCTGTATGAATGGTTGCTGTCCTGGTGGACCTGAGCTGTCTTTGTATATATTATAAGGAAGCTAAATGCCTACCATGTAATGGCACATGTACTGGTTGATCTACTTACTGATGGCATCCTGTATATTTGACTAAGGCCGGCTGCACACAGGTAATTTGGATTTCGCATGCGGGAGCCTGCAGGGGAATCCAGCTCTGATCCCCTCCGGCAACTCTGTGTACATTCTCTTTTCTGTATTGCAGATGACCACGGACACTCACCATCGGTCATGCACAGTACAGATTTTTTTTTTTTAATCCTTTTTTTCCTTGCGCCGTCACTAGGCAATGGCGTGGGTACACGCGGCTTATCCACAATGTCAATGGAAGCCGTCCGCATGGATTCCGCAGAAAAATAGAACGTGCGATTTTAAATCTGTTTTAAATGAGTGTAGAGTTTTTGCAGAATGAACATTGCTTTTTTTGCACCTGTGGCAAACAAAGACGCTCCAACTGAAATAGCTAATTAGTCATAATTGAGTTCCCGATATGTTCTATTTTCGGTCAAATTACACAGTGTTTCACACATCTCTTTGTGTATTGCATGAGGATTTGCCCTCGAACATTGTCTTCTATGGGGACCTTTGGTGCACAAATATTGTTTTTCCATACAAAAAAATAGAGAATGTTTCTTTTCTGCAACTGAAATGTGCGCAAACCCCTTGGAATCAATGTGAATCGAGACCTACTATGCAAATAAGGAAGATGGAACAATACCTCTACACCACCATAGGTCCATCTTCCTCATTTGCATGTTTCCAAGAGGAGCATGAATGGCCTTAGACGTCTCCTCACTCACCTTCTATGTGCTCTCCTTAAGGAGTGATAATACCCCTCCCAACTCTAGCCCTACTATGTGATGTATAAAACAGAACTGAGTGGTGGGAATTTATCTATTTATTTGGGCACAAGCAGAGAAGGAGTTAATCATGGTGAGAGATTCCATCAGGAATTGCTGCCATTGAAAAAAGGTATGAAGGGAAATGGAGCCCGGCAACGTCAGGAGACTAGTGCTGGACAATCAGGAGAGACGCTCCAGAGATACAATGCCTAAAACATGAAGCCTAAAGAAGGACCTGAGTAGGTTGGAAAGCTCACTATAACATCATGTATTTTTGTTAGCCATTAAAAGGTATCATATCTACAAGATTACTTGGTTTCTCTCACTGAGAACAATCATACTGGAGATACAATACAAACGGCAGCCGAAGAGAAAGCGGCAAACGTGAAATCGCAATATGTACTTTGGCCCATGCGATGATAGTTTGTCAAAAAAATTCCCAATAAATGTGTGAAGGTTTTTGCAGCATTGTAACCATAAATTGTGTATGTCATGAATTTCATTGTCCCCCATCTCCAATCTTGAATGATTTAGCGATATGGTAATATTCCATTCCTGTATGGTCATAGAAATGTAAATAACCTGATTTGAATGCATTTACAAGGACTTCATGAAAATTTGTTGAACAGTGATCGGTCTGTGTAAAAGGGCCTTAACATATTCTATTCCGATATATAGGATAGATAAGAATGCCTAGTACAGACTGGACTATATACACGTAGCCAGGACACAGAAGGGAACATTTGTTTAATTCAAAGTCCTGGAAAACAATTCACAATGGAAATGATGTTTGTTACAAAGTTATCTAATTAATGATTAAACAGCTTTACTTATAAGAAGTCCTTCAAAAGGTCCATCTTTTATAATGGATCCACTAACCTGCATCAGTGACTTTACCATATTGCCCCATGCCTCTCTGCCAGGGTCTACACTGCATGGAAGGGCTCAAGGCCATGGGCGGTTTTTCACCCCGTATTACGTGTGCGTTGCATGACCGTTTGTTACGCAGTTAATGGAAGACAATGGACTTTCGTGCACATGTGTGTGTTGATACGCATGAGAAATAGATCGCAGCATGCTCTATTTCTCTGTGTACTGCGCAGCGTGAGCCCTATATGCAAGCGCTGTGCATACGCAATACATTGCGTATGGACAGTGATTTCATACGTAAACCCGCTATGAAGCAGAGTGCCACAAACAATGGCTGGCTCTGATTGTAGCTGTTTGACACAGCTGTGTGTCCTTGGCTTTATCAACCCCCCCCCCCCCCCCCCCGCACCTTCTCAATAATCAGTTTGGAACAGTACAGCGTCTTTGTTTGCCGCACGCAAATGAACATGGCTTGCAAGCATGCGCTGATGCATGCAAAAAAAGAAGCATGGTCCATGCTGCAGAGCCGCAGACGGTCAGGCGCACGCAAATACACTTACGCCCATATGAATTCGGTCTAACAGACGTGTCATTTTTACCGCGAATCAGAGTTGCCAACCGTGCAGAAATTCCTGGACAGTCCGTAAAAATAGGGCACTTATTTCCGGCGTCCGTGAAAGAAAAAAAAATTAGATATGTCCGTGATTTTTTTGAGTAGGGCTGGTGAAACCAGAGCCGCTTACTATGTCTGTAGTTATTATATATCTCCGGCCGCTCTCACACAAGAATGCGGCAAAGTGCCGCGATTTCATACTCTGCGCTTTTACTTTTGGCCGCTTCTCCCTGCGGCCAACAGTGTGTTTTAGCGCACCCCATCATTGTGATATGTAATGCGGTGCGCTAAACGGACAAATATAGATCGGACAGCGCTCAAAAATCACAGCGCTGGAGAGCGCCGTCCAGCGCTGCAATCGAACGCGAGTCTGGGACACTCTCACTGATTTTAATGGCAATTAACGCTGCGTTCAAAGCGCCTGTTGGCGAGAGGCTTGCGGTAGATGCTGCTAATGCGTTTATAGCGGTATTTGATATAGATACGTGTGATGTGAAATTATAGAATTCAATAGGTTTTTCCAACGTGTCCGTAAAAAAACAAAGACGGTCCGCAATTTTTGGTTAAGTGGTCCAGAAAAAAAAAGGAGGGGGGGGGAGTGTTTGACAACCGTGCTATACGAATGCTGCAAAAGAAAAAAAAACTTCCAAAAAATGGAAAATTAGCTTTTTGTTTTTTACTAAACTCCACTAAGAAAAAAAAAAAAAAATTGTACAAGTTTGGCAATACATTCCAGGGCAGGTTACATTATACCACTCGTCTCACAATGGAAAAAATAAAAAAATTGGAAGGCAGGGCTGAAAAAAAAATCTGAAAGGGTTAATACAAAAATACTACTTTAAAAAGTCCCCACTGCTCATTGGCTTCTCGCACACGCGCTGCACCGCCGGCATTTAACTTTTTTTTTTTTTAACATGTCGCACACTGTGCGCAACGACAAAGCGGCGCTATATCTCTGCCCTCCCCCTCCCCCGACAGCTGACAGGCCGCGCGAGCCCCTCACAGCGCTGACAGCGCTCTCCGCCATCCTCTGACAGCAACTGCCGCGCATCGAGGACCACGACGCGTTTGAACTCCCCTCCTCGTTCTAACCACGCCCTCGTCGGCTCTCGTCTTCCTGTGATTGGTTCGCCCGTAACCGATTTGCATTGACGTCAGTAAAGGCTGGAGGTCATCCGTATGCGGCGCTGTGATTGGCTGCGGCTGGTGTGAGAGCGGCGGCGGTGAGGAGTACACGGGAGAGACGGCCGGGAGGAGGGGGAGAGCGGCGCAGTCATAGAGGAGACTGCAGCACTGCGGGGTGGAATGACAGGCTGCCGTCCGACCGCTGCTGTAACCGCGCCATTTTAATTCATTCCCGTGCTGTCCGTGCGGCGGGGCATGAGAGTCCGGGCAGCGCTGTCCCTGCGGTGTTCAGGGGGCGGGGAGGGGGAATCTTCCTGTTGCCAAGAAGAGCGGAGTGTGCAAATGTAAATAAGCCTCTTCCTCCTCCTCCTGGAAGATGATGATGATGAGGAGGAGTCCCAGGGTCCCCGCGAAGACTTGGTAGCCGTGGAGGGGACACCGAGCTGCCGTGCCTTGTAGTCGCCCCTCATGTCCCACTTGGAAGGGTAAGGGCGTGGAAGCCGAGACGGTCGCGCATCTCCCCGCCTGCGATGCTGCCATGCTGATGTTGCTGCTGCCGCACACGAGAGGCGATCCCCGGGCTCTACATGTCCGCATCGCCTGATCCCCGGATCACAGTTCTTCTCTGCTCCCATCCCCGTGGACATGCAGCAGGCTGGCAGCGGCGCCCCCTACCACGCAGTGCCAGTGACTGGCAGCACAGACTGAAGGCAGCCAGCAGTGCTTTGGATTGGGCTAAGGAGGCATCAAAGCATGGGCTGTGCTCCAAGCATCCACATCTCTGACAGCAGGGTGGTTTATCACAGTGGCAAAGAGTCCGACGACTCCAACTCCCCGCATCAGACCAACACCGTCCTGTCCGGGCAGAGCAACTCCGTCCCGGGATTATTCCTCAAATCCTCCAACACGTCCACTTATAAGGTGAGGAGGGAGCAGCAGGGTGGACACTTGCATCCTCCTTACCAGGCCTTCCAGCAGCAGAGGGGTTAAAGGGCTTGTCCAAGGACTAAACCAAAAAGTTAGTTTTTCTTTTATTTTTTAAATGGCCATGAAACAAACAAACTGGTACTTATCTGCCTTCACCTGTCAGCGCAGGCCGCAGATCAGGTGGCTCTTGCAGCTGGTCGGAGGCCGCAGCAACCCGCTTCCGAGCATCATGGCACATAGGATGGTGAGTGCTGATGCCAGGAGGCAACGCTGCAGCCGCCGATTGGCCCCAGCAGTCATCTGACTGCCCGCTTGCGCTGACAGCTGCAGATGCATCGGGGACAAAGACAGTAAGTACAAGTTTTGTTTCTCTTTTTTTTTTGAGCCAGTAAAAAAACCCCAAAAACTTAGAATTTAAATTTTTTTTTTGTAATGCTTTAAAATGCGTTGTCAGGACACATTCGCAAACAAATGACTGACCTTTAGACCATTAAACGTAACTAATATTTTAAAAGCATTAGTAAATCCTAATAGACTAACCTCAGGTAGTTTACAGAGCACCCGCCCTGAAAAAGGGGCGATCCTGTCCAGAATATAACCCTAACTTCACCCTATGTAGGGGAGGGGCAAGGTTAAAGACAGGATTTGGATAGCACCAATTAAATATAGTATCTACAGAGGAGTAGCATGTCTAATATTGCATTCCTAACGCTGGCACTGCCATGTACAGGGCATCCCAATAGATGTACAAAGTCTTACAAGTTTCAATGTCTCATTGGGGCACTGGATGACCATGTGCTAGCTATTGGGCTTCAGAGTGGATATGGGATGGTTGACATATAATACTACATTTCAGGTAGTAGCTATACTTTATGGTTATGGAGTTCTATGAGAAGCAGTTGAAATTGAAAAGCAAACTGTTTAGTTTTTTACATCCGTTGGCATTATATATAGTAGTGTTGGCTGTAATATTAGACCTGCCACTCCTCTATGTATTTGTTGCTAGCCAAATGTTGCGTATAACCTTGCCCTTCCTATATAGAGCGTTTAGGTTCTGACCAGGGTCACCCTTTTCAGGGCGGGTGCTCTGTAAGCTGTCAGTGTATAGAGTGCATTAGGGTTTAATAGTATTTCTGGATTTGAAATCTTAAAGGTTATCTTTTAATGACCTAATAGTAATTTGTCTGAGATCTGTTTTCTCTCTAAGATTGTGGGGTGTTCTAGGAGTTGCCCAGGGGCTCACACCCTGGTTTGTCTTTGAGACACTTGTTACAGCATAGTACATCATCCCTAATCCAAGCCCTGTCATTCCCATTGAACCTTGTTTTTTTTCATAGGCCCATCTCCTACAACCACAATATCTTCCTAAGGTCTCTCTGCTGCTTCCTTATTTGTCACACGGGCAATTAATCTGACTCTTTCTGCTAATGAGAGTCCCGTTCACGGCATATGTTTACCAATGGGGTGTTGCGGTGAAAAGGCGCAGGGCTAATGTGAGATCTGTCAAAAAAGAAAAAAGCTTATTTAATATCTTTATCTGATTCCCTGTCCTTGGGTGTAATAATACAGGCCAGTTGCATTTTATTTGGTTTATGTTTGTGTCAGTGTTCTACGTCAGTCGGTAAATATTGATATTTGTATAGGTATTTTTTTGGCACCGCTTAATAATGGCTGAATGACATATTTAATGCTGCAAAGAAAAGCTGCTTGTTAGGAGCTGTCACCCGGCTGGATGGATAGGGGGCCAGGGAATTGGCAAAATACTCTCCTTGCAGACTGTGTCTTTCATAGAGTGCTGTAGTAAAGGCAGCGTCTGCGCTCACAGGCCTGATGGTCACAGTGCAGATTATATTACTAATTACTCAGACAAAGCTTCGTCTCCAGTTCTGTAGCTGTTGGAAACTTGATGTCCAGCTCCATTCACTTTTAGGAGAGGAGTGTACAGTGGATGGATGGAAATGTAGCAAACCGGGATTAGCAGAAATGGAAACTACAGTATAGTTAATTGATAGAATATTCCCCCTAGAAAGCAGATTTACCAGTTACACAAGTCCTTGGTTTGTCCTCTATGGGGTTGTCACTAATTTTGTATCAACTGGTTCTTCTGTCTTTTTCTGGGAAGTTGGGTGACTACCAAAATGACCACCATTCTAGCCCCCACAGAGCTTGTCACATCTGCAGGTATTAGTGCATAGCTTGGCAAACCCGCTGGGAGCTGCAAGGAGGGCCATATTGGTTGTTGCCTTATTTCCCCCAAATCAATGTAACTTGAAATAAATAGACTTTATCAAAAGTTGAAGAATATGACAATTGTGGGGCTCGCATTTAGGGTGCGGGCAGACGAGCGCATAAACGGCGCGTTTTTGCGACCAAACGTATATACGTGACCATCTGAGGCAATGGTTTCGAATGTATTCGTTCACATGGGCGATTTTACGGCGCGTAAAAACGGCAATTCGAAAAAAAACGGAACATATGCGACCGAAATATGCGCCAACGCATATTCGATCGCCAAAAAGACCGTTTGCAAAGTAGGAACAAACGAAAATACGCTTTCTAGCTCTGGTCGTGATCGGTGAAAAACGATCGCTCGGGCGATTATACGTTGCGCTCGTGCGAACGTAAATACGCCTACGCTCGTCTGCCCGCACCCTTACAGGGGATTTAAAGCCAATTAGAGGATCTTGCTTAGTTGGATGAAATGGGTTTTGTGCACCTCGTTTGATTCATGTATGGGGTTCATGCTGCTTCTTCACCAGAACTCTTCTGTCTTGGGTGCCTCTGCAGTTGTACTCCCAACCAGTGACCACTATGCATGATCAATATGGAGCTACACAAATACTTACGGAAATGCTTGCGTGTTTTCTTTCATTGGTTTTTAAACCTTTTTAATACATGGCTCCAAAAATGGTTGTAAAGTTCAGCCCGACGGGACCCCTATAAAGTTACATGTAAACAGCGGAGAAACGCTTGCCTATTGTACCAGAATGTAGGAAATTACTTGTGAATATATTTAATAACCCAGACTAAGGCCCACTTCACAGGAACGCTGCATGTTTGCAGAATGGACAAAGCTTTTTTGCGTGGACAAAGCATTTTCATTTGTGCGCGGCAAACTGAGTTCTAGATATTTTCTTTTTCTTGCGCAATCAGTGTTTCACGCATCTCCTTGCATATTGCACATACACTTGTGAATCCCCATTGGCTTCTATGGGAACCTTGGGTATGCAAATGTGCAGGAAAATGGAGCATGCCTTTTTTTATTTTTTTTATTTTATTTTTTTTAATACGACCGAAATGTGCAGGTCAAATACACGGATCTGGATGAACCTATTGAAAACAGTGGGTTCCATTTTCTGCATATTGAGCACGGAAATTTTGTGTGCGCAAATACATCCATGTGAACAGGGCCAAAGGGCTTATTCAGACAGGCGTATATGGGCCGGGTTTTCATGCCTGACCAATATATGCTGCCCCTCTCTGCAAGGGGGGGAGGAGGCGGGGCCTGGCCAGGAGGTAGTGCACTGAGCTCCCACCCCCTCTCCCCACCCCTTGCCACTGCTTGCAATGGGAGGGTTGTGATGGGTGTGGAGCTGGAGGGGCTCAGTGCACTGCTCCTGGCCCGCCTCCTCCACTTGCAGAGGGACAGCGTATATCGGGCAGGTGGGAAAACCCGGCTGATATACGCCTGTCTGAATAAGCCCTAAGGCAGTATCTACAGAGGATTTTTTTTTTTGCCCCATGCGAATTCTGTCTGATTGCGAGATGGACAAAACTGTTTGGAAAATAACCCATTTATTCCAATGAGTTAATAAACATGAGCGCTTTTTCTCTTCGACAGATTGAAAAATCACAGCATATCATATCTTCCACTATTTTTGTGATTCTGCTTCAAGACTCGCCTATTCTTTTGTATGGGAGTATGGAAATAACGCATTACATTCACGTGCCATGTGTTTTGCATGCGAGTGGAGTGCGTTTTTCAAGTGTTTTTACTAAATCTGATACAAATCACAGGTGAATTGGTCAGTTTTTCACTCACCTGTGTAAGTACAGCCTAGTGCTATATTCAATCGGGCGACTCTGATCTTGGTCAGTGTAAACTCTTTCATGCGTTTTTATTGCACGTTTTTTCGACTTTGCACCTGGTTCTTATGTCATTTTGTCCCAATATTAACTCGAATTAAAAATACATTGCACTCGCTTGAAAATCACATGCAAATTGGTGTGTGTGTGTGTGTGTGTGTGTGTGTGTGTGTGTGTGTGTGTGTGATTAAGAAGCTGTTTTTTTTTTTCCCCCTTTTTACGGTCCTATAGGAAATAATGGGCAAGTCTTGAAGAATTGCACAAAAATAGGACATGCAACAATTTTCCTAACATGGACTATTGGTCTGAGAGCAAAGTTGCTCATGTGAATTAACCCAATTATCAAATGAATGGGTTCTTTTGCCCTGTGAGTTCTGTCCATCTTGGAATCAGACAAAACTTGCAAGGGAAATTTGCCTGTGTATATAAACATTAAGAGGTAAATAATAAACATCTATAGCACCACACAGTAAATATTAGCAATTTTTTGTGTATCCTGTTCAGAAAAAGAAACCATTTCTTATACTTGTGTACACTACTTGTACCTGAGATGGATAGTTGTCCCAATGTGTAGCAGATCTGAACTTCTCATATAGCTGTAATGTAATAGATTTACATACAGATACGCAGCATGATGCACCCTATCCAATGATCGCAGCATGTGCTGCTCCCATCAACATGGCACACACCATTTCTGATATGGCACAGCCCCTGATTTATAATGCCTAACTCCGCACCATCTTTCCATCATGGCTTTTAGGTCCCCTTTGCAAACTAGTTGCCCTGCATGTGACTTGGAAGATACCCCCCCACTCCTTTTTTCTCCAGCAAGAAATGCTGCAAGGCTTGATAAATGAATCATTCAGCCATTCTTCATACATTCATTCCAACACTGCTGTGCCAGAAAGCTGGCAATATTGCATTGCATTGATAAATCTGCCCCATTGTGCACAATGACAACCATCCTTCTCCTGCATTGACAGACTTGGCTGTTCTTCCCTGACCACTTAGTGTTGACAGATGGAAATGAATCGATCTGTCATCTTATCTATTGTTGATATTTTGGACCCCTGGTTATATGCTGGCTGCTATATGTACAGTCTGGTAGTATTTCGTGATACATGAATAACACTGGGACTCTTACTAGGTGCCGTCCTGGTGTTTCACTTCTAAGTGATACATTGTTTCTACTTCATGTTAATAATATTTCCTGTCTTGCAGCAGTTAGTAGAATACTTTATCTTAATAGGTTTGACAGTATTTTTTGCCTTGTCAAGTAACTGATGAGTTCTGAGAAGTTCTGTAGTCCAACTAATCTTCTGCTGACACAGAAAACAAAGGGGAAGCCCAGAAAATGCAAATTCACATGGTCTGTCACTGCAAAGCGAAATTCTGAGAGCATTGCTGGGAAAATAACATTGACACATCCTCAGCAGTTAGTGGCAACTTCCCAGGCAGCGCTCTTATTAACCCCATGATTACAGCTCTCTCCCTCAACTCCACCATGAATTGCCATGACGTATTCATTAGCCTGGTTCAGCTGCTCTTTTTCTTTTTTTTTTCTCCAGCTTTTCTCACTAAATCACACCTTAACATGAATTCAGTCGATCCCAGCTCAGCCTGTAAAACTCAGTCGGTGACTTTATATACTGAAATTGTGATTTTTGAAATTTTTTTTTCTCTTTAATTGCAAAGCATAACATGCACAGCAGATCTGTATTTACCAGCGAACAGTCCCCTTTTATTCCTCCCAGACCACCTACATGTGCAGTACAATCACCAGGGCATAGCTTATTTTGAATTATTTCTGTTTGCTTAGCGAGGAACCACATTTCTATGCAATATAATTCATAAGCTTCCAAATTAGGGAAATTCCACGTAAAACGTCCCCGTATAGCGTGTACACATGGGGGCCCCTGTTCTTTTTATGAAGCAGAGAAAGGGGCTATTTATAAATCCATTCACTTTTTGGGGAAAAAAAAGCGGCTTAGAAGGTTGCCGTTTTTTATTTGGGTTAAAAGCGAGCCAGGCTGGACTTAGAAAACTCCCTGGCTATTGGAGTTGAATAGTCTGTTACAGTACTGCATGCTTCTCAGTTGCATTTAAAGGCCTCTAATTTGGCGTTTGCTTTCCCGTCTTATCAGAGGTAGTGACTCATTATCATTGCAGAGGTCAGCATTCTTCAAGCCTCACAAGCCCATATTACTGTAACATATCCTTACTAGAACTGTATTTATACAACATGGTAACATTGTAAAAAATAGTTTATGGCCGATTAGCATTTTCTAGGTAGATTTATATACAATTATGACTTACAGTAATTATTGCCTGGAACGTTGTGAGGGAGAAAAGTGAATATTTGTACATATTTTATTACACAGAATGGATTGTGACTTGACTGCAATACCAGTGCAGCCCATGGACTAAAGTGGTGCAGACCCCCTCCTTTTTCTTCTAATATTCTGCAACTCCTTCAGGGCTCCAGATGGCAACTAAAATAGTCACCAATGTGACTACTAGTCTGCAGATGGCAACCAGATTTTTCAGACTGATAGCCATTTGTGACCAAGCAGTCGCCAGACAGTATGCGCCCAAGCTGTCATGACATAATTCCCGCACGCACTGACATTGATGTAAAAATACCCAAGATGTGCAAGTTGTATCATAGTTTTTGTTTTTTTTTCTTAGTCTGGAGCACTGCCCTTTTAAAGAGTCTTCGAGCTTTCATCAGTTGATGCTAACCTCAGGATAGATTATTGGTAGTCACTTGCCTTGTGTGGAGTGGATGTGTTACCAGAAACACACTGCTCCGTACACACTGCTGTGGCCCAGAATGGTATTGCAGCCAAGTTCCCATTCACTTTGAATACTATTCCGAACTACTGTAGTGTGTACGGAGTTATCTGTTTCGAGCAACACATTGGCTCTGCACAGCGTGGAGATCAGCGGGTCCTAGGCACCAGACCCCCTGCTTATCAACTATTGATGACCTACAGTATCTCTAGGATATGCCATCACTAATTGAAAATCCTGTTTTTAACCCCTTAAGGACCAGGCTGTTTTGTACCTTAAGGACCAGACACTTTTTAGGGATTTTACCCATGTGGTAGTTTTACTGCCCTGTTTTTATTTTTCCTTCAGCTGCCAAAATTAATTTTGCTGTGTGTGTGGTTTTTATTTATTTATTTATTTTTTCCCCTGTGACATATAGGGCTATTTTTTTTTTTTTCTTTTTTTCACTGACTTTTTTTCCCTGGTTTTTATTTTTATTCGGGTAAAAAGCTAAAAAAAAATGTTTCTTTGTAACATTTATAATTTTTTTTTTTTTAAATTTGTATATTTATGCTAAAATAAAGTATGGTAATAGGCTCCTCATTTTGTTTCAGACGTTTCGATATATAATATGTATGATTTTGGTTTACAGATCACATACGGCAACGGTTTTGGTTGGCGTCGGCTCTGTTTTGTTTTTTCTTTGGGGGGGGGGGGGTGGTTTGACATTTTTCTACTGTAGCTGGGGCATCCATAGGAGACCCAGTTACAGGGAAAGACATCCCCTGAAGTAACATTAGTCACTGGCAAAGCTGGTCAGGGTCTTCTGGGACCCTGTAGCTCTGCTCTAGCAGGGAATCCCGGCGGTCACGCGACCCCCTCATCTCCGGCCCCTCCCCCCGACCCCTCCTGGACTCCCGTAGTGGAAGTTACACTTCTGCTTTCATTACTTTTCAGTACACAGCACTGTGTACTCGGGGAAGGAGAGGACAGAAAGGGTTAAAAAATACATCCTGGCTCTGATTGCAGATGCAAGAGGCTTAAATCCCCACTGTAATTGTACATATGGCTGTGCTTTAAGCCCGGGACCAGGCGTCCTAAGTTTACAGTGTCTGGTCCTAAACGGGTTAAGGTGTTAAAACACTCCAATTTCAGGACAATATTCTGTCTCGGGACCAAAGGGGGAAGAGTATATTACCTGCCACTATTCTTTTCTGTCGCTGTCCCGCCGATTCTCCAGTTTTGAGCCATCCGAGATGGCTGCAGCAATTTCTAACTACCTAATGCACATTGTGCATTGATTGTCTACTGCACATCATATGGCCAGCTTTGGCCAATTGTAGAGCTGATATAGTGCATTAGTAGTGCACTGTGGGGGTTAGGTAGTCTGAGGATTGCATCAGCCATCTTAGACAGCTGAAAAACGGATCCTGAACCGGCAAATCAGGAGGACGTCAGCACAGAAGACCACCGCCAGGTAATATAATTGCCTCCTCCCATCCCAGGAGAAGCTTTTGTTCCACAACTGGAGGGTTTGTTTGCTGTTTGAGTTTTTTGGCAAAGCTGGATGACAACCAGTGTTGCCATGCACTTATGGGGTCAGGGCATCTCTCAGGGAATAACCAGTTAAGTGCAATATGCCAATGAGGTGACTGGCAGAGTTGGCTGGCAGAATGTGTCAGAGCTGAAGTGGGGACTTTATTGGTTGTCCTAGGGCTCCCCCAAATCAAAATTGGTTTTAACATCTTCAGAGAATAAGACGAGTCTTCAGAAAGTAGTTTTTTCTCTTCCTTTCTATTTTGGGGGCCGTGTTCTTTAGTTCCATGTTTTATAGTATTAATCACGTAACGCTGCATTTTTCAGTTTCACAAAATGTTCTTTCTGTACTAACAAAACTATTAGGGCAATGGTGAGGCATTGCGTGAATGAACCTGGAGGTTCTACAGTTCTGCACATTAACTTATCAATTGTTGTGTCTGATTGGCCTTGATTTGTTACAAAAAAATCTAAAACAAAATGTATTCCTGCTAGCTGGAATGTTAAATATTCACAAATCTCTTCACACTCCGGTCATGCAATTCAGGTTTACAAAACGTGAAGCCTGAGACCGGCTTGTCTTTATTGTACACCTTATACTGTATTGTGTCTGTCCTCCAGAATGAGAGATGAAGGGGAATTCACGGAACTATCGATGATCTACCCTCAGTATAGGTCACAGTTGATCGTCAGGGGTCCTCTTCAAGGAAACCACCCCAATCAGCTGATCCTCTGACCGATTGTCACGGCATCGGGGCTGGAAGTGTAATAGAAGGCATTGCTGCCATTGATTTCAATGTTGACCCCACTGCCCAAACAGTGGGCCAGAGGATTAGCTGATGGGCAGGGATCCGAAGCTGCAGATCCTTGCTGATCAATTATTGATGACCTCTCCTGAGAATAGTGAAAGCCTGGAATACCCTTTAATGGATGATGATGCTAAATAGGAGCTACCTGCCCATTTTGAATGTACAATTCCCTAATTGGGCATGGAAAAAGTTTTCAACCTTTTTCAGTTTTAACATATGTAAGCCTAAAGTCCTCCAGCTTGTAGAAAGCTGCTGATCTTTAGCTCTACTGTATGTATGGAAGCGTTTCTGTGGAATGAGACATGGTTTGAGAGGAGAATATTACAGCCCCATTTCTGCCCCATATTACAATTGCATGTCCTGGCTGACCGTGGACTTTTACTAACCCGAACTTGGAGCATCAGAAGTCCCAACCATCAGGCCAGGAATGCTATTTTATTTTCTCCTTAGAGAGAGCACCTAGAAGGTGAGTGAGAAGACTTATAAGGCCATCCATGCTCCTCTGGGTAATATGCAAATAAGGGAGATGGATCAATACCTCGAATTGTAAGGCCTGTGATTCAGGGTTGCCAACCTGATTATTTTTGCATATGCCAATATAGAGGGGGAAAAAAAAAAAACTCTCTGCACTTCTTAGGAAAAAGAACGTCTAGGTAGCCTTCGTCATATGTGGATAAACTTCAAAACCATCAGACAGGGAAAGTAAAAAGAGGAGAATTTTGATGGTTTTTAATGTTTGTACATCCACAAGGGTACAGGTATATGATTTGATATATTAATTCATACAGTATACTTATATATTCTTCATATCATTATTTCTATATAAATAGTATAATATATACTATAATATATAAATTCTTCCAAATTTTATGTAGCTATAGGTATATACAGAGTAGTGAGATTTTTTTTTTTTTTAAGCAGAACTCTGATCATAAAAGACATTTATATTCCCAGGAAATGTATATATTGATTGCCTAATATCTCATTATGAATACTTTGATGGATATATATATATTTTTTTTCCTAGTCATACCAATGTTATTTTTCTGAATATGCATAATATACATTTTTTATTTTGTGCAACAGTAATTGTGGTATAACTTTTGTTGTATGGCATTTCTCAGGGAGTTACATTACCCCTTTGTGTGATTAACCATTTTCTTTGTTAATCTATGTACTGTTAGTGTATGTACTAATTTACATTGAGATGAATGGGACGGGATGGCGACGTCACTGCGTCAATGTGGAACGCATGTTGGGCCACATGTATGCGCCTTCTGTGTTCCAAGGAGGTTCAGACGCGCTGCCCTCCCCCTTTGGTCTTTTGAACCTGAAAGTTGACGCGGCCACACCGGCGAATGTGCCGGCAGCCATGACTATTGTGAGTAAATGTATCTGTATAAATGTCTGTGATAAGTTGGTATGTGTTTATGCTTCATAAAGTCGCCAGTGAGCGACGAAATGCGTTGCATTGTTATTGCATGGAAGTTTATCCACATATGACGAAGGCTACCTAGATGTTTTTTTCTTAAGGAGTGCAGAGTTTTTTTAAATTTTATTTTTTTTCTACATTGGAATACTTTTGCCTTGTGCAGGTGGGCATAAATCGATTTGCTGCTCTCCCGGTGCCACAGGATATGGAAGACTATGAGGGGAGCCTCTTTTCATTTTTATAAACCTACTGGGATTTGGAGGTGCTGGTGGAGTCTCCCAGGTGGGTGTTTTTTTTTTTGTTTGTTTTTTATAGAAGCAATCCCCCCCCCCCCCCCCATACTCCCCTCTCTAGTCAGAGGGCTCAATTTACTTGATGGAAGTCAAAAATTTGAGCATCCATATGCTTGTCATACCCTATTTATTCGTATAGCATAGTAGACTATGCTGCTTTATGCAGGAGCATCTAGCAAGAGAAAGCGTACCATGTGGCACTGTTAATCCAACCTGGCATCGCCCATTCAGTAACTGTAGGAACCACCCACTTGACACATTGAGCGTGCTGGGAGTCAGAGCAGTAAACAGTCTGTACGGACAAGAAAGTATTTTAAAAAAATAAATAAAAAAAATAAACCTAAACATGAGGGATAGTCAGTGGGGCTGCAGAACCATACAGTCCACCTTGCTGATTGTATCTCATGACAAGTCCTCTTGAAATTTAACATAAAGGCCAATGGGTAATGCATGCCAAAGTATGTCTTATAGAAGTATCCATCAGGAAATCCTCCTAACAGTCATCTCTGATGGGGTGTGACCAGAGGCTTATATTTTTGGACAACCAGTCTTGAGATGTTTGGAATTTTTGTAATAAAGCCATGTTCAAAAGCCCATGTTCATACTAGATCTACAGTGCTTTGCTCAGTTTGTTAAAGGTGTGGTGTCCTTGGAGCAAGATTTTGAATTTTTTTTTATTTTTTTTAACGAGCGTTAAGTCATATAACAGCATTATATGTATACCGTTGGGTTATCTTGAAAAGGGAATTCTGACTGTAGCAAAACTTTTAGGCCACGGTCACACAGGACGGATTCCCGACGGAAATGTCGCGTTTTGGCTGCAGCGAAAAACCGCAACATTTCCGCCGGAAGAACCGCCGCTGCAAAAGCCGCTGCGGCTTTGAAGTAGGCTGGTGGCTCGCTCTTTCGCTGCGGCCGGCGCTCCCATAGAGGAGAGCGCGCCCGCAGCGGAAAAAAAAAAATGGACATGCTGCGGTCGGCAAATCTGCGCCGCAGCAGCGACCTCTGCCGGCTTAGCCGCAGCGGATTTGCCGTTCCGTGTGGACGAGATTTCTGAGAAAACTCGTCCACATGGCTGGCTTATTCTGGGATTAACGTCCGCATGCGGAATTCCGCACGGAATTTCCTCGGCAAATCCGCCCTGTGTGAACCCAGCCTTAAGCTTCCTTCACACACAGTTTTTCTTGTTATGGTGCTGTCTTGTTGGCGTGTCTTTATTTATTTTTAAATATGAATAAGTTACATAACTGCTACTGGCAGGTCTTTGGCAGGCAATTAAAGTACTTTTAGACCAGGCTCAAAGAGGGGCACACCAGATTCTGACATACGAGAGGCCTGCAGTGGATTCCAGCGACCCTGCGTAACTGCGGTTTCTGTATTGCAGTCGTCTGCAGTACAGTTGTTGTGTTTTGTTTTTTTCTCCTTTTAAATATTTGTATTTCCCGTGCCGTCGCTTAGGTCAGACAGCCTCCATTGACTTCAGTGGAGGCTGTCCACACGGAGTCCGCAGCAAAATAGAGCATGCTACGATTTTTTTTTTTCTCCACTTGCTGAATATGCAATTTGTACCTGCAAGTGTGATCGAAAAAGCGAATTCGCCTTTCTTCTAATGATTGGGTTTTGCTGCGGACGCCGATTACGGATTCCACAAATGGAATCTGCCCCGGTGAGCCCCGCCTTATAGTCTTATTTATTCCTTTTCTTTAGCATGATGTGGCTGTGACTTTTAATGCCCCCATATAACTGCTTGAAGCACAGTGGGGAAAATTTACGAATACTGTCTAGATTAGACCGTGCACACTTAGATTAGACAGTCTTCAAGTGCGCCAGATGTATCACTGAATGATAAATCTGTTGAATTTTAAAACTGTATGGTTTAGCTTTAGACCACCTATTAATTGGCTTAATTTACTCCAAAAACTGCACCAAAATTTTGGTGCAATTTAGGCCTTGCCCCTTTTTCGCACAAGTTGAAAAAACTGTCTGAAAATGTCTAAACGCATGATGAATGTGGCGCTTGCATGTAAGACTGTTTTCTGACATAATTTGAATAGTTAATAAGCCCCAGAGTGCTCTAGGCAGCAGCAAATATTTTTTTTTCACAGTGAAAGGCCAAAAAGTAAAGAATCAATGCCGTGCCCCAAAGATACCAGGCTATAAGTTTGCTTCATTCAATATATGGTCATGTTATGGTGTTACTGTAAAGATGGGGTTTTGACTTCTTTTATAGCCTCTATTAAGAAGTGCTTCCCCATCCTACCATATTAATCGTTACGTAGCGCTAGCTAAAGTAAATAATGTGGCTGTGGGACAATAATAGACTAATGTATCCAGTCTCACACGAACTGATTTGGATTGCGCGGATGATCTGCGGTATTCTGCATCCATTAACGAGAATGGAGCATTAGCATGTCCGGACTCACTTGAGCGGACAGATATTCTGATTTTCCCTCGTGGAAATAAAATCGCAGCATGCTCTATTCTTGTGCGGATTCTGCACGAACAGTATTGAAGTCAGTGGAAGCTGTCTGGGCCGTGGCTCATCCACAATTGACACTGCGGATAGGTCACTAGTACCTGCGTCATCGCCTAGCAATGGAGTGGGAAAAATTTTTTTAAAAATAAAAATCTTCACTGCATATGTCCGACACTGAGCTGCCCGGACCATCCACAATACCATCTAATATTTCCGCCTGGCCGCGGTTGGAGCCAGATTCCACTGCGGGCGCCCACATGTGGAATCCCACCCAGCCGTGTGGGACTGGGCTTAATGACGCATTTCTCACCCTTGTTGTTCCATCCACAGGCTTACCTTGTTGGCTACTAGATTGAGCTTGGCATTATCCAGTCTGCCTAAATCTTTGTTTTTAAAAAGTTTTATTTTGAAGACCTGCAGTAAAACGTCCATCACATACTCTGCATAATTGCTATCTTCTTTAAGAGAACATCACTTTTTGAAGGCCATTTTGTATTGTAATTTTGGGTGGTCACCTCAAAGAAGTCTCTCTGTATTAGAAACCTCATCTAATGCAAGTATTAGTGGGATTCTCCCAGAACTGCTGGGAACACTTGGCTCCTACTTGGTCCTGTTTTAGTTTTGTAGTAACAAGTAGTTCCTCAGTTTTATATTTCTTTGTGCAATTGATGGTTAAAGGGGTTTTCCAGGACGGAAGTATTGATTGTTGGAGTCCACCATTCGGGAACTTTAATAATCGGCTGTGGTCCAGCCTGCTGTCCGTGTGGATGAAGCTGGAACTCGGGTTGGTAATGCAGGCACAGCTCCCAATGCATCAAGGCTGTCAGCTTCTGGTGCCCATCCTCACTGACAGCGGCCTGGATAATAGTTGCTTGCTGGGGGTCCCCAGAGTGACAGAGGAACTCTAGAAAGCATTAGTAGGGAAAAACTTAGTGTATCTGTCATTTCAGAGTAAGCTGTTGTATGTGTTCTTGAGGAATAACACTGTCTTTGGCACCTGTATGACTTTTTTCTGTTAAGCAGTTTTTCTCTCTGCAGGCTTCATCTCTAATTCTCAGTTTTCCCAGCAGGTGCTGGAGACTTCTGCGATGATGCCTCCCGTACACAGCACACAAATTAGAGGCGGTCCTGCTCCTCTATCTTCTCATAAGTAGAGAAGCAGCAACTTAATGGGGAACTTTTATAGAGCAATACTGAGCAGTGTGAATGAAGCTAATATGAGACAGTAAAACACTAATGGCTTTAGCACATGTCTGTCTGCCTCTCAGTTTTTCTCTCTGCTCCTGCTCCTCCTCTTACCTCCTTAGACTTGTATGGGCTACATGTAATGTGATCTGTCAGTGAACTGAAAGTCTATGTAGTTTCCCTGGATTGATAGAGCAGCGAATTCAGAGTGAGACCAGATGAATGACAAAGTAACAAACACTTCTAAAAACCTAAAATGGAATATCAAACCCCACACAGCCCCGATTTAATGCAATACACTGAACGATTCATTAATGACAAGACTGCTCAGCTGGCTAAGTCTCATAACCTCCTGGAACCTTGAGCAACTTCTCTCTCCCTTCCTCCCCATCAGATAACCTTCTGGAACATTTGGTGGAGGCAAGGAGGGCGATAAGTGGAGAGAGGAACATTTAGTTTTTTTTCCTGAGATATAGTAGAACATTTTCTTATATTCACCTGTAGTATTGATGGAAGTCTGTGAAAGGACAGCATCCATTTAACCTTAGCTGGACTTCAGCGGAAACCCAGATTATTATATTTCAGGTTGATTATAATGTAATCTATTTTATTCAAGATGTACCATGTAAACCAGCAGATACGGGACTCTGCTAGGCTTTATTGGCCACATTTACAATGTAGCCTGGAAAATCCCAAAACACAGGATCATTACTATTTGGGTTTTACTGGACTGGAGTGTGGCAGATGGGATAGCATAGTTTACTATGTCGGTCCACTCCCTTTTTTTTTTTTTTTTTGCAGTCTACCGGCGTGTAGTGACCAGAAATGCACCCCTCCCATCTAGCCATAGAAGTCTATAGACCTTTTTAGTGTGTACGTTGGCTGCTCTTCCAGTATACACGTTAAACAGAAAACAAAACTGTGATGTGAACATAGCCTAGAAAGGTCGGCTTTATTTACATTATAATTTGAACCCTGCTTGAAACATTACTTGTAAGGTGGCCATACACCTTGACTAGCTGTTGGCTAACACTCATACATATGATAGTTGATTGGTTGAATGTGAAGTGGGCCTCTGACAGAAACCTCCGGCAGCAGAAAGGGATCGGCATATTAAATTAAACTTATTTGATCCTTTTTTGCCCTCTATATTGGCCAAACAAACATCTAATAGCTGTTAGAAATTGGCGGGTTTGGCTGACCCTGGAATCTTTATTTCCACATAGCCCAAAAAGCTGCAGCATCTATAGGGGGACATTTACTAAGCCTGGACTCTCCGACATCAGGTTTAGGCCGCCTGTCCACGGGCGGGACGGAATATCGCTAGCAATATTCCGCCGCGTGGAAGGAGAGGGGAGCACTGCAAGGTCTCCGCCATGAGCCTATATTAATGATAGGCTGATCATGGAGAATCTCGGCAAATCGCAGCATGCCATGATTTTAATCTGTGACAACAGTCTATGGAATATTTAGTGTAACAGCAATATATTAACAGTGGTGGAATTAGGATTTGGGGCTAATGTGAAGTAGAATTTGGATTTCAGCAACCTTTGTGTAAATTCATTGCACCTTATTGTATCCACCTAAAATGGGACTCGTAATCCTGTAGGGCGTTTAGTCCATGATTTTCCATAAGTGACTGGCGCAGCATTTGATAGCACGGTCTTCACAGCTATTAGAAAATACAGCATGTGAAAAACATGCTAGTCTAGTTAAGTGACTTTATGCGGAAGTTGCAACATAATTGTTTTCCTAAAACCAGATATGTCAAAAACAAAACTTAAGACTTTTAAACTGAAAAATACTTAATGGCTGTTTTCTCATTCCTTTTACCCCCTATGTAAGCAGGCTGTATGCAGAATTTTCCGCATAATCCAGAATTTAAATGTATGTTAAAGGGGTTGTCCCGCGGCAGCAAGTGGGGTTATACACTTCTGTATGGCCATATTAATGCACTTTGTAATATACATCGTGCATTAATTATGAGCCATACAGAAGTTATTCACTTACTTGTTCCGTTGCTAGCGTCCTCGTCTCCATGGTGCCGTGTAATTTCAGCGTCTAATCTCCCGATTAGACGCGCTTGCGCAGTCCGGTCTTCTCCCTTCTGAATGGGGCCGCTCGTGCCGGAGAGCTGCTCCTCGTAGCTCCGCCCCGTCACGTGTGCCGATTCCAGCCAATCAGGAGGCTGGAATCGGCAATGGAACGCACAGAGCCCACGGTGCACCATGGGAGAAGACCTGCGGTCCACCGTGGGTGAAGATCCCGGCGGCCATCTTCGCAAGGTAAGTAAGAAGTCACCGGAGCGCGGGGATTCAGGTAAGCACTATCCGTTTTGTTTTTTTTAAACCCCTGCATCAGGTTTGTCTCGCGCCGAACGGGGGGGCTATTGAAAAAAAAACAACCCATTTCGGCGCGGGACAACCCCTTTAAGCCCTATCTGTTAGTTTACATGGGCACCCCTTTGCCCTTACTACGGCATAACAAAAATACATAAACATGTACAGTGTGCACATATGAATATAATTACTTCCACTATATACTCCTCCAAGTTGCATGAAGTGAACAGGTATTCTGGATTCAGGTCTGGATTACACTTAATATTGGTGGTAAGCCATTCTTGTGTAGTTTTGGAATGGGGTTGCCTCATTGGAACATAAATTCTAAAATGCAGTTCTCTTTTAGAATGCAGCAGGTTTCCCTTCAGGTTTAACCGGAAAAGTAGCATCCCTTCAGCATGGTGCTGTAGTCAATGTGCTCTATGGTGGAATTGTTGCAATTTTGGTAATGTCATATTTGCTCTGTTCTCAAAAATGTAAATTTTTGACCCTTCTCAACAAGAGTGTTTCTTATAACTTTTGACAAATTGTCCAACGTTGATTTATTGAACAAGTTCAATAAGGGCATGGATGCCTCCATTGAAATAAAATCCTAATGCTACAGGTAATGGATTTCTGGGACTTTGATTTAGGGATTTATTGTTTGGCATAGTTAGAGTTGGGAATCCCGTTTTTCCCTAGATGGGACAATTGCCATTCACCTAATACTAAGGCTTATTGCCTTCCTCTGCATCATCGTGGTAGGATTATTGGTTGGATGTAATGAACCACCTCCATGGCATAAGTGTTTTCTCTAATAAAACTGCTCCTGGTAAAGTATGCGGGCAACAGTTAGTTATACTCATGGTGTCTCCCATCTCAACCACGGACACTTCTGTGATAGGCTTCTTGGTTGCCACCTTCACTTAAAAATGTAGCAAGAAGATCAATGCTTCAAATAGTCTTTAAAGTAAATCACATGTTTTGTGTCTACAGCTCCTATGCAGGTCTATATGTGTCCATAGTAACAGACTACAAACTAACACTGTAGTCTGTTCCTGCAGTCATGTTACTATATCTATGTGCTATGTCTTGCTAATTTTCCAAATGCAAGTTAGCAAGAATTATTGGGCAGCTAGAAGGGAGTGGGATTGCAAAATTCAAGTATTCTGAGGTTTGTGAAAATAGTTTTTAATGAAAGACCATTTTTAAGGAGTTTTATGAATACCGAAAGTGATGGGATGTCATTAGTCAATGCCACCCCTTTCTGACTGGTGGGTGTCCGATCTTGAATGAAAGGGACACGGCAATGGAAAGGCAACATCATAAAACTACAGAAACAGATTAAAACCTGCTCTTTCATTGGCACACAGCAAAATAAAATTGGAAATGTCCCTTTTTGAGTTACTGGTGTATAAAAAAAATAGTAAAATTAGCAAAGATGTGGTTGGTTTTTTTTTTTTTTTTTTTTTTTTTTTACCAATTTCAGTGGGGGATAAAACAGTAAGTATGCAAGCAAAAAGGTCACCAGTGTAACAGTGCTTTGGTCGGCACTTGTACTCACTGGCCATATTCCAGCCTACTTAAGCTATTTGGTAATAAGTTATATGTTCCTAAACTTGTGGACAATTTTTGTTATGACATTTACCAGCCTCTTTGGGCCTTATTAACCACCAATCCAATGCTTAGGGAGCCCTGTTTTGTAAGATTTATGAATTCTACATAAAAAGTTGACCAAGTGCACCGAGTTTCAGTGGGTTAGCTTGCTCAGATCGAGAACAGTGGTAACACAAACTTGGATATTTTTTCGAAATGACTTTTGCGAGGGGTGAGTGACTTTTATGTAAATGGTTCTAATGCCTCAACCAAGGTATACACCAAGATGAAACGTTGCAGAACGTCATACAGGTGAGGTATGAGCATTCTGTAAACGTTTCAGCAAAATTGAGGCTAACCGAGCAGGAACCATTAGGCCACTTGACATGAAATGACCCAGCTACATCACTACCTTGATAAATTAGTTTCTAAAAGTGCAAAAAAAAAAGTAATTAACGCTATTTCTGTCACCTCTTATTTTCAGTAAGACTAGGAGCGAGCCTGGACACTTTTTGTTTCCGCAGATCTCGCAGTTTCCTTGCTCAGTCTATGCAAGAAAAAGAATAACACAGATTCTCTGGGCAAATTTGAAAGAATGATTTCCTCCACATCCCATTGTTTTTAACTTGAAGCTAGCAATGACCTTTTGACTCCCATTGGGGATGTAGTGGAAAGTTTATGAGGCCCTGTTTAACTTGGGAAGACGATGTATTTTTGAAGTTACATTATTGCCATAACTTTCTATCTATATCTTGCACAGCCGAGCAGAACTTACAGGGAAAAAAATTAGAGGAGGTGTTTCCAGCGCTAATTGGAACTTTTATCAGCTAGAGGCCGGCCATTCATAATTTCTTGAATATGAAGGGTCCTATTACATTGTGAGCACTTGGCAACTAACTCAGCCATGTCATCAAGCAACTGTCCTTTGTCTAAGGATATGATGTAGACAGAAGTCTATTACACCTGTAATTACTCTGCTGCTTTAAAGGGGTTATCTGTGCAGAAAAAAGTTTTAGGAAACTGCTGAGTGCAGCACAAACAAATGAGAACATGCCTCACCTGATCAGCGGTTATGTCCCTGCGTTGGGACGTCATCACTGTTGCAGCAGGAAGTGAAGAACAGCGGGTGACCAGGCGCCAGAGGAACGGAAGCAGCAGGCAGTCAGATGAGGTATGTTCTCTTTTTTATGTTTGTGCAGCACTCTGAGCTTTTTCTCAAATTTTATTCTATTTTTTTTTTGCTTCTGCTCCGATAGCACCTGCCTTCCTGTAATCTTGAAGAGGTAGAAGTTAACGAACACAGTACTCTAAAGCCAGTGACTGTGTCCATAATATGGAAGTTCGGCCCAGTCTGACTCCAAGTCTCCTGATCCAAACGTCCAGCATCCACCATTAGGACTGGCTAGTGACTATCATTTACTGTTTTTATCTTTTTTTTTTTTTTGGACTGTTTTGTATCACGACTGTCTTTTTGGCAGTGCATCAAAGACTTTTACTCCTGATGATTTAGTGTTCGACAAGACTAAAAGAAATGCATTAAATTTCTGGCTTACTTGTTTTTCCAGTGTGATGTTGGAATACAAGTCTCTTTCAGGTATAGGTCCCAGAGGTCCTAGACTCGTCAGACATTTAAGGCATGGCTTCTGGCTTAAATCCTAAATGTCTAATGTGTAAATTTAATACAGCAATATTAACCCTTTCCCAGCATCTGCCATACATGCATGGCAAATACCAGGTGTAAGTGTATGGGACAGGCTCTGATCCTGCTCAATATGTTGGAAGGCATCTGCTGTCATTGTCAGCTGACACCTGGCCAGGATTGGATATGGCTCAGATTCTAACCATTTAAATGGCCCAACGGAGGAAGGGGGCTCTTTTCTCTTAAACAGCTCCCTCCCTGCGATAAGATTGTGGAGTGCCCTTCAGTTACCATGTCAGCCTACCATGGTTGTCTGTCTTTTTAGTCCAGTATATCATACATGTGATCAGACATGTTCAGCTCTCCTATGGGGACTAAAAAGTGTGTGTGTGTGTGTGTGTGTGTGTGTGTGTGTGTGTGTGTGTGTGTGTGTGTGTGTGTGTGTGTGTGTGTGTGTGTGTGTTAAAAAAGGAAAAAAAAAAATATATATATATAATATAATTTTTTTATTTTTATAGTACATTTGAAAAATATTGAAAGTTTAAAAAAAGTCCCCCTTTCCCTAATGTTAAAATGAAATTGAAAAAGAAGTGTAGCAGGAAGGTCTTTAAACCCCCGACAGATGAAGTAAATAACATTGATTATCTTGTTAGAACTGACTCTGTCCAACAGTATGATACATGTTCTGTATGTGGTAGAAGCTGGAAAAGTTAGCGCAAGCATAAGGATCTCTACATGGGCCAAATTGTGATGAGTAGAGCATTGGTCAGAGACTCCCCAAAGCATCTGGTCTTATGGGGTGTGGGAGACAAGTTAAGGAAGAACACATCTATAACTACCAAAAGTGGTCCAAAATAAAATTATTAGTGAAGCGAAAACCTCAATGGCACCCCAAGCTCACTTATGTGCATTGGGAGCGCAGGGTAGCCCATCTGCTTTGGTCCCATTAAAAAGCTACTGTAGCACAAATTAAAAAATGAACGCAGGTTGTAATGGGAATGTGTCCGAATGCAAAATTCCTCAGTTATCGTGTGCATAAACTGTTTAGGGATGAGATGGCACAAGAATGCTTTATAGAAGAAGTCAATCCGGGCAGAGGTAGTTGATGCTCTTGGCAATGTTCTGTTGGCAAACCTTGGGTCCCGATATTCATGTGGAAAGAACTTTTTATGTACCACCTACATAAACATTGACATAGTACACTCCTTCATGGCAACCGTATTCAGTAGGATAATGCACTCTACCAGATTGCTAAAATTCTTCAGGAATGGTTTGTTTGATCTCCATCCGATCGAGGATGTGCTGAAAAAAATTAACCCCCTATCCATGGAAACCCACCTCACAAGTTGTAGAACTTAAGCCCCATTTACACGCAAAGATGACCACTCAAAATTCGTTCAACAGATAGCTTGAATGACAGTTTGATCATTTTGCATAAACTACTAATGGGTACTAATGTCCATTAGTAGCTTATTAGCTTCATTTACATGTAAATGAGGCTCCCTTCACTGTATGCAGATAACAGTGGGTGGTCAGTTATCTGCATACAGCTCCATTGTTCCCCTGCGGGACAGCAGCTGAAAACAATGTTATCAGCACTCCCATGGAGAATCACCGCGTGTGGTCCCTGCTATCAGCTGGCCGGCCAAACAGTGCTTTTCTGCCAAACTTTGATTTTTAGTTCAGCATAAAAACCAAATGATTGTTGCATGTAAATGGGTCTTTACATGATGTGCTGATAACGTCTTGGTGCCAGGTACCTCACAGCACCTTAAAAGGTCTTGTGGAGTCCTTGTCAGAACTTTTTTCAGTAAAAAGGTG
Source organism: Eleutherodactylus coqui (assembly GCF_035609145.1). NCBI lineage: Eukaryota > Metazoa > Chordata > Amphibia > Anura > Eleutherodactylidae > Eleutherodactylus > Eleutherodactylus coqui. The sequence continues at coordinate 236,590,136 of NC_089838.1, forward strand.
CCAACACAATATTCGACCAGTTTCAAAGAAACCTATTACTGGCACATTTGTGCTTGCCTGAAACGGGTCGTGGGTAGGTGGTTTCAAAGGGAGCCTATCAGTAGATTTGTCATAACCACAGGCAACCTGATATACTGAAGGCTCCTATATTTACAAACAACTTTTTTTTTTCTCTGAAACCTTGCAGAGAAAAAGCATTTTTTTTTTTTTTTAAAGAACTAGGCATTGGAAGAAATGTGTCAGCTTGATTGACAGACCTTTTCCTATTTGTTTACAGGGTGACACTTGCCAATCATGCTAAGCAGAGTGGGAAGAAACTGAAATGAGACAACCAGGGGACACTTATTTTTTTTATTTTTTTTTTGTTTTACCCTAAAACTCATCAATGTTTCAGAGTAAATTCGTGTTCTTCTTGGAAGCCTGTCAGTATTTCATCCTGCTCATAGTTAGGGCAGCACAAATCTACTTTGTGTCCTATGTAATGTTATGACTGATTGGTGTATGCTTTCCATTATGCTAATCGCCCTTTTAGAACTGACTGATTCTGATAATATGGGGTCATGGGGAAATAAAGGTCTGTGCTGGCTACTCTCACAGCAATACTAATAGAATGCAGGTGCTGTTTATGGCAGCATGTGTTGTGTTGAAGGGGATGAAGACTTCAGCTCCTCTAAGCCTTAACCGGGAGAGTAGCTAAAGTGAATTAGTTTGTGTTTTGTTTTTTTTTAAATCTGCTTTCAGACAAATGAAAGTTTATGGTAGTTAAGAGTTAAACAGTAGAAAATGTGCTGTTACTAATCCTTGATTTGGAAAATAATGCCAAAAAATAGCTTGGTGAATCTAGCCTAACTGCTGTGCAATGGTGACATGGTGCACCCTTGGACATGGTGCAAGTTAACGAGGCCCTCAGGCCAAAAAAAAAAAGTGGATCATTTATCTAGTCTAATCTAGAGTACAGTACTGATGACATCTCCTAAAGGCCCATTTACAAGTAACGATTAGCAAAAGTCATTCGAACGACCGAAAATGAGCTATAATCGTCATGTGTAAATACGGGCATTGTGCACTTTTCGTTTAAATAATGATTTTGAGGTAAACTTAAAATCCATCGTTGTTCTACTGAGTTAAAGCAAACACATTTACCTTCTCAGAAAACCGCATGCTGTTCTCTCTATGGGAGTCGGCAGATAACATTGTAATCTGCTGGGAGAGGAGCTGCGACCAGAACAATGCAGCTGTGTGAACAGCTGGGCGTGTGATTAATGACACACTGGGCTCTGCAAACAGCTCCTGGAGGACCTTTTACATGCAAATGAAGATTTATTAATGTCAACACTTTATGCAGATAGATCGCAAAATCTTTCAATCTTAGTCATTTGAAAAATTATTTTTGTGTGTGGATAGACTGCTAGGCCCTGTTTGCTCTGCATGTTTTGCTGTAGAATCTGTGAAACTTCCACCCCAAATCTGCAGCAAATCATGTCAAATAAGGCTGTCTCGCACAACCGGATTTGAATTGCGGATTCTGCAAACATTTCCGCGGTAATACATGATTCAATCAAATGCATTGAATTGCATAGTTCTGCAGCGTGTCCGCTCGTGGAAAATGCAATGCAGCATGTTCATTTTACCATGGATATCCATGACATGAACCAAAAAAAAAAAGCACTACGGATTCCACTTACAGTGTATGAGCCCAGCCTAAGTCTCCCATTGATTACGCCGTGGATTCGGCATATGCACTGCTGAAAAAAGTGCCATGTAACGGCTCGATGCAAATTTTGCGTCTGGTTTTCTGCATGCGAAGTAACTGCAAATTTCAATGCAAACCCGTGCTTAAAGTCCTTGCTTTCTGCCATGAATTTTCCTTAAAATCTGCTTCAGATGCAGATAACCATGCGAATTTACAGCTGGAGTTACGGTGACATATTTGCTCGCACAATACTCAGAAAATAGAACCCATTGATTTCAATAGGTTTGTGCACATGCGTGGATTTGGTATGCGCAATTTGGTCGTGCAAAATAAAACGCAGTATGATCCATTTTCCTGCGCAGGGAAAGCGTACATCTTGATCTCATTAAACTAATTGACTAATGAGGCTGCTTTCACATGGCCGAGAAAATCGCGAGGAATTTTTTTTGTGTTGTGAGGCGCACAAATATGATCTACAGTGTGTTTTTGTTTGTTTGTTTTTTCTCCTCTCTCCCACGTGCAAATATGCATATACTGGTGTAAATCCATGAGTTTCAGATTCATGGGAGTCTGACTCCAGGCACCCCTGAACTCTTTGGCAGAACCAGTTGTTTACATTGCCCTATATACCTTCACGTTGTACATTTAGTAGCAGCTGTGCTGGGTATTGCAGCTTTGTCCCATTCACTTGAATGATGCAACACTGCAGTACCCAGCACAGTTGCTACTTAATATTGTAATCCTGGAAAACCCCTTTAATTTCCTTGATTCTGCCAGATCGTATTATAAGGAGATATTAAGAATAATCATATTTTGGGGCTTTTTACTTGTTTTTCTTAAGGTGTTTCGAACTCCAAGTGTTTAAATGGGCACTAAAGGCCCTTTTAGACACAACGATTTTCGCTCAAAAATCGCTCAAAGCTATCTTTTGAGTGATCGTTGTGTGTAACTGCACTGACATCATGCAGTTTTCGTTAACTGATTGCTGATCTTTCAGCATGCTGAAACATCAGTGACAGCTTATCAGGAATTCACAGCGGGATATAGCTGATACTATTGTTTCAGCTGTATTCCACACCATGAACAGAGGCGGGGTATGAAGAACAGAGCAGTCCAGCTGTGTTATTCAACCCCCGCTCAGCTGTATAACAGCCGGGCGCTCCAAGTGGGGAACAGCTGGATGCAGAAGACAAGCAGCCCCGCTTGTCTTCTGCATCCCCCACTCGGAGCACTCAGCTGTATAACAGCTGAGTGCTCCGAGCGGAGAACAACTGGATGCAGAAGACAAGCAGCCCCGCTTGTCTTCCACATTCCTCGCTTGGAGCGCAAGGTGATCACTCAACGTTTAGGCAATCCCCTCATGCTGTCATAAGAAAAAAAAAAAAATCTATACTTGCCTATTCCTCCCCCGTCAGTCTTCTTACTGCATCTTCTTCTCCTGGCTCCTCCAGTTCCCTGGGTCACCTCACCTCCAGCCGGCTGGATCCTCTTTCTCCTGTTTTGTAGTGTCCATTCTAGACACTCTCCTTCCGGCAGGTTGCTGTTCATTACATAGCGTTCACTACATAGCTCGGCATTCCCTGCTATCGCTGATACTGTGCATACACACTGTTTCGCCACGAGTATTCATATACTATTGTCACGAAACAGCGTGCATGTGCAGTCTCGGCAGTAGCCCGGCATAGGAGTTGACATTCTGTGCTAGGCAGTGAATGCTACGTCACTAGTGACCTATACACAGACCTGCAGGAAAGAGAAGGCCAGCAATGGACGCTTCGTCACAGGAAGAATTGGCCACCTAGAGGTGATGTCACCTGGGGAACTGCGGGAGCCAGTAGAAGATTGGGAAGAAGAAGATGCCGCAAGAAGACTGATGGGAGAGGAATAGGTAAGGATTGACTTTTTGTTTTTAATGACAGAACCCCTTTAACCACATTAGTCCTGAGTAGAGATGAGCGAACATACTCGATAAGGCAAACTACTCGAGCGAGTAGTGCCTTATTCGAGTACCTGCCCGCTCGTCTCTAAAGATTCGGGTGCGGGAAGTGGCGGGGGAGAGCGGGGAGGAACGGAGGGGAGATCTCTCTCTCTCTCCCCCCCCTCCCCCGCTCACCGCTGCAACTCACCTCTCACCCGCGCCGGGAGCCGAATCTTTAGAGACGAGCGGGCAGTTACTCGAATAAGGCACTACTAGCTTGAGTAGTTTGCCTTATCGAGTATGCTCGCTCATCTCTAGTCCTGAGCCATTTTTTTTTTTTTTTTTTCCCCACACCTTCAAAAAGTATGCCTTCTCTTGTGTATTTTTCAACGGTATCATGTAACACAACTCTTGAAAATTGTCTAAATGGGATTGAATGGGAAAAGAATCACAATTGCGTCATTTTTGGAAAAAAAAACATTTTAAAGTAAAGCGAAAATGTGCTAAGACTTTACGGAAATGTTTTTAAAAAAATGTTTAAGTGTAGACCTCTATAGTGAGAGGCAATTTAATTGTAACCTACTTGCATAGCCTTAGGCTGGTTTCACACGGCTGAGAATCTAGCACGAAATTTGTGTGTTGCGAGATGCTAATATGAACCCCATACTTTTGAATGGGGTCCTACACACTAACCATTTATTTTTTTCTTATACTTTTTTTTTTTCTTCTTTTCCTGCATTGCCTCGCACCACAGTGCGTGAAAAAAATTGCAACATGTCCTATATTTGGGTGTGCCTTCACATCGCATTGCTTTAACTTACATGTTGCTAAACGAGGTCTGCCTAGTGCATATGCTGAAAATTCTTCCTTCCAAGCAATTTTGTGTGCGAGTCTACTAATTGGCAAATACATCTGCTAATGTGTCATCAGTAATGGCAGCAATCTTTCGCCACATTCTGTTTTTGAGGGCGTCAGTTGTTCACGGCTTAATTTGTCTCGAGTCAAAACACTTCCGGTTATCTCAAATTAGTGATTTCTCCCCCCCCCCCCCATACTTATTCCTAAATGCCCATTGGCATTGTCTCAAGAAAGCCATTCGCCAGAATTGGCTAACAATAAACCTGTTATTCAGTTGAATACATGTATGTGTCGCACAGTCAAATCTCTAATGGTCACATTTTGACATGATGCCTACAGTATACTTCATTTGAGAGGTGATTTCTGAAACTGTCTATAACTGTCTTTGTTTCCTATAGCAACCAATCACAGATCGTGTTGCTTTTTTTTTTCTTTCCTTCTATTCCTTATAGTGATCTTGAAAAATGAAAGCTGCTCTATCTTGACTTTAGTAAAGCATTTGACAAAGTATTTCATACCATACTTATTGAAAAAATGACCAAATATGGGATTGACAAGGCAACTGTTAGGTGGATTCAGAACTGGCTGAGTGATCGTACTCAAAGAGTGGTCAGAAATGGCTGCACATCCAAGTGGAAGAATGTATCAAGTGGGGTACCACAAGGCTCTGTCCTAGGCCAAGTGTTGTTCAACATTTTTATAAATGATCTGGAGGAGGGAATTGATGGGAGACTGATCTAATTTGCCGACGACACAAAGCTAGGAGGGATAGCTAACACTAGGGAAGAGAGAGAGGGAGAGTATTCAAAAAGATCTAGAAAAGCTTGAACAGTGGGCAGCAACTAACAGAATGGCATTTAATAAGGAGAAATGCAAAGTCCTACATCTGGGCAAGAAAAATGAAAAAAGCACATACAGAATGGGAGGAATTGGGCTAAAAGGGAGCACATGTGAAAAAGACTTGGGCATATTAATAGATCATAGACTGAACATGAGTCAACAATGTGATGCAGCAGCCAAAAAGGCAAACACAATTCTGGGATGTATTAAGAGAAGCATAGAGTATAGGTCACGTGAGATGATTATCCCCCTTTACTCTTCCTTAGTCAGACCTCATCTGGAATACTGTGTCCAGTTCTGGGCACCCCACTTTAAAAAAGACATAGACAAACTGGAGCAAGTTCAGGGAAGAGTTACCAAGATGGTGAGCGGTCTGCAAATCATGTCCTATGAAGAATGGTTAAAGGATCTGGGACTACTTGGCTTGCAAAAAAATGGCTGAGAGGAGACTTAATAGCTGTTATATCTGAAGGGCTGTCACAGTGCAGAGGGATCAGCCTATTCTCATTTGCATATGGAAAGACTAGAAGCAATGGGATGAAACTAAAAGGGAGGAGACACAGATTAGATATTAGGAAAAGCTTTTTGACAGTGGGGGTGATCAATGAATGGACTAGGTTGCCACAGGAGGTGGCAAATTCTTCCTCAATGGAGGTCTTCAAACAGAGGATATGCAGACATCTATCTGGGATGATTTAGTGAATCCTGCACTAAGCAGGGGGTTGGACCAGATGACCCTGGAGGTCCCTTCCAACTCTATCATTCTATGAATAGAAGAGTGGAAAACATAGCGCAGATGTGAATGTAGCCTAAAGGTTTCCCACATAGTTTTACAGAAATGGCCCATAGTTTTTGTGGCAGTTTTCCATGCAGTTTCTTGAGCTGAAGCGAGAAGTGTATTCCAAAGATTTGAGAAATGGAAAGGAAGGACTCGTACATCTCCTTCCTGCTAGATCCACTTCTGTCTGTCAGAAAATGCCATGTTTAAGGCATGCTGTAATTTTGAAAAGAAAACAAAATGCTGCAATAATGAAGAAAAAAGCCACTGAAAAACACAGTTTGTAGGGTCTTTACATATTTTGGTATTCGGCTCCATTGACTTGTAATGGGATGAGTTGCAAAACCAGACTCGGCCCGTGGACAGATGTGGTGGTACGGTTTCTGGAAACGCAGCAGACCCTTTTTCCTACTTCTAGACAAAATCTTTTAGACATTGCCTGCTTTCTTTAGATTGTATAAACTTCAACACAGAGATTGTGCCATTTAATGATATGAATTCAGCGGAGCATTAGTAATTGGGATTCACAGCCGCCCCCACCTTAAGTAAGACAGGAGTAAATCTTGAGGGCAATTTTGAAACCTCATCCTAACAAAATGACCCATGTTTATTAGAGCTTTTTATGATTGTGATTATATAGTTTGTGGCGGTCTATAATCATTCTCCAATTTTAGAACCATGATTTACAGTCATTGTCTGCTATAGACTATAATCCTGATTTAAAGATCAGGCAATTGAAAACGGACAACTTTTACCAGCCTCTGTGTGTGATGGAAGTCGTCCGTGTTGCTTGTATAGTTTATAAGTTTGTGTATTTTGTTACGGCTACAGACTGCTTACTACTCCTTTCTGTATATCTAGAAGTACACGTTGGCTTAATGGGGTTCACCATGTGTTGAAGGTAATCCCTTTAAAATGCATGTGCAATGCTACTGCCATCATTTCGGGATGCCCTGAAGCTCCTTTCTCAGGATCTACGGAGGTCCCCGGGATCAAACCCCAAAAGTCCTGAAAGGCTGTTATCATAAAAAATACATTTTTCTTCATCTTTTGCTTCTAATAACCTTGCACATTACTTTAAAGCAGCTATTGTGTGTCCCCATTGATGTCACTGCTCATCATGGTACTTGGGACAGGCTCTGCATAAAATCGGTCTCCTTCACCCCTGGCAGCTGATGGTAGTCCCTCCTTACGTACCTACAGAAAGTCTACTCAGTGTTACTGCAGAAACTATTTCTGTTGCCCACACTGCAGTGATCAAAGGACAACTGAGCAGAGAGCTGGCTCTGGCGTGGCTGAACACGTGTGTCCACCAGCACTCGGCTCGTAGTGTGGTCTTGCACATTGCTACATAGCTTGAGCACCAGATGGTGCCATGCTGAGGGCCGTATATTTAGACCATGTGTTGTCTTGACAGAGCACATGGATCCATTATGGCAAATTGGAGTAGTCACACGAATTGTTTTTTTCACATGAGCCACATGTTTTCTAGATGAGAATAGCACATGCAGTGAATATCAGAAAGCACGTAGATGGGGGTCTGTGTTGTCCGATGCAAGTTGCACTGAAGTTTCTCAGGCCCAACTCGCATACAACCATCTGACTACAGCCTCAATGATTGTCATTATTCTTTACAGGAATATTTTCTTAATAAGTGTGTGTATATACTAGATTAAAAAAAAAATAAAATTTATTGCATTATTTAAATGAAGATGGTGGGAGGAAGTTACTAATCTGATTTCACCTGGACCTTGCCCAAAAACTCCTGTCACATCAAGTTTTAGACCTATTTATGAAGTCGATGCACCAAAAAGTATAACCCACAGTAGCTCGCTTAGCAAGTGGCGTTTCTTAGCAGAAAGGGGGCATGACTTTAATGCCACGCGCATCACGGTTTTAGGGCAAAGCAATATGTGGCATAATGTTAGACAAAAATAAAGAAGTGCCAAATTTATCATCCTACACTAGCCACTAAGCTGTGCCTACAATACCAACCCGTGCTACTAAATCCATAAACTTACTGACTACTCTTTTTGGCTTCTGTTACCTGTCTGAATTTGCCTCATTTCACACCACGTCTATAGTCCTGTCTGTATACATTCTTGGAAAATCTAATGTGTATACACTGATGTGTCCCTAGACCTTAATGGCAATATGGGGCTGGTATATATTGTGACCTCCTGCATAAACGTACCGCTGCGTAATCCTGCTGAACATAAACCTTGTGGGATCGCAGCCGCCATACTTGTATACCCAACTTATCTCTAGAATAATGACCCCGAACACCAGAGCTTGGATAAAATAAGGCTGCAACATTTATTAAGGTTTACCAAATTTACATTAATTACTAACAATATCACTCGGTCAGAAGACCCAAGGCTATTGAGAATCCAGTACAACTATAATCACTCCATGATCTGTCCGCCCAGAATTACTGGGCAAAAACCCCACTAATAAATACCGCAACGTTCAGGGAAGGGGACGCTGCTCACCTATTGACAGGATGACTCACCTGCTCCAACACCTAAGCAGCAGGCATCTTGGGGGGCAAACTCCGGAGTTGAGGACAAAAGCATGATGCACCCAGACTGTGTGATCCCATGTGGTCTTCCCAGACAGTGTTAATTTAGGCTGGCTGTCCACGGCCGAGATGTCATGGTGAAATCCGCGGCGATAAATCGCCCAAGGACCTCGCACGACAAGCTTTCCATAAGAGGACTATGGAAACTTACGATCTACTTTGCTGCTTGTTGGCCCAACGACCGGCCCATGTGAGGCTGCACTTGATGAACAAGCAAACTCTCTAACAGCTGGGTCGCATCTTTTGCGCAGCTGTAAAAATGATCGCTGTCAGCTGCAGATCTCCACATGTAAATGGTTGATGCCCTATGTATGACCTGTGTAGTGTCCATCCTGAAACGGTCTGAAGGCAGTTAATGAGCGCCGATTTCTCTGCGTGGCGCTAGTCGTCGGAGTGTAAGAAGACCCAAATATTAGTAATGGAATCGGCTTCTGTTGGAGCAGACAGAGCTACCGTCAGCCTGAGGACACCTTCTGACATTGGCCTGTTTAGTGACAGCACTGCACCTTAATCCTTGGCTTAATTATAATAGTGTAACCAGTAATTACATTGCTGTGTATACTGTAATCAGATTGAACCCACACCCTAATATCAGTTCCTGTTCATGTCTTCAGATGTGTATGCTAAACATCTTACAGTAGCCTGTGCAAGTAATCCCAGGGCAGGATACATTAGTTGGCTGCAGGTTAATAAGCAGATACGTCAGGAACTTGGTGGAAGGCCAGATTCAGTGCACAAAAAATACATGAAAAAATAAACTCTCAAACAACCATTTTCTGCACAATGATATGCAGCCCGCTGATATCAGCTATTTATTTCATGTGAACGTGTGTACGTGTTATATATGTATATATATATATATGTGTGTGTGTATATATATATATATATATATATATATATATATATATATATATATAATATATATATTATACACCCACTGCCTGTAAATATAATGCCAGGATTATCTCCACCCAAAATGAAAAATGTATTTTTTTTTTGTTAGGCAAGGTTAAGGAAAAGGAGTAAAAAGTTCCTGTTCTTTTTGGGGCTCTTAGAAGATTTCTTCTGGATATGAAAATAGATGGCCTATCCTCACAATAGTTAGCGGGACAATGCTGTACTACTCAGAACAGGCACTTCAAAAAGTACAGCCTGTGTGAATATGATCCTAATCAGACGTAAGAATTGCAGAGCCTACACAAGTGCTGGACACTAGAGATGAGCGAGCATACTTGCTAAGGGCAATTGCTTGAGCGAGTATTGTCCTTAGCGAGTACCTGCCCGCTCGAGACACAAGGTTCGGGTGCGGGGAAGTGGTGAGTAGCGGCAGTCAGCAGGGGGTGTGGGAGAGAGAGATCTCCCATCCGTTCCTCCCCGCTCTCCCCTGCAGCTCCCTACCCGCCACCGGCACCTGAACCTTTTGTCTCGAGCGGGCAGGTACTCACTAAGGGCAATGCTCGCTCGAGCAATTGCCCTTAGCGAGTCTGCTCGTTCATCACTACTGGACACCCAATGATAGGATAGTGATGGCCTCTTTTAAGGGCACACCATCAATTTTTATAACTTGGATAACCCCTTTAATCTAAACTCTTTATCTTGTATATAGTTACTTTTTTCTTAATGTAAATTAAAGAAATTTTATTTCTTTAAAGGGAACCTGTCACTTGCCTAAAGCACTATATACTAGCATATGGTGCTGTTAGGGCAGGTGAAAAGGGAGCCAGGTGATGTGTTTTTGTTTTTTTTTTGCTTTTTTTTCTACTCGCCCATTCCCTGGATTCTGCAGTGCCCACCACTGAAGTTTGCACATCGGATGAAAATCCGATTTTCTTTTCAGAGTTCGGTGCATGCGTTTTCCCATGGCCTTGTATAGGGGAGTGCATGCGCGGAACAGTTAGTTTATGGTGCTTTAGACAAGTGACAGGTTCCCTTTCAATGAAATATCTCCTTGTACAGCATCAAGGGCATTTTTTAAGGCCTCTGCTCCCCAAAAGCTTGCAAAAGATAATTTTTTGGGGTTAGCCAATAAAAGTAGCTCATATATTACTTTTGTCTTTTTTACACAAAGCAATAACCTCACAATCAAATGTCTCAATACACTGTTCATCTCTTTTTACCTACTTTCTCTTATTTATTCAGATCACTCGGACATACATGTTTAAAAGGGGTTGTCCCTATGGACCAATGGCTACTCTTGTCACACAAGGACAGCCTAAGTCCATCAGAACTGAAGCATGTGGCTCATAGAGGGAGGGGTCCCCACAGTTGGAACCCTCCTCTATGATCGGAAGCCCTGCATGTCGGGAGGGCTTGTTTTCATGAGACAACCCTCTTTAGCAAAAACAGTTGTAGCCATTGTTTTGGACTTGTGACATATCAGCAGAGAGTACTTTAAGGCATCATGCACGGTATTGTACTATGGGTCTGTACAAATTCAGACCGGTCAGTGGGACCCTACTGCACCTTTTTGTAAACCGTTGTTTATACAGAGGTTTTCGTCTTTGGATTTCGTATCAGTAGGAAGCTGTAGGGATTCGATGTGTCTACCAAGGCTTTAAAAGGGGGGATATTTTGCAGGTACTGATGTAAAATATCCATAATAACAGCAAAGGAATCTTGCCCAGTTTGGGAGGGGATATTTTGAGATTTGAGAATTACCAACAGTGATTGTCTAGGCATTCCTGGAGCCAAGATATAACACCATAGAATACAGAATACTCAGTAGAATGAGTTGATCAACTACCGTATATTCTGGGATGTATTTAGAGAAGCATAGAGTCCAGATCACCGGAGCTAATTATCCCCCTCTACTCTTCCTTAGGCTGGCTCTACGCAAACGAGAAAATCGTGCAGTTTTTGCCTGCTGCGATAGTCCGTAAAAAAGCAGAATATGAAACCAATAATTTAGAATGGTTTAATTCCCATCTGCAATGTTTTCACTGATGAGATGTTGAGCTGCTAAAAAAATCATGGCATGCTCTATCTGCGATGTGATAGAGCATCCCTTCCATATATTCCTATGGAGGCTTCTTTTTAGCGCATTGCAACATCTGGAATACTGTGTCCAGTTCTGGGTACCCCATTTTAAAAAAGACCAACAAACTGGAGCAAGTTTAGAGAAGAGTTAAGTTAGCAAGATGGTGAGCGGTCTGCAAACCATGCCCTATGAGGAATGGTTAAAGGATCTGGGAATGTTTAGCTTGCCAAAAAGAAGGTTGAGAGGAGACTTAATAGCGGTCTACAAATATCTGAAGGACTGTCACAGTGCAGAGGGATCAGCTGTTTCTGTAACTAATAAAGGTGAACGAAGAGATTACCCATACATGACCACCTCTTCATTCATTCTCCACCTGAGTGAAGCAGCCATCACATCAAATGGCATTCGGGTCGGGAGTAGGAGGTCCACTCCTATCAGATATACAACCAATAAAACCCGTCAGAATACCAACTGTTCACGATAGATGCTGCTGATTACTTTCATATTGCCAACAAAGTAAAGCCTCATTTACACTGAATTACATGTGTAATATGGGTAGCTGATACCCCATTGATTTGCATTGGGATATTTCTATCTGAAAATTCATGTGATTTTTGATTATGACTGCTTGGGAATTACTTGTTTCTCTGTTCTCTCCAGGAGTCACTATTTCAGTCACCAGAACTTCCTGTATGCTAAAAATTGCGTTGAATGTACTACATGGACTCTTCACAGGGAGACAGAAACTGCTATCACAGTTAGAAGATTTTCTCACTGTTTTATAATGAAGATCACAATTTATTCTCCTGATTGTATGCTTTATAGTTTAGTTTTTTTTTGTTTATTTAGGAGAATACAGGGTAATGACAGTCACACTGGTCTCTCATCAGGCAGAGATGTTACTCGCCCTAGCTGGTCATGTGATGCTGTACTGATGCATCTCATGGGATTACTTGCACAGCACAGGAAGACAGCAGGGAGAAATCGAAATGATTGCATCTAAGGCCCCCCTCGCACAGGCTGGTGCAGCGCTTTCAGCACCGTGCTAATCGCGGTACAATCCTCCCATTGTTTTCAATGGGACCGCACTTACAGCCGCTGTTAGCCGCTTGAACCTGTCACAACCATTCATTGAATGGTTGTGGATTGGTTCATCGAGCGCTGGGTCTGATTGGCTGAGCCGGCGCTCAAAAACCTAGACAATCTCTTACTCGAGGTTGGGTTTTCAACCCCATTACCAGCAGTACATGCTCAGTCAGCGCTGACAAGTGCACGGGAAGCCTGCAGGAGCGCCTGCTAAGTAAGTGTTGCTTCTTTTTTTTTTTTTCCAGCTTGCTTGGCTGCGTTTTTTTATCTGTGTCAAACACAGTAAATGCAGAGTTTCTGCAAACGCCTGTATGTAGGAGGCCTAAGTATCAGACAGGAGGCTGCACTGCATGGGAGTAAGTGCAGTGTATATAGGAGATGTCCAGCCTGTGACAATCTGGTAAGGGGGGTACTGTGATGGAAAAAAAAGTGTTTTGGATGAAGTTGCCGTTGTATGCTAATTCAAGCCTATGTACGCTGTTTGAATCGTGACTTTCTTTGCTTTGCATAAAACATTAGAATGTCTGTCTCAATTCCCACGTCTTTATGCCTTGTATTGTCCTCCTAAGATATATTCCCATCACATTCATGACACTTGTACTTATTTTAGGAAGCCTGGTAAGCACATGGTTGCTAGATTGTGAAGGCTCGGTGCCAGGCCCATGAGATGTAACAATTGGTTCTAGAGATACATTATTAATGCATTATTACTAAGCTCTAAAGACGTCAGCAGTCCTTATAAAGACATTGGATTGCTGGATGGTGATTTAATAATGACAGCAACATGGTCTTTTCCCCTTAACCTGACTATCATTTATACCATTAGAAAGTATTTTAGAAGAGCTCCCTTTTTATTGCGTGACATGGGAAATGCTCGTCGTCTTCTGTTTTATGCCTCAGGCTAACTGCACACGGGAGAGGGCGATATCGGGACCAGTTTCTTGTTTGGCAACTTGCGGTTTAGACACAGATGCAAAGCAATATTCAGGCAATTCCAATCCTCTCACACGGGTTTCACATGCGACAGAGGATCGGAAGCGTTTCCTATTGATTTCAGTGCAAAACCTTGCATCACACTCGAATGCGAGAGCCATGCAATATATTTAAGGTCCCATTGAAATGAATGGGCAGTGCGTTCCGAGGAACACGAAAAAATGGGGTATGCCACGATTTCTTTCCTTGCAGCGTCACGATGAGGGAAAACGTGACAAAAGAATAAGGTTCATATTTGCGCAGGCTTCGTGCATCTCTACGCAAAAAAAACCCGCGCAACATTCTCGCCCTCGTGAAACAACCTCCAAAGGTTTAACAAGAATGATACAGCACATTTTATGTATTATAAAATGGTGCCGTTAAAAAAAACAAAAAAAAAAAAACAAAACCACAACTTGTCCAAAAAAACAAGCCCTCGTACATTAATGTCAACGAGTTATGGCTGTTGCAATGCGACAATGAAAATCACTTGTTCTTTAAGGCAAAGCATCATGAAGGGGTTAATCTCACATTCACTACGTGTTACAAGCTTGGAAGGGGTAATCTGTATTCCTGGTTGTATACAGCTGGAGCATTTAACCCTTTCCAATCTACTGTCTGACGTGTAAAGACATTCTGATTGAAAGCTGTACAGCTCCGATGTCGGAAGACGTCCGGCAGGGTATTCTTACTGTATAATACTGGCCGCTTTGTTGTCGGGGGCCTCTTAAGCATGTTTCATACCGCAGTACTGGCTCTAGCCAGCAGGTAGCTCCATTCTATAATGGCATAAAGGGAAAGCCCCCTAGGACACCCTGAATCCAAAATTGGATTGCAAAGGGTTAAGGGTGCGTTCACACAGGGTGGTTGGGATGCAGTAAAAACTCTGACAAAATCGCCTTGTATATTTTTGCTGCAGGAACGCATATGTTTTTTCCGCATCCAAATCACCATGTATGCAGACTGTTCTCACCAATAAAATAGTAAGTAGTTTTGTTGAAAGTCTACTTGTCACATTAGCCTCAAGCCTGGCCCAGATCACTTTGGCATACAGTACCCAGTCACTTAACCCTTTCCATTTCAATTTGTATCCTGCTTTTCCTAGGGGGCTTACTCTCTGCTGTTATACAACAGCGCTATCTGCTGGCTAAAGCCAGTACTGCATGAGGTGACACGTTGGATAGGCTCCGACAGCAGAGAGGCTGGCAATATACAGTAAGAGAACCCCGACGGACGTCTTCCAACATCGGAGCTATACAGCCTTAAATCAGAATGTCTTCAGACGTCAGACAGTGGATTGGAGAGGGTTAATATTGCGTGACTAAAGTTTTACACTTGCAGTTTGTGTCGCTCAAGTAGTGTGACTTTCTTTGAAGTTGATCAGAAGGTATGGTCGGGTAATTGTTAATTGAGTCCTATGAAGTGTAACTGTTCTTCAGTAGATACCGCAGTCCTTCACACTGTGGAAATCCTTGTATCCATGATCTAGGTGTATGAATGCAACCAGCAGACTGCAAAACTACAAAGGTGTAATATATCCAACAGGCAGCTTTTTCTTGACAACTAAGGCCTCGTGCACACGGGCACCCACGGATTCCGTGTGGGAAATCCCACACGGAATCTCCCTGTGACCCTGCGCACCTGTCAGAAATCCTATTTTTCTGTACTGCGGATGTGTCGGCACACATGCGCAGTACAGATTTACCCGTGCTGTCGCCTAGGCGATGACGCAGATTCTACTCATTGCAGAAGTGCCGCAGCAGGGACCGCTTCCACTGACTTATAGAAGCTGTTCCTGCGTATCCACTCTGAAAATAGTGCAGGTATATATATTATGAGAATATACACTACCGTTCAAAAGTTTGGGGTCACATTGAAATGTCCTTATTTTTGAAGGAAAAGCACTGTACTTTTCAATGAGGATAACTTTAAACTAGTCCTAACTTTAAACAAATGCACTCTATACATTGCTAATGTGGTAAATGACTATTCTAGCTGCAAATGCCTGTTTTTTTGTGCAAAATCTACAAAGGTGAATAGAGGCCCATTTCCAGCAACTATCACTCCAGTGTTCTAATGGTATAATGTGTTTGCTCATTGGCTCAGAAGGCTAATTGATGATTAGAAAACCCTTGTGCAATCATGTTCACACATCTGAAAACAGTCTAGCTCGTTACAGAAGCTACAAAACTGACCTTCCTGTGAGCAGATTGAGTTTCTGGAGCATCACATTTGTGGGGTCAATTAAACGCTCAAAATGGCCAGAAAAAGAGAACTTTCATCTGAAACTCGACAGTCTATTCTTGTTCTTAGAAATGAAGGCTATTCCATGCGAGAAATTGCTAAGAAATTGAAGATTTCCTACAACGGTGTGTACTACTCCGTTCAGAGGACAGCACAAACGGGCTCTAACCAGAGTAGAAAAAGAAGTGGGAGGCCGCGTTGCACAACTAAGCAAGAAGATAAGCACATTAGAGTCTCTAGTTTGAGAAACAGACGCCTCACAGGTACCCAACTGGCATCTTCATTAAATAGTACCCGCAAAACACCAGTGTCAACATCTACAGTGAAGAGGCGGCTGCGGGATTTTGGGCTTCAGGGCAGAGTGGCAAAGAAAAAGCCATATCTGAGACTGGCCAATAAAAGAAAAAGATTAAGATGGGCAAAAGAACACAGACATTGGACAGAGGAAGACTGGAAAAAAGTGTTGTGGACGGATGAATCCAAGTTCGAGGTGTTTGGATCACAAAGAAGAACGTTTGTGAGACGCAGAACAAATGAAAAGATGCTGGAAGAATGCCTGACGCCATCTGTTAAGCATGGTGGAGGTAATGTGATGGTCTGGGGTTGCTTTGGTGCTGGTAAGGTGGGAGATTTGTACAGGGTAAAAGGGATTCTGAATAAGGAAGGCTATCACTCCATTTTGCAACGCCATGCCATACCCAGTGGACAGCGCTTGATTGGAACCAATTTCATCCTACAACAGGACAATGACCCTAAACACACCTCCAAATTGTGCAAGAACTATTTACAGCAGAAGCAGGCAGCTGGTATTCTATCGGTAATGGAGTGGCCAGCGCAGTCACCAGATCTGAACCCCATTGAGCTGTTGTGGGAGCAGCTTGACCGTATGGTACGCCAGAAGTGCCCATCCAACCAATCCAACTTGTGGGAGATGCTTCTAGAAGCGTGGGGTGCAATTTCACAAGCTTACCTCAACAAATTAACAGCTAGAATGTCAAAGGTGTGCAATGCTGTAATTGCTGCAAAAGGAGGATTCTTTGACGAAAGCAAAGTTTGATGTAAAAACAATGTTATTTCAAATACAAATCATTATTTCTAACCTTGTCAATGTCTTGACTCTATTTTCTATTCTATTTCACAACGCATGGTGGTGAATAAGTGTGACTTTTCATGGAAAACACAAAATTGTTTGGGTGACCCCAAACTTTTGAACGGTAGTGTATGTATGTATGTGTGTATGTATGTATGTATGTATGTATGTATGTATGTATGTATGTATGTATGTATGTATGTATATATATGTATGTATATATATGTGTATGTATATATATGTGTATGTATATATATGTGTATGTATATATGTATGTATATATATATGTGTGTATGTATATGTGTATATATATATGTGTATATATATATATATATATATATATATGTATATATATATATATATATGTATATATATATGATTTTTTTTTAAATATGTCTGTTATTAATATGTAAGCCTACGGGTAACAGATATCACTGTATGGCCCCTGTCAAGCATATACGTTATGAGCTTTTCATGATGCCTACATACAACAGATGCCATAATAGCCTATGTGGTGATGGGTGCCCGGCAGTGGCATCTGTCACCCACGGGCTATGAGCAAGGCCTTTAGTATGTCGTGTACTTCATAACACTTTTGTATGTAACTGGTTCATAGTATTTTAGCTTGCCCAGGTTCAGAAGTCAGGGACTTCAGAAGTGATTTTGGTAAATATAGCTGAAGGACGTTTTCCCTGAAATCCTTTAGGATTTCTCTCTACAATGTCATTTTATGTTTACTTTTTGTCAAGTATAACTTTTATGTGTCTTGTTCAGGAACTGGTTACAAGAAAGGACAGAATAATAGTTTAGGAGAAGAACAGTACCTTGTAAATGCTTCTTCTATTTTAACCCGCTACACACAATAATGTCAAGGCCAACTTCACTATTTAGTTTAAGATGCTTGTCAAATATTACTAAAAATTTTATATTTCTTATCAAACCATGATTTGCTGTGGTTTTTAGTGTGGTTCTGGTAAAAACAGCCATTGTAGAATTGTGTCAGTTTTCAATTGCAAGTTTATTTTCAGCTGCCGTGTATGTACTTTAGGAGTAGCAGTATTTCTGGCCTTAATATGACTTGTATGTGGCATTTTCACCAGTTTTCTCCTCTGCAAGGTGGAATCTCTAATCTTCAGTTTTCCCTGAGCTGGAGGGTGGAGACAAGCTGCTGTGATGACTCAATATACTGCACACAGGATATCTTCTCTAGCTCTTTATAGCACACCCTCATAATTTACAGCACCATGGAAAACATACTGTAGTATTTTGCAGTGTAGATATCCTTTCAGTGGCTGTAAAACTGTAAATTGCTTACTATTAGCTGCTGGCAGCTTCTGTGAGTAGCTTTGCTTGCACTGTTTTGCACTTTTGCTATTTATCACGTTGAACAAATTTCTGCTTATTTAGTACCCTATCCTAAGGCCGGTCTCTCACGACTAGATTTTAATTGCAGATTCAGCGATCGCTGTCTGCACAGACGATCCGTGGTAAAACACGGGCATTGAAAGGCTTGTATTTTTAACTTTTCCTTCACACTCGCGGATATGAATTGCGTATTCCATGAGCAGAAGAAAAATCGCAACAGCTCTGTTTTGCTGTGGAATTTGTGAGGACGACCTCCATTGATGTCAATGAAGGCATTCGACCCACAGCCCATACACAATTAACGTTGCAAACGGGTTTGGTTATCGTGTCATCGCTAAGCGATGGCACAGGAAATACAAACTAAAAAAAAAGCAAACTTGTACTGTGCATGACTGCCTGCGAGCCTCCCACAATCCAACCTGGCCGTTTGAGCCCAGCTCCCCCCCCCCCCCCCCCCTGTTGCATCACGTAAATTGTCTATTATAATTCTTTGTAAAACTGAAAAAAAAAGTTTGGTACCATGTTAGCAATTAGAACAAAATGTGATTGTTCTCAGTAAGGCCTCATGTCCACTAGAAAAATAGAATTAGCAAATCCGTGCGTTTTTCCGCGGGTGAGAGCCGCAGTCAAATTTGACCATAGGGAATCATTGGCCATCCACGGTCAATTAAATTGAATTTAACACCCGCGGATGTGATTTAATTCGATTTGCAGATTTCACACGCGGAAAAAAACTCTGTAGAATGTTCTATTTTTCTGTGGATCACGCACGGATGGGCTGTATTCAACTCACTGCTTATGATCTCCCGCAAGCAATGAAAAAATCAAATTAATGGTGACCCGCAGTGCAACCGCTGCGGAAATCCACGCGGATTGTATTTTTCTAGTGGACATCAGGCCTAAGAGAAACCAAGTAATCTTGTAGATATGAGACCTTTTAATGGCTAACAAAAATACATGATGTTATAGCGAGCTTTCGGACCTCTGTGTAGGTTGGAAAGTTGAGGTAAAAAAAAAACCCGGAATACTCCCCTCCCAAGCTGCGTCTGTGGCCCCGGTGCGATGGTCTTCCCGGCAGTGCGGCCAGCTGCTTGAGCATTCTCCCCGCTGTCATCTCCCTGCTCGGCTTTGAATTACCCCATTGTCAGTGCTGTGTAGGTAAGTGCTGTGATTGGATCGAGCGCCAGCCAATCACAGCCGGCGCTCGACCATTCACAGCCATTCAGTGGATGACATCACTGAATGGCTGTGATTGGTTTATTGAGCACTGGCTGTGATTGGCTGGCGCTCGATCCAATCACAGTGCTTACTTACACAGCGCTGAGAGTGGGAGAATTCAAAGCCTAGTAGGGAGATGACAGCGCGGAGAATTCTCAAGCAGCTTGCGGCACCCCTGAGGAGACTATCGTGCCGGGAATACAGACGCCGGCTGGAAGGTGAGTATTGCATTTTTTCTTTACCTAGTATATACTTGAGTTTATATACTGGCACGTGTGATATCGCCATGCGAAAATAGCAGCAACATCGCATTTTTGTGCAGGCGATGTTTGAATGTCAGCGATGCTTTTTCTTGAGAAATAATCTCGGATCGCTTCCGCCTGGGATTTTCTTGCACGATAGATGACAATAGTTGAAATCGCATAAACCTTGCAGGTCTGTGCATTGCGGCGCGATAAATCAGTGGCTCCATAGGAAATATATCGGCGAGTGGGGGGGGGGGGGGGGAGCACAATGCAGAAAGATGGGGCAGGCAGTAATTTCCAAATCTCGCAACATTGCAGCACTGACTTTATTCCCAGTTGCGAGGCTTTCTTTGTAAAGCATGCGTTCCACAATTCTGCGTTTTTTCCCACAGCACTTAAAAATTGTACAATTTTCTCGTAAGTGTGAAGGCAGCCGTAACCCTTTAACCCGAGAGTGCTGTGACCTCTTTGGGTCTCATTCGGGTGTTTGATAACTTTTGAAGCCAAAACCAGGACTGGATTCAAAACCGAGAATTCTGGTCTTTTTATGGTCCACACCTGATTTTTGGCCTCAAACTGCATTAAAAAATGTGAATACAACCCATACAACGAAGGCCGCCTGCACACGAACTGGTTGGCTTCTGCTTGCTGGAGCCATCAGCGGAACCCGGTCCTGACTGCAGCCGGCGTCAACGCGTACCTGTCCCTTTTCTTCATCTGAACGGCCGATGGCTGCAGTGAGCCGCCATCGGACATGCGCAGTACAGATTCTTTTTCCCGCACCATCGCTAGACGATGACACGGGTGTCCATAACCTTCAGTGGAAGGAGTCTACGTGGAATCGGCACTGAAATAGAACATGCTCCGATTATTATTTTTTATTTCGCCTGCTTGCGGAAATCGCAATTAGTTTCTGCGAGTGTGTAGGAAAACCATTTTTACATAGCAGGTTATGAACTGTATTTGCTGCGGATCCAGTCAGCCTAAAACCTGACTGCGCATGGCTGAACCACACCTATATGTGGGGGCCAGTAGCTAGACCTTTTTTCCTGGCGTCATCCTGACGGCAGACATGGAGGTTGCACCTTGACCTTGAATGATAGTGGCTCAGTGTAAAGATACCTTTATACTCATATTCTAAAAAGAAAATGGTTTTTATTTTTGAGTTATTTATCATCTGGAATATTGCCCATTTGTGGCAGACACTTCTAGTAATCCTGGTATCCTACTAGCACAAACTACTTTCGAGCCTGCAGATCACTGTACTGGTGCACATGTAATAGGAGAAGAGGAAAGCACAGATTATTCAGTGTTCCATCTTTGTCACAACTTAAAAATGTAAATCCAATTTTCAAGGTCCGCTGTAAGCATTTAGGTGCTACACAGTAGCGGTGCTACTATAAAAATTATAGTTTAAAAAAAAAACACGTTGAGACAAGAAGGTGCGGATGGACGCTTGCAGCAAAACCATGTTCGTATTTAGTGGCTAAGGGCTGCATGAATTACTGAAAAGGGAGTGAATTTCTTACCGAAAAGTCCTTTTTTCCGAGTCATCCTGACGGCAGACATGGAGGTTGCACCTTGACCTTGTAGGGACAGGAAGCAAGAGACTTCAAAAGGCTCCTCCTGCCTCCCATTCACCAGTGCTTCCTGTCCCTACAGGGACATGCAAGAGGTGCTCCCTCCAGGGAGCTACAGGATAACACCGGGATTGACGGTCCATGGGGTCGCTTCCCCTCTCACCTTCTTCCAAAGGAATCTTGCTGACAGCGGGGCTGACGGTCCACAGGGTTGCTTCCCCGCTCACCTCCCCTCCGGAGAGTCAGCGTGGTCCGGGAGCACGGCGGGCCACGGGTCTGACCGCCCGGGGATCAATACCGCAGCGCATCGGAGCGGCGGACCAGAGGT
Organism: Eleutherodactylus coqui; assembly: GCF_035609145.1. Classification (NCBI taxonomy): domain Eukaryota; kingdom Metazoa; phylum Chordata; class Amphibia; order Anura; family Eleutherodactylidae; genus Eleutherodactylus; species Eleutherodactylus coqui. Next base: position 236,611,909 of record NC_089838.1, read on the forward strand.
CCCTGAGTCCACTCCTGCATCGTACACGGGGCTTCCGTGCAGCGTTTTCCAGCCGGGGAGAGCGGTGGGCCATAGGCTCAGATGCCTCTCTCCTCCAGGCATGCCGGCGCGGCCGCGCGCAACGTCGGGGGCGGAGCCAATGACACGGCATGACGTGGTGACGTCAGACGCAGTCAGCTGACCTGGACAGCGGGAGATTTAAAAAGGGAGACCCCCCCCCCCTCCCCCCCTCCCCCCCGGCAAGCTTCCACTGACGGCATACCTTCAGAGAAGGATTTATCTGTCTGCCTGATCCTGTCTACACTTCTGGCAAGTATGACTGCAAAGGAATCAGAGATGGAAGCCCTGCAAACCGTAAGTGTGACTTGCTGCAGGAATGTTATGCCCAGGGATTTAGCATTGTGTGGGGGTTTTCCCTTATGTGCATGCATGTGTCTTTTGCAGGACAGGGAATCCACCTGGTCTAAGCAGGACCTTAGGAAAAAGTACAAGAAATGCACCCTGTGCCTCAAAAAATTAGATGAGGCGTACAAAAAAACGCTATGCCAGGACTGTACTTCCAAGATCATTACGGATGAACAGGCCGCATTTAGGGAGGATATTAGATCCCTAGTCAGGGAGGAGGTCCGGGCATCGATCTCCAGTCTCCCCCCAGCCCAGCGGGAAAGAAGGGCCACTAAAAGAGTGAGCCACATACGGCTGTCGAGCTCAGACTCTGAGCAATCCCTGGGCGACCTGTCAGACGGCGAACTCTTGGACCGTCCCTCTGACACCAAGGATGAGAATAAGAAGTATTATTTCTCATCCGGGGACCTGGATGACCTGATCAGAGCCGTCAGGGATACAATGAAGCTAGAGGAGGTGGTCGAGCCGAGGTCCGTACAGGACGACATGTTCGGCGGGCTCAGGCCAAGGAATCTCATCGTGTTCCCAGTCAATGATACTTTGAAAAAAGTAATCATGCATGAATGGGCTAGTGCGGACAGACATCTTTACTTGTCCCGCGAGTACAAAGAAAGACTCAGCTTCGCGGAGGAAGATGTGAGCGTCTACGAAGAGGTCCCCAAGGTGGACGCACAAGTGGCCAGAATGGCAAAAAAGACAGCCCTGCCATTTGAGGACTCCTCACATCTTAAAGACCCGATGGACAACAGGGTTGATGCATTGATGAAACGGGCCTGGCAAACAGCCTACACGCTGGAGTCCAACATCGCAGCGACTTCCGTGGCGAGGTCGATGTTCCTCTGGTTAGGGGAACTAGACGACCAAATTAAGCAGAAGGCCCCCAGAGAGGCGTTACTGGAATGTATGCCTTTACTAAAATCAGCAGCAGGCTTCCTGGCAGACGCATCCGCCGAGTCCATGAGGCTGCGGCCAGAAGCGCCGCATTGTCCAACATGGCCAGGCGGGCAGTCTGGCTAAAAACGTGGAAGGCAGATACGGCCTCCAAAGGAAGATTGTGTTCCATCCCCTTTCATGGCCAGCACATTTTTGGCGCGGATTTGGAGGAGATCCTAAAAAGAGCCACAGACAAAACCCACAGTTTCCCGGATCAAGCCAGAACAGGATTTCCCTACAAACGCCAGCCATCCTTCAAGCCATACCGGGGCAAAGGAAAGACGGGGCGCTGGTCCTACCCCAAAGGAGGCAGGGGTAAGATAAAAACAACCCCTACCCCTATAGAAGAGTACCAGGTGGGGGGCAGACTATTGAACTTTTCCCAAGAATGGCAAGAGATTACAGATAACCCGTGGGTCCTGCAGCTCATAGCCCAGGAGTACAGGATAGAATTCTTCACCCGGCCTCCCAATTTCTTCAGAATCACCCCCACACAATCCCTTGCCATGCAGGACATCTTTAAAGATGAAATCTCTAAGCTGCTGCAAATGGGGGCGGTAGTTCGGGTCCCCACAGTAGAGCAGGGCCAGGGATTCTACTCTCCTCTATTTTTAATAAAAAAGCCAAACAGCAGTTTTCGGATGATTCTTAATCTGAAGGGCCTGAATAAATTTATTACCTACAAAAGGTTTAAAATGGAGACAGTCCGGTCAGCGGTAACCCTGATCGAAAGAGGAGACTTTGAGTACCGTCGACCTAAAAGACGCGTACTACCACGTCCCAGTCCTGCCAGAACATCATAAATACCTGAGGTTTGCCATCAGAATAGGGAGCCGGGTACGCCATTTTCAGTTTCAGTGCCTACCCTTTGGCATCTCTACAGCACCCCGAATATTCTCTAAAATAGTTGCAGAGATGGTGGTGCATCTCCATATAGCAGGTATAAATATCATCCCGTACCTGGACGACTTCCTGGTGATCGCCTCCTCATCCAAGATCCTCAGAGACAATACTAGCAGAGTCATCTCTCTGTTTCAGAGATTGGGGTGGATAGTCAACTTCCCCAAGTCTAGTCTTCTCCCCGAGACACGGAAAACCTTCCTGGGGGTGCAGATAGACTCAGTATCACAGACCTTGTCTTTGCCTCCACTCAGACAGGAAAGTCTTAGATTGGCAGCACAGGAGGGCGGCCAGAAGAAGCAAATGGCAATTAGGGACGCAATGAGGCTCCTGGGCCTCATGACCTCCTGCATTGGCATTATCCCTTGGGCCCAGGCGCACTCCAGAACACTACAGAGAGCCATCCTGGGTAACTGGGATGGGACACCCATCTCTCTGGATAGGAGGATGCCCATGTCATCATCTGTCTTAAGGTCCCTCCGCTGGTGGCGGTCAACCGATACTCTAGAAGCTGAGTCCCCATGGGTGGCAGAACCCTTCATCTCTGTAGTAACCGATGCAAGCCAGTCTGGCTGGGGAGCACAGGTGGGGCAGCGCCTGCTCCAGGGCGAGTGGGGACCGACGCTGCGTGCCCAGACATCGAATTTCAGAGAGCTTAGGGCCATCTGGGAAGCGCTTCACAGATCCCAGGATATCCTAAAGAGACACATAAAAGTCTTCTCTGATAATGTGACCGCCGTTTCACTTACTCGCCACCAGGGGGGCACCAGAAACGTTCATCTGCTGAAACGAACAGCCCGGATCTTCAGATGGGCCGAGACCACGGTACAATCCCTGACAGTGGTCCACCTCAAAGGGTCCCAGAACCAGACAGCCGACTTCCTCAGTCGAAGACGCCTGGACCCCGGAGAATGGTCGCTGAATCGAGAGGAGTTCCGTCTTATTACAGAAACCTGGGGCAGTCCACAGGTGGACCTGTTCGCGACCAGAAAAAACTCAAAATGCCCCGCCTACTTTTCCCTAGATCCGAGGGACAGGGCCGAGGGGTTAGACGCCTTTTCCCCAGAGTTGGGATTTCAGTCTGACATACGCCTTTCCCCCCCATACCCCTGATCCCGAGGGTTCTTCAGAGGGTCCAGCAGAGCAACATCACGCTGATCCCAATCGCTCCACACTGGGGGAAAAAAGGGCCTGGTTTCCGATACTCCTAAAACGCGCCATCACGGAACCAATCCGCCTTCCATCCAGGAAGGATCTTCTAACGCAGGGCCCAGTTCTGTGCCCCACCTTAGAGAGACTGAACCTCGCGGTCTGGATATTGAGGAACAGAGAGACTGAACCTCGCGGTCTGGATATTGAGGAACAGACGCTACTAAGACAAGGTCTGTCCTCTAGGGTCATCGCGACGTTACGCCAGTCCCGAAAACCCGTGACCTCAGCTATCTATAATAAAATCTGGAAAAGATTCTCCTCCTAGAGGGGGCTGGAAGTCTCCAATCTCGACACTTCAGTGGCAGAGATTTTGGATTTCCTCCAGGAGGGTCTAGACAAAAACCTGAGACCGGGAACCCTGAAAGTGCAGGTATCAGCACTCTCGGCCATTCTAGATCAGCCCCTAGCAGATCATAGACTAATCCGCAGGTTTATGAAAGCGGCAGAGAGAATGAGGCCAGTTAGCCGCAGTATGGTCCCCCCATGGGACCTAAACTTAGTCCTCCAAAACCTGTGCAAAGATCCCTTTGAGCCTATCGAGCAGATACCAATTAGGTTCCTCACGTTTAAAACTGTGTTCTTGGTAGCTATCACAACGGCAAGGCGCGTGAGCGAGCTCCAGGCCCTATCTTGTAAGACACCTTGCCTATTAATCCAGGACGATAGGGTCATACTAAAAACAGACCCCCTTCTTTCTCCCAAAGGTAGCCTCAAAATTCCATAGACAGCAAGAAATTATTCTCCTATCCTTCTGTCAAAATCCCCAAAACGAGAGGGAAAGAGACTACCATACCCTGGATGTAAGGAGGGCCATTCTATGCTACTTAGAGCAGACCTCATCCTTCAGGAAGGCTGATTGTCTTTTTGTCCAATTCCAGGGGGCGGGCAGAGGAAAAGCGGCTTCTAGAAGATCCATTAGCCGCTGGATAAAATCCACCATCCAGCAGGCCTACTCTTCCTGCAACAGAACTATCCCGGAAGGACTCAAGGCCCATTCAACCAGGGCAGTATCCTGCTCCTGGGCAGAGAGGACTATGGCGACGCCGGACCAAATTTGTAAGGCAGCCACATGGTCCAACCTGCACACCTTCGCAAAACACTACAGGCTGAATACAGACCTCTCCTCCGATCTCTCTTTCGGGAGAAAGGTCCTGCAAGCAGTGGTCCATCCCTAGAGAGTTAATCTGGTATACTCTATGTCTGCCGTCAGGATGACGCCGGGAAAAGGGAGTGAATTTCTTACCGAAAATTCCTTTTTTCCGAGTCATCCTGACGGCACGTATTTCCCTCCCAAAAATTCACACGATTATATCTACGTCTATGCGGGCACGAACCAGTAGCCCAGAGGCTCCTATGTTGGACATTTCTGTTTTATGCGATAGGTTTGTGCATATTTCCTTTGTTTAATCCGGGTAAGCTACCCTCTTATTGTTTATGTTCAAAAAGAACTAACCATGTTAATTTTGTCTCGGAGCAATAAAAATCTTCATTGGTTAACCACGACATGTCCATGTAAGTAATTTAGAAGACACTGGAGAATAGGAGGCGGGAGGAGCCTTTTGAAGTCTCTTGCTTCCTGTCCCTACAAGGTCAAGGTGCAACCTCCATGTCTGCCGTCAGGATGACTCGGAAAAAAGGACTTTTCGGTAAGAAATTCACTCCCTTTCCAGTAATTCATGCAGCCCTTAGCCACCAAATACGAACATGGTTTTGCTGCAAGCGTCCATCCGCACCTTCTGGTCTCAACGTGGTGTTTTTTTTTTTTTTTTTTTTTAAACTATAATTTTTATAGTAGCACCCCCTACTGTGTAGCACCTAAATGCTTACAGCGGACCTTGAAAATTGGATTTACATTTTTAAGTTGTGACAAAGATGGAACACTGAATAATCTGTGCTTTCCTCTTCTCCTATTACATGTGCACCAGTACAGTGATCTGCAGGCTTGAAAGTAGTTTGTGCTAGTAGGATACCAGGATTACTAGAAGTGTCTGCCACAAATGGGCAATATTCCAGATGATAAATAACTCAAAAATAAAAACATTTTCTTTTTAGAATGAGTATATAGGTATCTTTACACTGAGCCACTATCATTCAGATAATCCTTCAGAAAAATCTGTGAAGCATATGAACAATAGTTTTTTTGAAAGTTTTTGAAAAGTGCTACTTGTTCAATAGTTTTTTAAAGAGGGGATCTCCATACAAATGCGTTCTCAAGTCATTCCGTTACAAATGAGTGTCACTTTACACCAGACTACTTTTGATCAACCAGTGACTATTTTTAAGGTGAGCTGAAATGAAACGACTAGCAACTAGTGAGCGACTCTCCTTTTTGCACTTGCTCTTCTGAGTGATTATTCAGTCGGGGGTTGTTAGTTTTTTTTATTTATTTATTTTTATAGCCACCCAAACTTTCAGCCATGTTTTGAGTTTTAGAAACGTTCCATGCGTCTATTACAGGGCTCAAAATTCCATTTCATTGTTTCATTGTATACTTTGAGGCTTGGTGACTTTTTTGAAATTTTGGAATTCACGTGATTTTTAATTTTCACTAAAAGTGGACTTTGATCAGTCTTTCACCGAATCTTTCACTTGTGATTAACTTTTAATGGCGGTGATAGTAGCTGTTTTCTACCTGCAGTGGATGGACTGTTTCAATGTAGTGTGCCATGTAACGTGGCAGTGTGCAGGGCAATTAGCGGGAATTGTCATAAACGTTAATTTAATGGCACATCTGCTTAATTACCTACCAATTTAATCTTGAATGTGTCTTGTCTGATACAGGGGAAGTAATTATGTAAGCAATCTAAGCAGCAGAAGGATAGGAGGCGTTATCAGCCTTGTTAGCAAAGGAGCTCGGGCATAACTCCCATTGGACACCTATCTGTGTCCGATTTACAGTAGCATTAGCATGTCCCATTTCCGGTCCGTGCTATGAACAGCAATAGGACATATAGTTAGTTTTATTCACGCAGCCCATTGATCCATATGATAAAACATCTGTATATCCGTGTAGGCTGTAATGGAGTCTTGTGCTGTCCCAGAATTAGCACCAATATGAATCGTAAGACTAGACCATAAAAGATAATCATATCGCTTACTACACTAAGAGGGGTTTCCAGGGAAATGCTGTTGATAACCTAGCCTCAGGATCGGTCATCAATAGTTGATTTAGGTAGGGTCCACCGCTTGGGACACTGGTCTATCAGCTGATTGGGTGCCACGATACATACATTTGCTTCCGCTCTGACTCCTGTGTAGTCTCCGCAATTTAATGAGCATCGATCTTGTTGATCAGAACTTGTCAAGTGTCTCACATCAAACGATATACAACCAACCCACGATCAATAGACAATACTATCATTTAATACGATTGTACTGACCGCTAGAAGAGGGCTGAAAGAGGACTACATGGAATAAGAAAGTTATTAATTTCTCATGACCCACTGGTTTGAGTTTCTTGTTTTGCTTTTTTTAATTTAGCTTTTGAGGCCAAATCAGGTGTGATAATAAAGAGACCGTATAAGGGCTCTTTCATGCGAGCGCACAGATTTTTGGTCAAATGGACGCACAAATCTGTCGTAAACCAATGCATCAGGTGGACAGCATATATCAGCCGGGCGCAAAAGAGCGACTGCTATACGCTCATGTGGATGAAGCCTAAAAGATCCAACCCAGATTTTGACTTCAAAAATGGTATAAAAAGTCAGCACGGGTGATGGCACCCTAAATAACTTGCATGCCATGTCTATCATTGTTGCTCTGCAAGTAAGAAGTTTTTTAGCATTCGCATTTTACGTGAAGAGCTTAATTGAAAAGTTAATGAAAAGCTCAGATCTGTTGTACAAATCCTTCATATTGGCTGATTGTATATGTGGATTATACCTGTAGTTGAACAGTATTTTCTAATCAGCGAAACTGGCGTAAATGAGACTGGTATCATATCTGCGTTAGAACCTCCCGATTTGCAGTTCTGTTGCAGATCTGGCACAAAATATCGTGGAAAAAAATGCACATTTTTTTTCTTCTGGCTAAATCCAGGTAGTGGAGCGGGAAGCAAATGGACCCCATTATAATCAGTGGGATTAGCCTTCCGCTGCTCAGTTCCGTCCCAAGACAGAGCTATTCGGCCACAGGGATTCCCCTTTCCTGCTCCCTAAATGCAGCAGTAATGTGGATCCCCCAACGCAGGCATGAAACCACCCTATATACAAGGAGTCTACCTCCACAACCATATTTGTCGTCTTGTTCCAGTGCACCGGAAAAAAAAAATTGAAAAATGAGGCAATGATAAAATTGTTTTGATTTAAAAAGTTCCGACCCCTGTGGGCCTCATTTACCAAAAACTGTAAGACTGTCCTTGTTGCCCATAGCAACCAATCCGAGATCAGCTTTCATTTTTTGACAGCAGTTTAAAAAAACCTGTATGCTGCTCTAGGACTGGTTGCTATGGGCAATAAGGACGTTCTTGCTGTTAGTTTTTGATAAATGAGACTTTGTCTACAGCTCCTATGCTGACCTTTCTCCATGGCAAAGGGCTACAAACAAACCCTGTGTAGTCTGATTTTGCAGAGACGGTTTGATACCACGGAGCTGCATTGGAGCTGTAGACACAAAATGCTAGGAAACCTTGAATCAAGACTATTTGGAGATGCATTGGGACAATACAGAGCTCTTCTATGCAGTGCGGAGTCGCCTGCTGGGCTCTTCATCACAGGATATTAATGGGCAGAGTGATGTAGTTATGGATGGACAATCGCCCATTGTCTGTAGGAATATGCAGCGCTGTAGTTCACTCTTCAAAGCGGTCGTGTCCCGGGAGGCTTTACGCTTTTTCAAAGTTTTCAATCGCAGTTTCTGAACCTTCTGCTTATCCTGCCATGACCGTTGCCTGTGCAATGTTGTAGTCTGCAGTGCCATTCTGCCCCGTAAAAGAATAATGGAAATCTGACAGCCCAGTGAAGTCAGGGGTGCCAAACTCCATTTTCCCCGAGGGCCACATCAGCAATATGGTTGCTTTCAATGGGCCATTTAGAAGGGCTCTATTTTGCGTGTGCAATACGGACAGCTATGTAAATAAGGCAGATGGAAAAATACCTCTGCAGCGCCACCTATTGGATGGCAGCATCCCTGCAAATAAATGTACGACTCTTTAAACAAGTCTTTAAAACAACGACTGGGAATAGGAAACGAAACCAGAAAACTTAATAGACAGCTGTTTTGGGGTGTTTGCCCCTCATTGGTGTGCAGTAGGTTTCTGGCTTAGCTAGTGAGAGGCTTGTGATGTTGTCTCTTCTTAAGGGGAGCACCCAGAAGGTGTGTGGAAACTCCTAGGAAGTGAGTGGGAAGGGAGGGGGGGGGGGGGGGTGGAGACATCATCTCTCCCCAAGGAGAGCACCCAGAATAGGTGTGGAGACACCTAGGAGGTGGATGAGGCGGCTACACCCCTTCTGGGTGCTCTCCTTGGGGGGAGACTATGCCCCGCCCACCTCGACCCACTCACCTACTAGATGTCTCCACACACCTTCTGGATGTCTCCCTAAGGACACGCGACACCCCTACTGACCCATATGGACAGCTTAAACACTATTGATTTGCATTGGGGTATTTAGACCTGTGCTTTTACGCCCTTGGGGAAAAAAAACAAAACAGCATGTCCTACTTTTGGTTCATATTATGGATCAAATATGCAATGAATACATGCAGTTTTGATACCTAGAAGCTCTGCGTGTTTCACAAACTAAAGATACATTTTAGAGAAGAATAATAATCTTTATATAGTGCCAACATATTACGCAGCGCTTACAAAGCAGAGGGAAACAAACAAAACCATGGTTACATCGTAATCAATTGTTGGAAACAGTAGGGATGAGGGTCCTGCTCCAACGAGCTTACATACTACAAATAATGGGGTGATACAGAAGGTAAAGGGGCTGGAGATGTGCACAGTATGGAGAGGTAGAGAGTGAGGGATGCTATACACATAGACAATGGTTACGTTGAGCCGTATAGTGGCCGAATGGAATCCCTGCCAGCCGCCATTAACCACCCCCTGCAGTTATACCAAATCAGTAAGACAGGGAGCACATTATCAGGTAGACTAGATGCCCATTTACACGCAGCGATGATCGCTCAAAGGACAGTTTGAGTGACAGCTTTGAGCGATCATTTTGCATAAACTTTTAAGTAGCCACTCGGCTACTTAAGAGCAATTAAGTGTGCAAATTAAGCCTTAGCTGAAAGCAGGTAATAGCCCGAGGGCTCTTATCTGCTTTCAGTTCTTTTGTTCTCCGACAGAAACCATGCTATCAGCACTACCTGTGGAGAACTGCTGATAAGGCTGAACGACGATTTTTAGGTTGGACCGAATTTAACGATCAGCTAGCATTACACAAAAAGTGTACGATGGGCCCGTGTTTAGACGCAACAATGATCGCTCAAGCAATCACTTTTTTGCGTTTTTTTTTTTTAGCGATCATCGCTCTGTGTAAATGGGCCTTAGGGAGGGGTTTGGTTTAGGAGATGTGATATGCCTCCCTGAAGAGGTGAGTTTTTAGAGCACGTCTGAAGTTTTGTGTGTCAGGGATTGCCCGGATAGTTTTTGGTAATGCGTTCCAGAGGACTGTTGAAGTCTTGGAGCTGGAGAATGGAGAGGTTCGAATTAAAGGGGTGCTTAATTTTATTTCATTAGCGGAGCGAAAGGCGCAGGCTGGATGGTGGACTGAGTTGAGGGAAGCAATGTAGGGCGGCGCGGTGCTATGGAGAGCTTTGTTGATGAGGGTGTCGAGTTTAAATTCTATATTTGACAGGCAGCCAGTGCAGTTGCTAGGACAGGGCAGAATAGGAAGATGAATCTGGCTGCAGCATTTAAGGATGGATTGGAGAGGGGAGAGTCTGGTGCGGGGGAGGCCGATCAGCAGTGAGTTGCAATAATCGAGCTGAGAGTGGTATGAGGGCAACAGTGAGCGTTGTCAGCATGTCCACAGTGAAAAAAGTGTGGATTCTTGCAATGTTCTTGAGGTGTAGGTGACATGTTTGGGCAGGAGATTAGATATAGAAGGTAAAGGAGAGATCGGAGTCTATTTAAAGCTGAGGAGGGAGTGAAAAGTGTCACTCGTTTAGGGTTGTGAAATAGTGAGGAGACAAGAGAGGTGAAGTAGACTTGTTTGATGTGGTGGAAGGCTAAGTTGTAGGTTCTGAGCATGAATATGAAGTGAAGAAAGTCTGGACTTTTGTGACTTTCTCCACAGCCGTTCAGCACACCTAGAGCACCGTCTGATGAAACGCGTTTGAGGCGTGAGCCAGGGTTGAACGGCCTGAAGGTTCCTCTATGTACGATAGGTAGGAGGGTCTGGGGACATGCTAGGGAGCTTGACAGAGAAAGAGGAGGCTATGATCCGAGAGCGGGAGAGGGGAATTGGCGACGTGAGAAGCAAAGCAGAGACTGAGGAAGACCAGATCATGAGTATTGCCATCCCTGTGAGTGGTAGAGGCTGTAAGTTGTGAGACCAAGGGAGGAGGTGAGCGATAGATGCTGAGATAGAGATGGGGTTTTAGTCACCTAAGATGAGGGTTGGGATTTTGCAGGATATGAAGTGGGGGAGCCAGGCGACAAAATGATCCAGAACAGGTGAGGGGCACCTGGGGGAGATAGATAACTGCTACTTGCATGGACAGCAGATAGGAAAGTCGTAGGGTATGTACCCTGGACGATGGGAAAGTGACCTGGAAGCTGTATTGCAGAGAGAGAATAGCACCTACTCCTTTACCACGCCCATTTACTGTCCTTTGGGTAGGAGAGAACTGCAGGCCATTGTAAGACGATGCAGCAGGGGAGGCTGTGTCAGACTGCTGTATTCACTTTTCTGTGAGAGCTAGCAGGGTTAGAGATTTAGCAGTGAAAAAGTCGTGGATAGTAGGGAGTTTGTTGCATGCTGATTGGCAGTTCCAGAGTGCACATTGAAAGGAGACAGGTGAGGGTATGCGTGGACTAGTAATAGGGCTTGAAGGGTGTCTCAGTGAGGCAGGTGGGAGGTAATAGTTAAGAGCAATAGAGGGTGGGCCAGAATTGGGAGAAATTTTCCCTGTTGCTAGTAGCAGCAGGATAGTGAGGGTGAGCAGGTGGTTAACAGATTTGTGAGGGTGGTTGTTGTGTTTCTCAGTGGCTTGAGGTGTTTTAAGAAAGTGAAGTGTGCGTGTGAACTGTGCATGGGTGAGGAAAGAAGAGTGGAAATGCAGCAGAGGTGGGCGTGGGAAGTAGGTTTTTTAGGCTAACAGTAAAGATGAGGACATTCAAACGGGCATATGCAACTACTTTTTTTATGGCTATGGTGCTCTATGCACTATGAAGGGGTTTCTCCCCTTCCACCTCTTTAGTATCAAGCTTCCTACCCTGGAGGGTGGCTAGTGCTCCGGGTAGGGCTGGTACAGCTGCGCCAACACCTGCGAGTTGCTAAACTGAGCGGTGTGGAGATGCATGTCGAAGCTCAGAATGCAAGATGGCACTCGCTCCCTGTGCTGGTGCTGCCCCCTCTGTCATGCACTGGCTGCATCCTCCAGGGAAAGTGGAGAGCTGGCCCTTCTGCGTCCAGACCTTGTCGTGGGCCAGATGCGGCCTGTGTATCTTGAGTTTAACGTATGCATTAAGTCAATAGGATCAATTAGGGACCTTTCAATTAGGGATTAGCCTTCCTGTGGATTTTTCGGCATTGAAATCCACACTGCAAATATGCAGATTTTGATGCAGAATTGTAAATGGCAAAATTCTTAACAGATGACATCACAGAGGTATTACATGGCACTCATGGCTTCTAGTGAACAATACTGCGTTGTAATATGGAGCTGCAATGCAACATTCATACACCCCCCCCCCCCCCCCCCACAGCCCTCTTACCTCCTGATGCTGATTAACAGGTCTCTCCATATGCATAGTAACACAGAAGGACCTGCCAATCGGCATCTAGAGGGAAAAGGAGGAGGGCGGTGGGAGTGTGCAAATATAAATATGCCCGAGCTTCATTGGAATCCTCTCTGATCCGACCCTGCAAAATTTCAAAAGTAAGATTTGCAAAACCACTAAACCAATCGGTATAAATGACAGACCGGAGAAAGCAGTTTGTCTGCTGCAAGCAGCCCAGCCAGCTTAGGTGACCTGACACGTTCCCTGTAAATAGCCGCCTGCATTTTCATACTGTATGGTACCAAGTACATAAAGCATTTCAGTTCTAATTTCCTCTGATTTCCACTAAAGTCTGTATAGCAGTGTGTGAACACATAGGTCATTCATTAACACTGTGGTGCTTGATGTAAATTCACCTCCTGAAAGGTTTGGCGTTACTCCAGGCTCAGTGGGGGTATTGCTGAATGACTGGCCCGCATAAGCTTGCTAGAAGTTCTGTAGCCACGTCTGACCACGTACAGCAGAGAACCCATGTGGTATGAGGTTTCTCAGTCCGTTAATCTTACCACTTACTTCCTTTTTGGTGCCAAATGCAGTATAATGGTAATAATGAGCAATTATATTTCCAGGAGCGTTCAGATGGACAATGGGGAAAAAGTTTATAAAACTTTTGGGAAACCAGCAGAGGCTAAACCATTGCAGTTCCTGCAGATATACTAACCACTGGACACTTGGTTAGGAGTTCGGTGTATTCCTGAGGGCAGTGCTCCCTTGCATCCTCCATCCCTCTCTGTGGTGTATACTGTCAATCAATGAGACTTGTGGAGGGAGCCAGCTTATTATGAGGGGGGGTAGACCCTGGCTTTATCATTGAATTGTTCATTTTTTTTATCACATATACAATATATACACGTATAAAGTACACAAAAAGTGGACGGTAATGTGGGCAATGATTGGTGATATGGGGGGGGGGGGGGGTGGCGGACCAGATTCAGTGCCTTGCAAGACCAGGCTAGATTACGAAGTGTACAGGCTTTCTTACTGGCACTGGCTGGGGGAGGTAACCTTGTATAATGTGACCTAGAAAAGCGGAGGTCTACATTTATATGGTTGACAGCAATGCAATGTGTTTTTTGATTAAAAATCACATTGCTTCTGTGGAATTGTGAGACTTCAATGGTAAAAATCGCACTTGTATGCACATCGCATGGCATGTGAGTGCTATGCAATTTTTTCCCCCTAGGTTCCACAGAAAACAGGCAATTTTTCCCATAGGAACACCCAAAAATAGAACATGATGTGAATATATATATATATATATATATATATATATATATATATATATATATATATATATATATATATATATATATATATATATATATATATATATATATATATATATATATATATAATAAATAATAAAATTTCTTTCTTTTTTTTTTTTTTTTTTCCTCCCTTCTCCAAAAACATGAATTTCATATCGGTACAAACTTTGTACCCTTAAAATCGCACAAAATCCATAGGAGTTTTTAGTTTGTGTGAATGAGCCCTGAGTGTGAAAAGCTGCTGGAGAGTTGCAAGTGTTACAATGTGCCGCGCGCTGTAGAGGAATTTAAACCTATACTGACCTGAGACCCTACAGACCTAATTATGGAAGTGTCTAGAAGGGAGAAAAAAAAGCCTCCTAGAACACCTGAGCGAGCCTAAGAGAAACTCGGTCACCTGTCTGAGCATCCGGTGATATTGTTGGTGAGAGTACATTGGGTTTATCAAGGTGGCAGTGAAAACATTCGCTTAGATTTTAGGAACGGTTTCTTGTGTATTAGTGTCAATGGTAGAAATGGCTTGTCAGCCCGGTGATAGACTGTTCTTTACTCAACTTGTAAATTCAGCGTATATGCGGCTTTTTCTGCACGTTTATCCAGGTAATATAGAAGCCAAGTTCCCAAGTGTTCCCGCAGGGTTGGTTACATTGTTGGTTTTAGTGCATGTAAATTTGCCTCCTTCTTGCAATGACGCAGTTGAGTACGAACAGGAATCAAAATCACACCTAAAAATACTCACCATTAGCCAAGAAAAATGCCAGGAAATCCGTAACGGACAGCAACTTTGTCCAGTGGATTTCAGCAATGTTTCCCAACTACCCAGTGGACGTTCCAGAGCGTCACTGTCCCGTGTGAACATAGCCGAACACATGTGTCCAGGTCCTCTTAGATCACAGCTGGTTACTGAGGACCCCAGCACTGTAATCACTGGATGTCATAAACCTAGTGAGATGGCGACTAAATGGAGATATGATCATTCATGTCCGCGCCTCTCTGCTTCAGAGGTTATGGGAGGAGGGGAGCACATAAGGAAGATGATGATTCTTGGGGTAGAGTGTGTATTGTCCATTTTTTTTCCCCCTCCATGTCACAGATGAGATTTTCTTAATATTTTGTGAAAGTTTTAAACACAAACTCCATCTAGTCTTTAGGGACCATTTAAGGCAAAATGGAAAGTTTGACAAAGCAAAAGGAAACTCAGTGACTTCCTGTATTGTTATAGTCTCTATTTCAGTATTTATACTTTGTGTCAATCTTCCTTTTTCCTACCCGTTTCTTTACGTTGCTTAGTCACCGTTCGCTTTAATCTGAGGATGATAAAATACCTGCTCATAAAGGGGTTAGTCATGTGTGAATCATTGTATTGCATACAATATGGAAGAGACATAAAAGACCAAATTATGAAGAAGTCTACTGTTATGCATACAGCGAAATTGATCTATCATATCCAGGAACACTAATGGGGTGTCAGAGGTTTTTTGTTTTTATAAAACCCTGTTCACCATGCAGTAAAATAACAGGCATATGCTCACCTCTCAGGTGCTTGTTTACAGGCTGCAGTCCCGCCCACCGCAGCAGCCAATGACAGAGCTCAATGATTAGGCGCTGTACTCTGTCATTGGCTGCTGTGCTTATGATGATCTGTGAACCGATGGACCTGATGTCAGAGGCGAGACGCAGTGGGCAGAGGTGAATATATGACAGTTCGTTATTGAAATGCATGGCAAACTGGCTCTTGCAAACCTTCTAAAAACCCCTGGATGCGAGATACTTTCATGTGAAAACCGCCTTGCATCACTGCAGGGGGGTTCCCTTCATCCCATTGCTTTGAATGGAGCGGCAGCAGCATCGGCCCCATTGAAAGGGAGACCATTACGATCCTCTGCCGCTGCTGTCACAGTACTCAGTGATGGAGTCCCCTGCTGCAGCTGTCACAGCAGCGGCAGGAGATCGCGATGTTCTCCCTATGTTTTTAATGGGGCTGCTGCTGCCGGATGCATTGAGAACAAGGTTAAACCCCTGGATGTGACAGCCTCACATTCCTGCAGAGCTGAACGAATCCCCTACTGCAGCTGTCACAGCTGCAGCATGGGATCATGATCTTTTCCCATTGCTGTCAATGAGGCCGCCGACGGCGCCTTGGGAAGCTATGGGCGATATCGCAAAAAGAATGGGCATTCTGCAATTTTTATTTATTTTTTATTTTGTTTTTTTGTGCAGCATTGCAAATGAGAATGAAACTACGGAAATTCATTAGTGTCATAATCATGTGTTTTTACTCACAGCACGAGAGAATCGCCCTATTTTCTCGCCAGGGTAAAGGCGCCCTAATTAGTCCCAGATATGTTCTTTTTCCAGCGCAATTACGCAGTATTGCACAGATCTCCTTGCGTTTTGTGAGCATATTTGTGAACCTTCCTCCGCATTGACTTCTATGGGGGGACCTTTGCTGCCTAAATTCACAGAAAAATAGAGCATGTTCTATTTTATTTATTTTTTTGTGTGACCAAAATGTGCATACAAAATACGGAAATGGGATTAAACCCATTGAAGTAAATGAGTTCTCTGCGTATTGTGTGCAAAATCGCCTGTGTGAAGGTGCTCTTAAGGGCGCCTTCAGACGAGCGTATATCGGCCGGGTTTTCACGCCGGGCCGATATACGGTGTCCCTCTCTGCAGGGGGAGGAGGCTGGAAGAGCCGGGAGCAGTGCAGTAAGCTCCCGCCAACTCTCCGCCCCTCGGCACTATTTGCATATATATCTCAATTGCAAGTTCACTGTGAAATTCTGTCTGACTGCGACTTTTATAAAAAAAAAAAAAAAAAAGTTGCAAAAACTTGCTGGAAGATTCACTAGTTCACTTACTGCTTGTTTGCATAGATTTCCAATAAACTGTTTTGGGTTGCGGGTCAGAACGAAGATTTTTTTTAATAGAGAATCTTCTCTATATAAAGCATTGGTATGATGCGATAATAGAATCAAATTGTAAAGGCATGGAACTCTACCAGTAACCATGGTGTGTCTAATGAAAAAAGACTAGAAGCATTATTGAGGATGTTGCTAAAATGGGTGATGCTTGGCAACCTCTTGAGTAGTTTTTGTTATTTTTAGGAGGTCTTATTATGGTTGAACTAGACTACAGATTTTAGCATGGCAAAACTAAGAAAATAAAACAAGAACTGTATGCTTTGTGTCCAAATGAGAGCGTTTGAGACTGACTTTTCTGTTTTGAGCAACAAACATGTTTCCTGTATATAAGGGAAAAGTACTGCTCAATATGCAAAGCAATACCCATAGCTAGTAGACTTCTGCAATTCGACAGATGAAGACTTTTTGTATCAAGATGTTATCTAAGAAACCTGAAGAACCACATGAAATGAGTCTGGACTCTCACATGAGCGTATTGCTGTGTGCCGACAATTCCCATACACTATCTTGGCACAATACGCGCGAAGATGGTGAATGCTGCAATTCTTTTTGCATGCGTATTTTGCGCGCTGCGTGTAAGAAGCACAATGGAAAGCCAAAGTGAGATTGGTACTGCTTGTCATGTGTACAAAAACTGCATGTAATTCACAGTAGCATACGCTTGTGTGAGACAGCTCTCATTCAAGTATTTGGGGACTGATTTAGTGAAACATCCCAGCCGATAGTAAAAAGACGGGGGGATTAAACCCCGTGCTTCTGCAATCAATCAGAAGCAGGTCGGGTAGTCAACTGTTAGTCATAGCTGATAACCCAGAGGAGAAGCCAGGAGGGGATTTTAACCCTTTCTGCATTCTCCTTTCTCTAGTATACAGCACTTAATGAGAGCCATATACTAAGAAGTAAAAGTATAACTTCCACTACGCGTGCCGGCAGTCACGTGACTGCTAGGATCCCCTTTCACAGCAGACCCTGATCAGCTCTGTCAGTGACTATTGTCACTACAGGGGATATTTTCCCTGTAACTGGAGCTCCTATGGATGCCCCAGCTAGAGTGAAAAAGTGTCAAATAAAAAACAAACATGTGAATGACCCCCAGAGCCCTTATATGACGTCATGGGGGACACAGATGGTAAATAAAATAATTACCATATATATTCAAGTATAAGCAGAGTTTTTCAGCACAAAAAAAAGTGCTGAAAAAGCCCCCCTCTGCTTTTACTCGAGTGAGATAAAAAAAAAATAAAAATAAAACCACAATACCCACCTATCAGCCAGTGTCTGTGTCCCGGGCGCGATGCTCTCCCCGGCGGTGCAGCCAGCTGCTGCATTCTTCTCCCTGCTGTCTTCTCCCTGGCTTGCTTTTAAAATCCCCACCGTCAGCGCTGTGATTGGATCAAGCGCCTGCCAATCACAGCCATTCAGTGATGTCAGCGCTGAGGGCGGGGATTTTAAAAGCAAGCCAGGGAGAAGACTGGGAGAGGAATGCAGCAGCTGGCTGCAGCGGCGCGGACAGCATCGTGCCCGGGACACGGATGCCTGCTGATAGGTGAGTATTGCTTTTTTCTTCTTGCCTCTATACTCCAGTATAGCTCGGCTTATACTCAAGTCACTAAGTTTTCCCAATTTTTTGTGGTAAAACTTATTGACTCGGCTTATACTTGGGTCAGCTAATACTCCAGTATATACAGTACATAAATAAGTAAAACAAAATTACAGAATAAAATAAAAATATATACATAAATAATCCAAAGCCGACGCCAACCAAGACAGTCGCCGTATGCGCCTCTTAATCCAAAACCAAAAGATATAAAAAATTTAACCCTATATGTCACAAAAAAGACGCAGCAAAAATAACTTTGGTAGCTGAAGGGAAAAAAAACTAGGGCAGTAAAACCACCACAAGGGTAAAATCCCTAAAAAGTGTCTGGTTCTTAAGGTACAAAACAGCCTGGTCCTTAAGAGGTTAAAGGGTTGTACAACTTTAAAATATTGATGGCCTATCCTGAGGAATCAGGACAGCTCTTTTCCGACTGCAGTCTCCCAGCTTGGCATTACTGGTATTGCATTGAAATATTTAAAAAAACGGGGAAAAAAACCCACTATCTTGCCAGAGGATGGAAGCAAAGACACTCTTGACCAGGCACAGAAAACATGCAAAAAGGAATCATAGATTGGTAGAGTTGGAAGGGACTTCCAGAGTCATCGGGTCCAACCCTCTGCTCAGTGCAGAATTTACTAAATATTCCCAGACAGATGTCTGTCTAACCTATGTTTTGAACACTTCCATTAAAGGAGAACTCAGCACCTCCTGTGGTAACCTGTTCCACTCATTGATCACCCTCACTGTCAAAGTTTTTGTTCCTAATATCTAATTTGTTCCTCCTCCGTTTCATCCCATTGCTTCTAGTCTTTCCTTGTACAAATGAGAATAGGGCTGATCCCTCTGCACTATGACAGCCCTTCAGATATTTGTAGACAGCTATTTCCGGAAGTCTCCTTTCGGCCTTCTCTTTTGCAAGTTAAGCATTCCCAGATCCTCGAACTGTTCCTCATAGGACAAGGTTTGCAGACCGCTCACCGTCCTGGTAACTCTTCTCCGAACTTGTTCCAGTCTGACTGTTTTTTTTTTTTTTTTAAGTGGGGTGCCCAGAACTGGACACAGTATTCCAGATGAGGTCTAACTAAGGAGGAGTAGAGAGGGATAATGACCTCACGTGATCTAGACTCTATGCTTCTCTTAATACATGTGTTTGCCTTTTTTTGCTACTGCTTCACACTATTGTGTCATGTTCAGTCTGTGATCTTAGTATATCCAAGTCTTTTTCCCATGTGCTGCTGCTTAGCCCAATTCCTCCCATTCTGTATGTGTTTTTCTTTTTCTTTTTTTTGGCCCAGATGTAGGACTTTGCATTTCTCCTTGTTAAATACCATGATATTAGTCACCGCCCACTGTTCAAGCTTGTCCAGATCTTTTTGAATTCTCTATTTCTTTCTTTCTTAGGGCTTAGTCACACAGGCGCATCGGCACCTGTACACGGGCGCCGATGGGCCCATGTGACTGAGCCCTTACTGCAGGAAGAAGACGGCTGTACTTCAGAACGGACGACTCCCCGCAGCGCCGAAGAAAGAACACATGACCAGCAGTGAAGTCGGTCACATGTTCTTTCTTCCGGCGCTGCAGAGAGACGTCCATCCTGAAGTGCGGCTGTCGTCTTCCTGCAGTAACACGGGTGCCGATGCGCCCGTGTGACTAGGCCCTTACTCCTTTTGTGCCATTGGTGAACTTGTTTAGTTTCCCCTCAATTCCTTCCTGTAGATCATTTATAAAAATGTTGCCCAGGACAGAGCCTTGTGGTACCCTACTTGAAACATTCTTCCACTTAGATGTGTAGCAATTTAGGCCACTCTTAGTTGGATTCACTACTGGTTGTGTAGTCAATCCCATATACGGCAGGAAAAAGAGCCCAACTTAACGAATGGGAAACATTTATAAAAACACTAAGCTTTAATTTGACATGCTTCTAAGAAAAAAAATAAGGTCCTGCTCTAAACCATCCAGTGCTTGTAGTCATAGCAAATTGTTAAGACTAAGGGCGGTGTATGGCGCCAAAAAGGTGTCGGTAGGTTTAGTGCATTTTGTCCTTTGCATTTTTATAGCCATTTTTGGTCCACACAACCTTTATTTTTTTAGAAGCATGTCAAATTAAAGTTTTTTGTTTTTTTTTTGTTTTTTTTTAACATATTTTTATTGAGATTTCCAAATACAAAACCAGGTTACATACAAACAAGATTGCAGTGATAAAGATCGCAAAGCGTGTTTCTCCTAGCGACAGTATTTTCAGTAATTTTACAATTTGCAATAAACTACATTGAAACAACAGTTTTTTTTTTTTTTTTTTTTCTTTCATAAACAATATAAACTAACTTTATCTTGGTGGGCTACATAAGGTGTCATGATAGCCTTCGTTCTATACAAACATAAATTAAAGCAAAACCTAAGTGGGAAGGGGACGGGGGTAGGGAAAGAGGGGTGGGGAAGGAAAGGGGTAGGTGGTGCTATGCGCTTATGTGTGGGGTTGCCCCCTCGGTCTTACTTTGCGGTCGCTGCCTCCTACCAGGAGGAGGGAGCCTGTCTTAGGCGCGGTCGGTCTGCCAGGCGTGGTCCACGCCCGTGTCCCTCGCACCGTCTGTTCCAACGTCCCTGGGCCTCCCTCACGGTACAGTTCGGTTTTTTGTTTTTTTTTTGTTTCAGTGTTATAAATGTAATTATGGTTGAAGGTCCTTTATTTTTAGGCCTATGTGTTTCCCTGAGGTTCTCGTACCAGCCCCGGGAAATTCCCGGTGCCGTGAGGCGGGCCTCACTGGGGAATTCTTTTCCACAGCTCCCATTCCTTTAGAAATTTGTCCCGAGTATTAGTTTTCCAACTCGTTAGCTCCTCTAGATTGTATATTAAATCTACCCTGTCTCTCCACTGTGCTGTGGTAGGGGGGGATTTTTGTAGCCATCTAGTTGGGATTAAGGCTTTCGCGACGTCTAACAGTAGGGCAATGATTTTATCCTTAAGGGGGTGGAAGTTATCCGTCGGTATCCAAAGGAGCACCATTTCTGGTGTTAGTTTTAAATTTGGTTTAACGGTTTTGATTGCTCCTTCGATGTCCTTCCAAAAGGAGCCCAGTGCTGGGCAGTCCCACCATATGTGTCTGTACGAGCCTGTCGCGGTGTCACATCTCCAGCACTTCTCGTGGGGAGCTAATTTGTGCGTATATAGCCATTGGGGTGTTCTATACCACCTTGCTAGAATCTTGTAGTGGCTTTCTTGTAAGAGTACACAGGGGGATAATCCGAAGGCCAGTCTGAGGATGATTTTTGTGTCTTCCGCGGAGATGGTGATGTTAAGTTCGCGTTCCCATGAGGTTAGATAGGCGGGCTTATATCCTGTATAGGGTGAGATGTGTTTTTTGTGTAGGTTTGAGATGATCTTATTTTTAGGGGCGCCTTCCAGGTAGAATTTCTCGAACGGTGTTAAGGGCCTAGTTGATTTATATCTCTTGGCAAAGTCCTCTATTGTTTTAGTAATCTGAGCTTTTTGTAGGAAGGGGATATTTAAGTCTGGGGCTAAGAGCTGAACAGCTTCTCTTGCTCCTTGGTGAATTATGGGTTGTAGGTCTCCTAATTTGATTCCTGCGAACCTCTCCCAGACGCTCCTAGACACCGGGTCTGGCTCAAGCCCTAGTAGTTTACCCAGAGTGTTCATGGGCGTGATTGGGGAGGGGTCCGGGGCTATCTTGGATCTCAATGAGTCCCAGGTCTCGCAGGGGGCCCTCAACAGGGGGTTAAATCCCCTGGAGCTGTAGCTGCGTCGAGAAGGGTGCCAGAGGTCGTCAAGTGTGGTGTCTCCATGAGCGTATTTAGCCAGGTTTAGTAGCAAAGGGTCTCTTGTCGGGTGTACAAGGTCCAACCAGTAGCTGAGTTGGATGGATCTGTGTATGTCTGGAACATGTGGCAGGTCAATGCCCCCCTCCCCTCTCCTTCTGGAGAGCAAGGTGTAGGCTATACGCGGTTTTTTCTGTTTCCAGATGTACTGAGAGAAAAGTCGTCGGAGGGATTGGAAGAAGGACCCGGGTATGTAGATCGGAAGCATGCGCATTTTGTATGTTACAATGGGAAGGACATATGACTTGACAATGTTCTTTCTTCCGAACCATGAAATATGTGGCAAGTCATATGACCGTAGGATGTTTTTGATTACCGTGAGGAGAGGTTGGAAGTTGGATGTGTAGAGGTTTTCAGTTTTTTTGGTAATTTTAATGCCAAGATAGTCTATAGCGTCTTCCGTCCATGTGAAGGGGGAGATGGACTTTAGTGTAGCACTGGCTTTCCGAGGGACCGATACATTGAGGATGGTCGATTTTGAGTAGTTTATTTTGAAGTCCGATATGGTGCCGAATGATTCCAGCAAAGAAATCAATTTGGGTATGCCTATTGCCGGATTAGAGATCAGGAACATGATGTCGTCCGCAAAGGCGGCTGTGGTGAATGAGAGGTTACCTGCTGTAATTCCTCTAATTTCTGGGTGTGTTCTGACTTTGTGTAGCAAAGGTTCTAGGGCCAGTACAAAGAGGATCGGGGAGAGCGGGCACCCCTGCCGAGTTCCGTTACGAATCCCAAATGCGGGTGATAGAGTGTTGTTTACTCTCAATCTCGCATGTGGGCTACTATAAAGAGAAAAGATTGCCGATATCCAGGCGTTTGGGAAGTTAAAGTTGGCCAGAACTCTTTCTAGGTAGGTCCAATTTACTCGATCGAACGCCTTTTCGGCGTCAGTGCCTATTAATACCAGTGGGGTTTTTTGTAGTTGGGCTAATCTTATTGCGTGCAGTATTCTGTGGCAATTGTTCTTTCCTTCCCTACCCTTTATGAAACCTGCTTGTTCCTTGTGGATCAATTTGGGGATGAGGTCTTCCATCCTCTTGACCATGAATTTTGCCCATAGTTTCATATCATGGTTGATGAGTGAGATTGGTCTGTAATTTGTACAGGACGTGGGATCTTTGTTCTCTTTGTGTATGAGTGTGATGTGTGCCTCGAGGGCTTGCTTGGGGAGTTCACCTCCCTGCAGGAGGGAGTTAAATAACTCTTTTAATTTGGGGGCTAGGGTTGGTTTAAAGGTTTTATAGTATCTGTCTGAGAGGCCATCCGGCCCCGGACTCTTGCCTGCCGGGCTTGATTTGATTAGGTCCTCGACTTCCTGGTCAGTCACTGGTGTCAGTAGGGCTAGTGCGGATGTCTCATCTAGTTTTGGTAGGTTTGTTGTATGTAGGAAGGAATTAATTCTTTCTTTTTGCAGGGCTTGGTCTATTGGGCTTGGACGATCCCTCAGGTTGTACAGTTTTGTGTAGTAGGAGTGGAAGGCTGAAGCTATGTCCTGGGAGTTGGTGGCTATCTTACCCGACTGATCTTTTATCGCGCTGATGTGGTTTCTTTTCTGTGATTTTTTTAATAAAGCTGTCATGTATTTGCTGCCCTTATTGCCTTGGATATATACTGATTGTTTGAGATGTAGATGATTTCTGTTGAATCTAGAGCGTAAGAGGCTTCCCAACTCTCTTCTTTTGTCTGTTAGTTCATCTAAACTTCTTTTTTTTTGTGAGAGTTTCGCTATACTTTCTAGTTTTGCTATTTGAGAGAGTAGGGTGTCAATCTCACGATGCTGTTTTTTCCTAATTTTAGCTCCAAGGGCAATGAGTAACCCCCTCATGTAGGCCTTGTGGGCCTCCCAAACTATCGGGGTTTTTGGCTCAGTACCGCTGTTGAGCTGGAAGTACTCCTCTAGGAGTTCCGTAAGCTTAAGTCTATCCTCTTCTTTATCTAGTATTGTATTATTCAAGCGCCAGGTTCGCTCCCCCGGGCCTTCCGAAGAGATCCTAACGTCCAAATGGATGGGCGCGTGATCTGAGATCGTTATGGTCTCGATTTTAGCCTGTCCTACCTGTGGCAAGAGGGAGTTAGAGATAAATAAATAGTCGAGTCTTTGAAAGGACTTATGAGGTTGCGAATAGTGGGTGTAGTCTCTGGTCGTGGGGTTAAGTGTTCGCCATGCGTCTGTTATGCCCAAATCCTCTAGTTCTTTAATTAGCCTGCTGAGTCGTCCCTGCAAAATCTGGGATCTGCCCCTAGAGGAGTCAAGGAGGGGATTAAGAGTTATGTTTAGATCCCCGCCCAAAATTATCGCTCCCATGGCGAATTCTCTAAGAATTTTTATTTGCTTGGTGACCCACTCTGTTTGTCGGGTATTTGGGGCATACAGATTTGCTATTGTTAGTTTCACCCCGTTGAGGGTGCCTTTTATGAAAAGAGTCCTACCTTCTTCATCTGAGTATTCCGCAAGGGTCTCGAAGTGCACCGACTTGTGGAACAAGATCGAGACCCCCTTGGAAGCCGAAGTGGGATGGGAGCAGTGGAAATGCTGTGTAAACTGTTTCCCCGGGAGGGAGAAGGGCCTATCCCCCTTGATATGTGTCTCCTGTAGGAGGAGGATTTTTGTGTTGTATTTTTTTAAAAGCTGTGAGATCCCATACCTTTTTCTCGGCGTGTTGAGGCCCCGGACGTTGAAAGACGTGCACCTTAGCTCCTCCGTCAGCGACGTTGACAGTGGTATGCTGCTGGACATCTGCAAAATGAGGAAGAGATTTTAATCCAAGGGAAAGTGGTTTGGTACGGGGGTGTATCGGTGGTTCCTGTTCCGCCTTCGGGTGGCGACCGATCAGGGGCGCGTGGCCAAGCCGCTCTTTAGTGAGACGGGTTAGTCACTGGCGTTCAGATGGCGCAATGAAAAAATGTGGATAAAGGGATGGGGGGTAGGTGGGTGAGGTTGGGGTGGGTATAGGGTTTTTGGGGAAGTAGGTTTCACTACAAGAACAAAAACCGTAAAGACGGTAATCAAAATGCTCCCTCTCTGTATGGGAAAGGGCTGCAGGCGAGTGGCAGACTATGATCTGCTCTCGTCTATTTTTTTCGGGGGAACGGGGGTAACTGTCATAAGTTTTAACTTTGAACAGAAAAACTTGCCTGATCTGGATGAGGCAAACAAGCACCCCTTATCAGGGTGTATAGTTATCATTATTCTAATTTCAGGAGAATGGGTACGGGTAGGGCAAGCGGGGAACTTCATCCCGGGTGTCTCGGGTGGAGGACTAGAGATGGGGGGAGGGGGGGCCCCGGTGCGGCGGCGGGGTCCCCCATCGTTTCACCTAGTCTGAGACCAGGTCATGGCGGGTGTAGTAGAAGGTCTGTGATCAGCAATCATGGATCGTCGACTGTACTTTCCTCCCTGGGTTTCTTCCTGTGGCTGTTCCTGGAGGAGTTTGCATGTGTTGCTATTCTCCAGCTCTCCGTAGCCGGTAGCTGGGGTAAAGCAGGGATGTCTGGCAATGGGAGCCAGTTTGGTAAGTCTATCGGCTCTAGGTCCAAGAGCCGCCAGCTGCCCCTCAGATCCTCCGGCGATCTTATGTTGAGCCTTTTGCCTTTATGTGTTATCCCCAGGCCAAAGGGGAACAGCCAGGCGTATTTGATGCTTTTGGCTTGTAAGGCGTCCAGTAGTGGTCTTAATAGCCTTCTCTTGGCCAGGGTGGTAGGGGCTAAGTCCTGATATAATTGAATTGTGGCCCCTGCGTATTGGAGGTCTCGACGGTTTCTTGCTGCCTCCAAGATGGCTGCTGCGTCTGGGAATGTCAGCAGCTTGCAAATCAAGTCTCTAGGAGGTTCCCCTGTGGCTGGTTGCGGGCGTAGGGCTCTGTGTACCCTTTCTATCTTCATCTCCTTTGCTCTCTCAGCGCCCACCAGTGAGGCAAAAATCTCTAAAGTCACTTTTGAGAGGGCTTCCGCCGCCCACGATTCGGGGACCCCCTTAATCCGAACGTTGCTTCGCCGGCTGCGATTTTCCAGGTCCTCCTGCATAAGGAGAGACCTGTTGAGCTGTTGGTGTTGAGCTTTTAATATATGCTCCATCTCCAGTGCGTGGGAGGTGAATGCTTCTGAGGTGTTCTCCAGCTCCTCTACCCTCCTCCCCATATGCCTCATTTCTTCTTTGATGCCCGTCAGCTCTGTCAGGACCGGGCTCAGAGCGCTGGAGATAAGCTCCCTCATGAAGCTTTTTGACACAGCTCCGTCTTCCTCTCCCTCCGAGGACGACTCACCCTCCCTCACTGTCGGCGGTGCTGGGGCAGCTGCGGGCGCCATCTTGCCTGAGGAGCGCGGGGAACTCGTGGTGCGCTCTCTCAGGTACCTCTGCATATCAGCTTGTCCGCGGGCCGGTCGGGGTGTCCCCAGATGTTCTCCGCTCTTCTCCCTGCTGAATTTGCCCATTTTAGCGCTTTATTGCTGCTTTGGGGTGCTTGCGGGCTTGCCTCGGTGCCGGAGCTGTCTCACTGCACGGCCATCAGTCTCCGCGGTCAGGCTCCGCCCCCCCTCAAATTAAAGTTTTGTTGTGTTTTTTTTGGGTTTTTTTTATGTGGCTTTTGTAAATTTTTCCCATTTGGATGAGCTGGACTTTGCGTGTAATAACAAACCTGGCCACTGCAGTGGGAATGGAGGTGTCTGCTTCCTGCAGAAACCTGCTTCATGCACAAATGTATCATCATGCCATTGGAAAGGTTAGTATAGGTTTTTTGTTGTTTTTTTTCATACTATTATCTACGGCGTGTAATGTTTTAATTTTTTTTTTATTCTATTATCTTTATTCTTAATTAAAATTATCAGTTTCCTACCATCTGCTTTTTCCACCTTCTTGTGGAGAGCAATATTAACTCTTTCCAATCCACTGTCTGACCTCTGAAGACATTCTGATTTAAGGCTGTACAGCTCTGATGTTGGAAGACGCCCGTCGGGGTTCTCTTACTGTATATTGCCAGCCTTTCTGCTGTCGGAGCCTATCCAACATGTCTCCTCATACAGTACTGGCTTTACCCAGCATATAGCGCTGTTGTATAACAGCAGAGAAAAATTAAGCCCCCTAGGAAAACCAGGATACAAATTGGATTGGAAAGGGTTAACAGTGGATATATTTGATTCCACTTCATGGCCAAAACAATAGGGGAGCAGTTGCATTCTCAGATATGAAAACCTGTAACGTGACATGTAATTTGATGTACTAACTGAATTACTTCATGTCGTAAATGTGGGCAAAATGGAGCAAGTCTTAAATCATTGAAATGCTATTGTTATCTTAATACTGCAAAAGCCATAGAAAAGCTATTGAAAAGGCAAATGGTGGCACAGAAAGTGGTCTTAATGCATTACAAATCAAGTTAAACTTGGCTACATCTGTAGATGTTTCATTCAGGATTAGTAAAAACTGAAAATGACATGAATACAATACTTCTAATTTTGGTAGCAGCACAGAAAGACATTAAGGATATGTGGATTTTAATAGCCTAAGGTATGGTCAGTTGGTCAAAAAATTGAGATTATTAAAGGGGAATTTCCAGCTCAGCCTTTTTGCGGTTGGCCTACCTCTGAGACCTGCATCTATTTCAAGATTTGCCCTCTTCCATTCTCTGCCTGAATTTGCCTAAACGACCAAATGAGTTGAAAAAGGCTTTTTTTGGTAATTCCCATAGCAGTGAATAGAAGTTGCAGAAACCGCATAGCACCGCAAACAGTGCTGTTTCCGCAACTCCTGAGTTACAGAGACAGTGTGGCTTGCTGTGCTGCTTCCATACTTCTGGCTACTCTGACCACAGCATACAGAGGAGTGCTCCCATCGCAACAAACATGTGAATATCCTTTTAATGTCTATGAAATGGTTAGATAATGTAAAACATAAATGGAGATGTTGTGCAAGTGGGGGCAGCGTTTAGATTGCCTATTTGAGGATGATGAGCTTGAACAGTTACTTAGGGCATTACTCTGTGTGCTCTTGTCGGCACTGGAAAGGGGAAAAGAGGGGGAAGGAACAAATTGTATAAGGGACCTTTTTACCTCTAGTGCGTCCCTTTAGCACACGGCAGGTTTTGGTGTATGTGTGAAAAATACTATAAAAATATTTCTGTAATATGAAGTGTCTTAAAGAGCCACTCTGGGGAAAACTCATGTTTTTTCCATCGCTATGGACATCTCCTTGCAGTGCAGAATCCTGTCTGATTCTTATCAGAACAGTTTTGATTTTTAGATTTCTTCCAGCTTTCTCTTGCTCTTGTGATTTGCTAGCATTCCCATGATGCATTAGCACAGCATCACTTGACCAGCTAGGAGCAGTACCATCTCCGCCTGCTGGGAGGACACAGGCGGTCGCAATGAGATCACATGACCAAAATAAAGCGAAGAACTCCAGGAATTTTCAGATAGAAATAACCAAGCAAGGTAGTAATAGCTGATTTTATATTTGTAGTAGAGAGCTTGTTACATAATAAATAAAGAAAACTTTCTTCAATAAGACAAAAAAAAACTAATGGAGATCTAGGATATAGTTAACTGCTGACGTATACGTTATCTTCTACATAAAGCATAAGGAGAGAATCTAAAACCTGTTTACTTAATTAATATGCACATACCAGAATTTATATGTACTCAGCAATATATCATATCCATAAGGTGAAATTAGTCTGTAGTGCTGAAGGCTCACAACAATGTATCTTGTGCCTCACGAAGGGTAAGCAGCATCTGCCCATGGAAGGAGTATAGCGGCACTCCTGAGGGGCACAGCCGCCTCATACCGTTAGTGTTTTAAATAGAGCGGAAATCCAGCGGGTTGGATTTGGCAAACATTTCCTGCTCAGTGTTAGCAATTATGGCAATTTGATGATAGCTTGCTGCTTGACGTTCATCTAACAAGACATAATGGCAGAACCAGCGCAGCTCTTCGTCCCTCACGCCCAACTAAGACCGGGTAAGTAAGGGGAATGGCAAAAGCCATGTAATTGGTGTGCACTCGTTCTTGCACTTTGAGGCACTAATTATGATGTTTTTTTTTTTCTTTCTGTAAGCATGTAAAATTCAGGCCAAATTTCCCGTTGCCAGGCCATAACGCTTCAGGTCCATTCCGTGAGTTGTGTGCCTCATGTCTTTTTGTTGCTTAGTAATGTCAGAAATCCTCAGGTTGAGATGGTGTGGGATCAGCACATGAGCTGTCCTGTGACGTAGAGCGCTCACCCCCAGGACTCGTCCTCCGGAGGCTTTTTATGTTATAACCAGGTCACGGAATGGAAGACTCAGCGTTTACCAGTAAAAAATCTTCTGCTCTGAATAGCAGACTTCATTGCCACGTCTAACATACTGAATAGTCAATTCCTGCAAATACTCTCATTGGCGTTAACTGAAAGTGCTTGATGGTCTTCACCCTTCTATTCGACCTCTATGCCTCAAAAAATAGTCATCCTTTTTTCAAGTGGAAATCTTATTAAGCTGATTTTTAGCTATTTCTTTTTCTCTAAAAATTGGGTGACAACCAGCGAGCAATTACTACAGATTTCTTAGGGATTGGCCTCTTCATTAGTGGCGAGTCTGTGCTGTTACAGATCCTGCCCCACCTTTAGGTTGCCTGTCCACGGGCGATCTGCTGGCGATAAATCGCCCTCAGATCACGCTCTGTGAAGCTTTCCATAGGGTTGCTATGGAAAGCGCAGCACCAGCGTCCACAAGCGGAGAATCATAGTGATTCTCCGTTCGCGGGATTTAACCCTTTGCAATCCAGTTTTGGATTTAGGGTTTCCTAGGGGGGTTTCTCTTTCTGCCATTTATACAATCGCACCACCTGCTGGCTAGAGCCAGTACTGCGGTATTGGACATGCTAGAGAGGCCCCCGACAACAGGGCGGCCAGTAATATGCAGTAAGAATACCCTGCCGGACGTCTTCCGACATCGGAAGCTGTACAGCCTTTAATCAGAATGTCTTTAGACGTCAGACAGTGGATTGAAAAGGGTTGAATCGCGACATGATGCAATTGCTGCGGTGAGCCTTTGTATCAGATAGGCTCATCTCTGAGACCTGTCAGCGCTCCTTCTTCCTCCCCCGCAGCGGAATATCGCTAGCGATATTCCGCCTCGGCCGTGGACAGGGGGCCTAACTGTCTAAAAGGGTTTTCCAGGGAAAATACTATTGATTACCTACCCTCAGGGTAGGTCAGCGGGGGTCTGCCACTCAGAATCCCAGCTGATCTGGCACTAGCTGTTACACATGGGTCGGAGTAGAGGCTACTGGTTTGACCCCTGTGTTGTGGGCAGCCTTTTTAAACTGCAGGCACAGCTCTCATTAAAATTGAGTGCTGCACCTATAGTTACAAGAACTGGCCACTACACAGAGGTTGGAGTAGCAGCTTTCACGGTGTTCGCCGCTTGTAGCAATGCTGACAGCAGGTGCCCGATCAGCAGATTGGTTGAGGTTTACCGCTCCTGACCCCAGTCAGTCAACTATTGATGACCTATTTCCCTGGAAAACCCTATTTAAGTTATGTATTGATGGCTACTCTTGAAAAATAAATTGGAAAAGAAACCAAAGTCTGCGCTATCCAATACAAATTAAAAATTGTTTGCTGCACCTACTGGCCAGATATATACAGGAGGAAGTCTTTCGGCATACATATGGTTCATAGAAGTATGCATATGTCTAGTATATAAATCGGGAGTTGTTCTCAGGCTGCACATGGACACCAAATACAGTGTAATATTAGCTATCCAGGGATTGCCCCACAATTTAAGGAGTTATCCAAACTTCAAATATTGGTAGCCTATCTTTAGGACAGGCCATCAATTTTTAATCGTTGGTGTCTGCTGCTCGGGATCCCTGCTGATTAAAGGGGCCGCAGCGCTCATTCAGGTACCGCAGCCTCTTCAGTGTTCACATCCGAGCAAGAACTTATTCATACTCAGAACACCATATTACTTATAGTGGTCGTTCTGTGTACTGCAGCCTTGTCCCGTTCACTTCAGTGAGAGAAGTCTGTAGTACTCAGAATGGCCACTATAACTTATGTAGCGTTTTGAGTACAAAGAAGTTCATGCTCAGATGTAAACATTGAAGAGGCTGCGGTGCTTGCAGGAGTGCTGTGGCCTCTTCAGTCTGCCTTTTTCAGGGATCCCAAGGAGCAGACCCGCACCGATCAGATATAAATGGCCTGTCCTTGGGATAGGCTATCGGTTTTTAAAGACTGAATGACCAATTCAATATTTCTCTGTTTAGATCTATTTTGGTGCTGATGAGAAGATGCCATTTCTAGTACACCGATAATATTGGTTGACTTGCACAATAGCAGCAATTGCTCTGCCGCCTATGTGAAAGATAATCTGGTTGGTGGAACTGAGCTATTGGGCATGTGTGTCCACCAGCACTAAACACATTAAGCTGACTTTCTGAAAAGGAGAAAACCTCATGAGTCATGACCTTGATATTGCTGTTACATATGTTACTATCTATATACAAAAATGGGGGTGGACAAAAATATGGAAACTCCATATGAAATGCATAGGATTTGAATCGGCGCTGAGCTGCCCTTTTGACTCCTGGTTGGCTGAGAGCTTTCCCACCAAACTTGTTTTTACTTCACCTCTCGTCCTGCTCTGAGTGGTTTGGGCAGCCAGCTGGTTACAGCAGCTGAGTGCCTTAAACCCCTGACCAGTGGAATCTTGTTGCTTGGGCAGATCTTCACTTCGGCTGGCAGCGCCTGTGTCATATTGCATCTACTTAAAATTGGTCTCCACATGTCTTGGTTGAAATATGATTAATATAAGGCATGCATTTTGTATGGTGTTTTCATATTTTTGTCCATCCCCTGTATATGTCAGAGTACTGCAAACCTCGGCGCGCTGCTACTGACGTCACAAGTGAGAAGATGGCTAGAAGGCTGGAGGAGTGTTTAAACTAGGGACTGGGGGGAAAGGGTAAAATGAGAAATAGTGGGGTAGCCAGGGTAGCTAGCGACCCGGGTCTAAGTAAGGGGAATGGAGGTCGAGCGGGGGGGGGGGGTTAGTACAGTTAGAAGTGATAGATCAGCCATTAGTATGAATAGCAACAAAACGAATTTAAAGAACAAAAAAAACGATATAAATTGTATGACCACGAATGCAAGAAGTCTGATTGGTAAAGTGGGTGAGCTTGAAGCGAGAATGACTGATGAAAATTATGATCTAGTCGGAATAACGGAAACATGGCTTGATTATAAGTGTGATTGGGCGGCGAATTTACAGGGGTACAATCTCTTCAGAAGCGACCGAAGGAACCAGAAAGGGGGAGGGGTATGTCTGTACGTTAAATCGTACTTAAAGACGAGACTTTGTCTTCATTCGGCCTTACGAACTATGTTACTGCAAACCTCTGTAAACCAATAGGATATAAAGGAGGCAGTCTGAGATGCCTGCCACTCACATTACCTGGGACTGACCCAGTTCTTGCTTGCCGAAAGAAAGAAGAGAATCGGGATTTATGAACATTTGTGACAATTTTTTGTGACTTACCATTTCCTCTTAAAAGAATTACCTGGAACTATGCGTTTTTTGTTCCTCATTACATCGCATTTTCCTTGTGTTCCCACAAAGAATTTAGTTTGCTAGAGCCTGTTACAAAGACTCTGTTTATAGTGTGCCTTAAAATAGTATCTGTCTCCTATGATTATGTTCAGTCCTCATGGCTTCATGTTTGGGAAATCAGATTCTTACATCTTTACTCTTGAAAAGCTTGGAGCTTGGTGAGTGCTTTGTATCCTAAACAGGATTTGAACTTGAAAGTCTCGCATGTCAAAGGGAAAAAATGGTAAAAGTAATGAATATGTAAATAGATGATTTTAAAACCCACTTCTGAGTCATAAGTCAGAGCACATTGCAACTTAGTAATAGGAAAAGAGGATACAGAACAATCTGCATTGATTTATTCCCTCAAAGCTGCTGCGAATTGTCTGGACTGTTGCTATGATTGAAGAGGAGACCTAAACACAACTCACACTAGCAGTCAATGGAAAAGGCTACTCCTCTAAATGTCTGGCAGGGGCAATCCTAACCTATTAGCCTTTTGGGTACCCCTCTGTTAGTATGGACACAATACCCACTGCTCAGCATGAAATACACAGAACCTGCCATACATGAACACAAACATGTCTGGGGTTAAATGGAATGTGTCATCAGAAAATGACCTACTTGTTTAAAGAACTAGTACTATCTCCCACCCCTCTTTTTTTTCTTTCCCTTTTACACCCTTCCTCATTCTTTATTATTTTAAATTTTTTGTTATATCTCTTGTTTGAATGCCCTATTAAATGTTTTAAGAAGACCAGTCTGACACAAACCTTTTGGTTCCTTACCTAAAATCATTCCTATGATAAAGGCCCGTCGCTAAAGGCTCATTTAGACACAATGATTATCGGTCAAAATTCACTCAAAAGACCTATTTTGAGCAATACTTGTTGCGTGTAAACATGCCCATCTTTCACTCCTTCTGCCGAATGATGAAATCTATTATTCGGCAGAACAGCTGATTAGAAAGACCGCACGCTGTGTTCTGCCAGGGAGCACTAATTACATTGTCTCAGTTGTCAGTCCCGTGGCAGAACAAAGGGAATTTCTTCAGAGAAAAGCAGGCAGTCTGTTCTCTGAAGACTGCTCTCGGTGGCTCACATGCTACTAATTGGTACTAATGGGCATTAGTTCCAAGTAGTATTTTGTGCAAAATGATTGCTCAAAAGCCATCTTTTGAGCGATCATCTTTGTGTGTAAATGCACCTTAACTTTTTTGATCTGTATCACCCTCTGGCCATATTTTTTAGATTTGGTCATTCTTTCAACAGTACATATTCACTGAAAGACTGCAATGTGAATCCCTGATCGACAGTCTAATGGACAGGGTATTTTGTCTGTTTCATTTGCTAGTCGCAGTGGGTAATGGTCATATCTGACCTGCTCCTCCTCCAATAAGGTCGGCCCTCTGCACCTGTCACAAAAAAATGCCCACAACAATAACCCATAGAAGTCAACGTGTCCCCTCTAGTCTACACGTCTCTATGGTCCATGTAGCTGCTGTAAAGCAAATCTCTCAATGCTGCACTAGTAGATTAGCACTCAGACATGCAGTGGTATCATACAACTATTTCTTCTGCACCGCTCGCTGCATGCAGATGAGCCCTAGACCATCAGACGGGCAGTCTGCTTGGCTCAGACTGGTCCTGTCTATCTGCTCTGTCTTCTTCAGTCCCCCTCTTTGCCTAGTGATTGATAGCTTCCTACTGCTAGGCAAGGGGAGGAGCTGAAGGAGACCCAGAGCAGAAGCACAGGATCAGTCTGAGCTGAGTGGACCGCCTATCGGACTGTCTCGGGTTCATCTGCATACAGAACAGGAGGTTGAAGAATGAAGATTTCCCTATGGTAGAAGTGCGGAAGAAATAAAGGTATGATGCATTGCATGTCTGTGCACTGCTCTACTAGTGCTAATAGTTCATGCGGCAGAACTTTCAGCAGAACTCCTCTTCTGAGGAAACAAAGGTGTGCTGTGCAGAATGTTTGCAGGACTTAAAGGGATATTTCATGCAAAACCAAATTAAGCAGTGTCCACAAGAACTACCGATCCTTCTCTTCTTAGGTCTGTCTGTTTTTTTTTAATTTATAGGCCATTATATTCATAGTGATCTATAGAGCTCAGTGTGTCATATCTGTGACTATGTAATTCCCAGAGTTGTTCTCCTGGTTCAATTGGTCATGCTCCACCACCTTATGGCTTACTACTGTACATAAGGGTGGCCATACACGTTACAAGTAGATTAGTGGTTGAACAATTGTCTGATTGTTGCGCTGATGAAGTCATAAATATTTTACTCCATATTGGCACGTTGCGGTTGTTCCAACCGGCCTTGCATGTTCAGTGTCACCGGGGGAAGGACAAACTATCCTTCACTGAATGCTTTTTATGATGGAGCTATAATTTGTGTCCCAGCCGACTGTACTATACGCATATACAGTCAAGTACTAGCAACTATTGGATGAAACTTTTAACCGCTGCCGACTTCTCCGACAATGCCAGTCTGTCATCGGCTAAAATGGTTCTTCATTCTTAAATTTCACGCAACAAATGGTCCTTTTGGTAGACCTCATCCATTGGATCCATTTGGATCAGCTTTAGGCCGGTTTCACTCGGCAACTAAAAATAACGGTCCAGGTCCTCCCGCTGCATGGATTGCTTCATCTAGTGCTACTCAGCCAATCAGAGCCATCGCATCCTGGGGCCGGGATTTATAAAGCCCACAACCAGGAAGTGATGATCTGTGGCCGAATGAAGACTGCAGGACACACGGCGGAGCTCTGGACAGCAGCAGGAGGACCCGTACCGAGCCTGCTGGGTAAATATTCCTTTTTTTTTTTTTTTTAAAAGGGAATGCAGCTAGTTTAGGGGTAGGGCTTAACCTTCTTACGATAAAATCTCAATGTGGGCGGCAGTAGCAATGTATGATTTTTCACAAGAAAAAATGCATCACTAACGCTACAAAATCACAGGAACTCAGCTACAATATCGCCATGATTTTGTAGCAGCGAGATCGCTGTCACCTGTTTTGAAAGAGGCCTTATACTAAGGAACTTTTACACAGGCAGATCATCTGCCTAGGCTAATACTCACTGGCTAACAATCAGTACTGTGATTGACTCTTCTTAAAGGCCCATTCAGACTCAACGATAATCGCTCAAAAGACGTCGTTCAAGTGACCTTGCGCTGCCGGCTGAGGCTGCAGAAGACAAGCGGGGTGTCCCCGCTTGTCTTCTGCATACAGCTGTTCTCCCCGCTTCGAGTGCCCGTCTGTTATACAGCCGAGCGTTTGGAGCAGAGGATGCAGAAGACAAGTGGGGTTCCAAATGTTTTCTGCACTGAGCTCCCTGCTGTTATACAGCTGAGCGCTCCATGCTGGGTATGGAGAACAGAGCTGGGCTGCTCTGTTCTTCATACCCAGCCTGTCATCAGGGAGCGGGATACAGATGAAACAATAGTATCAGCTGTATCCCGCTGGGAATCCCTGATAAGGCTCATCGTTGTCTTTCAGCACGTTGAAAGACGACGATGAGCGATGGCGTAACGAAAACTGCACGATGTCAGTACAGTTACACACAACGATTATCGCTCAAAAGATGGCTTTGAGCAACTTTTGAGCAATAATCGTTGTCTAAATGGGCCTTAACTCTTTGTCTACATGGGCAGATGATTGGCTGTATCCGGATGAACTATTTTTAATACAATTGTTTTTCTCCTTACAGCTATCACTGGTCGGCACATATTTCCTTGTTTACAGAGAGATGCGCAGCCAACCAGAAAGCATTATTATGTTCTGTATAAGACACGATCATACAACGAACAAGCGTTGGCTGATGGCTATCACATGTACATGGCCCAATAATCTGGCAAAAGAACATTGAGGTGAATGTTCTTGCCCGACTCTCAGGCCATGTAGAACGCCGTATGTGCATAAACGCATGTGACTGCAGGTCAGTGTCTATTGCCTTCAAATATAAGCCCTTCCCTAAAAATCATTCCTGTTTGTGTACAAAAAAATGTATAAATAAAATTGTATATAAATATATATACAATCTCTCACCTCTCCGCTGCTGCCATGTAAATATTTCTCACGGGAAGTCCCCTTGTTACTGAACACTGTGACAGCACTGGCAGAGGATTTCTTCATCTCAAGGGGAGTAAAGAATCCCCTGGGCTGTGACCAATCACAGGCAGCACTTATCTTTCATTCAATGAATGGCTGAGAGCTGCCTGTGATTGGCTGAGCGCTCAGTCAATCAGATACAACCCTTTCAGCAGGTGGGGATTTTAAATCCCCGGCTGCTGAAAGAGCTTCAGAGCAGTGCAGGGAGAAGACAAGCTAGACCGCTGAAGAGAGGTGAGTATAATTTTTTTTATTTTTAACACATTCTAGTGGTGATTTTTCAGGGCAGGGCTTATTTTTAAAGCCCTTCCCCGAAAATCCCTGCAGTGCTTGCCAGCAGCCCATTGCTTTCCATTGGACTGCAGAAGTGCCAGTCCCATTGAAAGCAATGGGAGAACATCGCGATCCTCTGCCACAGCTGTAGCAGGAGATTCTTTACTCCCCGCAGGGATGAAGAAATCCTCTGCCACAGCTGTGACAGGGATTCTTTACTCCCCGCAGGGATGAAGAAATCCTCTGCCACAGCTGTGACAGGGATTCTTTACTCCCCGCTGAGATGAAGAAATCCTCTGCTACAGCTGTGACAGGGATTCTTTACTCCCCGCTGAGATGAAGAAATCCTCTGCCACAGCTGTGACAGGGATTCTTTACTCCCCGCTGAGATGAAGAAATCCTCTGTCACAGCTGTGACAGTGGATTTTTTTACTCCCTCTGGGGAGTCCTCTTGTCACTGAACACTGACAGTGCTGTCACAGTGTTCAGTGATGAGGGGACTCCCAGCTGGGGAATATTGATGCGCACCACGGACCTATGGTGCACGCATGTGCTATGTTTTGCCGATACGTATGTTTGCACGCCTGTAAAGCACGGACATGTGAACAAACCATAGGGAACCAATGTTTCTAATAGAAGTGTGTTTTTGTGCACACAACTGTAAGCACATAAACGCTCGTGGGAAGGCACCATTAATGTGCATGGCATTCTCTATATGCAGTGCTAGTTGTATTTTAGAATGAAATTGTGGTCCAATGTAGAAATACTATTCATTTCTGGACTTAAAAGGCCGGGGTCAAACGAACGTGCTTGCATTGTGTAATGTATGCACACATAATATGCAATAAATGGTGGTAATGAAAGTACATTGATTTCCATCGTTCCACTCACACTTGCCTACATTTATTGTGTATGTTACACGTGTAAAAATAAATTTAAAAAAATAAACGCAGCATGTTCTAGTTCACTGTATTACACGCATAAGAGCCCTATTGTTCTCTAGGGGGGCCTTTGAAACGCAGTGCATACACATTTACATTGCATATGTGCGGTGGTTGTTACGCATAGTGTGGTTCATACTCAGGCGTACGCAAGTAAAAACCTGACAATAGGCAACTCCATACGCCAGTAAAACGCTGTGAACTTTTACGCAGCGTACTACCATACGGTAGTGTGAGCCCCACCTAAGTGAAGCAACTGTGTGTGAAGTGCTAGCAGAGAATGATGTCATTACGGTTTGCTATGACTTTATGGCATAGGGTTATACTGCATGTATATGTTAATTAATTAGAACCATGTTGCCTTTGCCTACTTGTTGGGTATTCTTTCTAAAAATGTAGGCTAGTTTCACACGGGCAATCGCAATTTTGCCGCAAGAAAATCGTGGTAAAATCCCCTTTTTTTTTTATTTTTTTTTTTAGCATAACAGTCAATAGGACTTTCTAATGTTATAATCACATCACCTGAAAATCACAAGTTCGCGCTTTGTGATGTGATAAAAAGGAGGCTCCATAGGGAAACATGGGAGATTAAAAAAACGCGAAAACAGAGCATGTCGCAAGTTTTTTTTGTCTCTCACAACATCGCATGAGGGACAACATCGCATGAGGGAAAACATCACAAATGTGAAGGAAACCATTGAAAATCATTAGTTTCATAATTTTGCATTTTTACTCTCGCATTGCGCAAAAATTGCGTGATTTGATCGCCCATGTGAAGGCACCTAAAGGCCTCATGTCCACAGGAAAAATCAGGCCTGCCCCGGATTCTCCATGCAGAATCCCGCAGCCGGTCCCTCCTTTCCCGCGGACATGAGGCCTAAAAAGAAGATTTACTTACCTGTCTGGACGCTGCGGATCTGCCCTCCGTCGCAGCCAGATCTTCTTTCTTTGGCCCGGCGGAAGTGCACAGCACGCGCATGCGCTGTGCACGCCATTTCTTTTTTTAACTCCTGCGCTCCCGTATCGGAGAGCAGGAATTCAGCTGCAGGTGTGCCGCGCATCCGGATGGCTTCCATAGGCTTCAATAGAAGCCTGCGGGAGCCGTCCCCGTGGGAGACCCGCACTAAAATGGAGCATGCTGCGGGTGTTTTCCTGCACACGCAATCCGCGCCTCAAGGAAAAATGACATCCGCAGGTATTTAACTACCTGTGGGTTACCAATGCATCCCCAGGGGGGCGCGGATCACGCATGCGGAAGAAATGCTGCGGATCTGTCCCCGTGGACGTGAGGCCTTAAGGGAACACTAGTAGGAGTTCTTTTATGTATTTTGTTGGGATTTGTGATTTTGCCGCAATATCTCGATTGCCACTATGAAGGAGCCATTACTCTTGGTCTACCCCACAGTTAATTTTGGTCTGGCTAAATTGTATATCTAACGTTCCAAGGATATATGGGGAAAATAATGCAAATCCGGATAAAGAATAGTAATTTTGCACGTTGTGTAGCATAAGCAGAGTCATAAGAATTTTGCCTTGAAATTGTGCATCATGTACCATATATCAAAAACATGGTCCGCCTAATTGGCTTCCCATGAATTGGCCTTAGCATAAGCTATGACCTTGTCCCTCTGACCTTGGGAGAAGAACCTATGTGCCTGTGTTGTCTGTACAGATTATGAGAATATGCTGCAGCTATAGAAATAAATACAATCTAACATAATAAGCATGTTTGTATTAGCATTTAATTTCAGTTTTCTTTTTCCTGCGTTATATTCAGTTTTAATGCTGATTTTATTCTTTTTTTTGCTCTCCCTATATTTTTAGCCGCCCAATGACTAAATTTAGGTGGAATGAAGCCAGTGTGATTTTTAGCATTATTCTAAAAAAGTTTAGCAGACAGAATGGGATTCCTGCAGTTCTGTCTCACTTGTCCTGTTCTTTGAGGAAGTTATTTACACTATGGATGACTCTTTGCTGACGTGTGCTCACTGAACAATGTCATCAAATTTCCTGTTTTTTGGCCTTTGGAAAGCTGCTCTCCTATTTGCCACTTAGTAGAGAGATACATGGAGCCGGATACATACAACAGGCAGGATGTAAGGTTAATGCAGCATACTTGAGCAAATATGGTTGCTGTTCTGATAATTTATGGGTAACAACTTTCTCCTTGTAGTAAGAGTTTGCCAAAGTGTTCTCTCTTTTTATATAAAATTCTGATAGAATATAAATTTTTTTTATTTTACATTTTGTGCATATTTTTAGATGCCTGATTGCTTTACAGTATATGCTCAAAATCACATACTGCTAATTTTTCCACTACAGCAGCACAACGCTTGTACCAAGACCTAAAACCACTCAGTAACAAATAGTTAACAGGGATTTAATTTAAGAAAAAAGTAAATGAACTGTTTTGCATATACTCATACTACCCGGTTTCCCTGAAAATAAGAACTGTCCTGAAAATAAGCCCTAGCATGATTTTTTAAAATGGTGTCCAGGCAGCTATAGATGTAAAAAAGAAATATTTTGGAAAAAAATTAATATAAGATCCTGTCTTATTTTCGGGTAGGCATGGTAAAGCTGGTCATGCACTTTAGATTGTTGGCCAAGCTACAGCTATCTCCTCCAAATGCCTTCACAGTGTTGCAGACAGAATATCTTAAGTGTTTTCAGCTTTCTATACAGTTAGTGTTAGAGAGAAATTAGTATTCTTAACAAGGGCAGCTAGTGTTTCCGTTGGAGGTATCAGAAGCGGACAAATGGAATTTCCTTTGGAGTAAGGTGCTTGAACATGGGACAATCTGTCAGCAACAGCTGCCCGACAGATCGTCCCAGCAATATCCTTCATGTGCTTTTACACAGGAATGAACATTGCTGACTGAGTGGAGGTGTAATGGTGAATGGAGGTAGAGGGAGTCGGGGATCGTTCCGGTCTGGTCTGCCCGCCTTCCCTTCATAGTAAGCAGGCCGGCGATCAGAAGTGAATGACTGCCTGTTTACATGCAACGATATATCGTTCTGTTTTCTGCATGCATGATTTATAATTCTGTGGAAATGCAACTTTTGGGAAAGGGAAAGATTCTGTCCCATGCTTTTAAAAGACTGGAGGAAATAATCCCCTAAGGCGAATGGAGGGTTTCTAAACTGTCATGAAGGTAATTGAGGGGAAATTGGGTCATTGTGGTACTTGACTGAGTCCCAAACTCTGAGGTTGGGTTTACACAGGATGGATTTGCCGCGGAATTCTCGTGGATTGGCCACACCGAAAATCCCGCTGGAAAACCGCAGCTGCGGGTTTTGGAGTGGCTTCGCCGCCTGCATTTCCACTGCTGCCATCTCTCCCCATAGAGAGGAGAGGGGCCACTGCTGAAAAAAAATTGACATGCTGCGTCTTTAATTTCCACGCCGCATCACTACGTGCTGATTTGCACGGTTTAGTCGCTATGGATTGGCCGCAGCGTTGGAAGAGATTTTTGCAAAATCTCGTCCACTTTGCTGGCTAATCCCGGGATTGGGAGCTGCATGTGGAATTCCGCAGTAAATCCGTCCCGTATGAACCCAGCCTAAAGGAATGCCTGCTGATGGGATTAGGAATGAAGGACTTGTGTGTTGGCGGGATCCACAAAACCGAGTCTAGTAAGAGCTAGAGAGGCGTTACTAGCGAAGTGCAGGAGAGCTAATTGGGGTATCTGGGCCTCCTGGCAGTCCTTTGTATAATTGGGCACCCTGAGTCTTCCCTAAAGCCAGTGTTTGTACAAGGTGGAGCACACAACCTTTCGGATTGATAATCTTTCCAAAGGAGAAAAAAAAACATCTGCTGAAGTGTCTTCAAAATATGACCTGGGACATTGAATTCTGTAGAAATGTGTTTAGGACGAAATGTTTAAAAAGCATTTTTAAAGAATTCTTCCTATCCATGAAACAAAGTAATGTCTCCAACTCTTCAGAAGCATTTATGGTCATTTTGCGCAGAAGACTATATTTTGAGTATATAATGACCTATAGGAGTTAGTTCCCGGCTGCGTTGTACGATTTCGAATAGGGTGGGGGAATGGGGTTAACTACAGTCATATCTGAATATTTTGGTGCTGGATGCAATGCAGTGTTTGTGGAGGATTTCAGCCTGACTTGTTACATGTGATTTCATTTATTTTAGATTTACAGGTATTGTGATTGGGTAACACAAGGCTACATTGGCAACTTCATAATTTCTGAATCTGTTGAAAGATGTTGTGGGTGTAACTCGGCATTGACTGATTTCATGATCTAACCTGTTTCGTCTTAAGTTATTGGAAGACTTGTTGTGTAGCAAAGTAAACAATTATACTTTACTTCTCCCAGTTTTGATTTGGAACATATAGTGAATAGTGATTAGTGGCTATAGGATCGAAACCACTTTCTAATAACCAGTGCTAAAAGTGTTTCTTGGCTCTGGAAGCCCGCTGGCATTACACATCCTGTAATATGTTCTCAGATAAAGAAAACTTCTGAAAGTTCTTTGAGCGGATTCCTACATGCCTGGACCTTCTACAATTAGTTTAGACTGTAGGATCCAGAAGCTGAAAGGGATTGTATAAAACATGCAACTTATGGAGATGATCACAACAATGGAACCCTGTTTTATAAGCCTGGGTTCCCACGGGACGGAGATTTAGTGGAAATCTTGTGGCATGTCGGGACCGCAAGGAAGTTTGGCGCTGGTTTGAAGCTGCTTGTCTACCTGTATTCCACAGCGGAAATCTCTCCCCATAGATAGAAGAGTCCGCAGCGGAATCAGTGATACTTTTGAAATGTCGCGGATTTGAATTCCGCGCCGCATGTCAGTTTCCGCGTGGCTTGCCCACAGCAGTCTGTCTGCACTGTGTGGAGGAGATTTTTGCAAAACTTGTCCACCCTGCTGCTTGGTCTTAGGCCTCATGTCCACGGGGAAAATCAGGCCCGCTACGGATTCTCCATGGAGAATCCGTAGCGGGTCCCTCCTGCCCCGCGGACATGAGGGCTGAAAAGAAGAATTAACTCACCTCTCGCACGCTCCGGATCTTCCCTTCGTCGCGGCTTCATTTTCTCTCCATCGTGGCCGGATCTTCTATCTTCGGCCTGGCGGATGTGCACGGCACGTCGTTTGCGTGCCGCGCGCATGCGCCGGCCCGAAGAAAAAAGATCCAGCCGCGACGGAGAGAAGATGAAGCCGCGACGAAGAAAAGATCCGGAGCAGGTGAGTAAATTCTGATTTTGGTCTCATGTCCACGGGGAAAATCAGGCCCGCTACGGATTCTACATGGAGAATCCGTAGCGGGTCCCTCCTGCCCCGCGGACATGAGCGCTGAAAATAACAATTAATAAGAATTAACTTACCCGCAGTGGGCCGGGCACGTCTTCTCTTCCTCACGGCCGGATCTTCTTTCTTCAGCCGGCGGATGCACTTGGCACGCCGACGGCACGTCGGCGGAGTGCCGCGCGCATGCATCGGGCACATCCGCCGAGCCGAAGCAAGAAGATCCCGCCGTGAGGAAGAGAAGACATGCCCGGTCCGCTGCGGGTAAGTTATTCTTATTTTAGGTCTCCCGCGGATCCGGGCGGCTTCCATAGGCTCCATTTTTAAAAATTTTTTTTTTAAATTTCCTTTTATTGACCATCCGCGGGTATTTATCTACCCGCGGGTGGTCAATGCATCCCTATGGGATGCAGCTCCGCATGCGGGTGATCCGCTGCGGATTCTAAATCCTATTTTCCCCGTGGACATGAGGCCTTAGGCTTAAGAATGTCGGCGGAATTTCTGTGTGAAAAGTCTGCACGGAAATTCCGGGGCAATTCCGCCTGGTGTGAACCCAGCCTAAAGGTTTGTGAAAAACGGACGCCTTCGCTTTAAGATAGAAGCTCAGAAATGACTCTCTTGGTGTATATGAAATATGTCATACATAAGACCAAGACCCATTAACCAGTTTAATGTTGCCGTGTGGATGGAGATTGCCTGTACACTTGTTGCTATTTGTGTATCTATACATCGCACACGGCCGCACCATTTTTAAATGCTTCTTGGAAACAGTTTGCTCCCCCAACAATCTTTATACATGAAAGCCTTTTGCCTTATTTAGCAGGCACTGAGCCACGGCATAATAGATAATATGGTATTGTGTGATATGAAACATTACTATTATATACCCATTTACAGTACCATTGCACAGCGCTTGTTTGTGATGGAGCTAAGCTCTGCAGGGAGAAGAGAGTCTACGGAGAGTTTGTTCCCATAGTTACTTGATCTTGTGAAACCGAATAAGAGGAAGATATCAGGAGGGGGAGGTTTGTGTTTACTACCAGCGATCACATAATGTGTCACATTGATAACAGCAACAGTCTATTCCTGCGGAGCAGAACGTGAGCGGGTCAGGGACTCCTAGGGATTTTTACTCCATTGCCACCATTCTTAAAGTTGGCACATGTGACCTCTTATACCGCATTGTGCCTAAATACTAACCCAAAGGACAGTCCTGCAGGTCCTGCCAGTGGAGCAGAATACATTTTAGGACCATGTAAAATATACAGAGATGTCCTCATTTGATACCT
The DNA here is from genome assembly GCF_035609145.1 of Eleutherodactylus coqui. Classification (NCBI taxonomy): domain Eukaryota; kingdom Metazoa; phylum Chordata; class Amphibia; order Anura; family Eleutherodactylidae; genus Eleutherodactylus; species Eleutherodactylus coqui. Next base: position 236,656,403 of record NC_089838.1, read on the forward strand.
TTTTGGGTAATTTAAAGGTTTTTTTTTCAGATGTTTAACATATGAGAATATAGACGGTAAAACGATCCCTTTAAATGCAGTACAACTACTGCTGTAGAAAGGGGCAACTTGGAGTACGAAATAACCAAAGCAATCATGTCCATACTAGTGCAAAGCCCTTGGCAGCTGCATCCCATCATTCTGTATTCAATATCCCGTAATGTCAAAGTGAAAACAGAATCTTTGTAATTTTTTTAAAAAAAGGAAAAACTAACACCGATTTCTAACATTTCTCCTTAACTGTGACTGCTGCCTCTCATTGGCTCAGCGCAGGGACCAATCTGATTGGTCCCGCTGAGCCAATGAGAGGCAGCAGTCACTCACCCATTCATAAATTCATGAATGGGTGTGAGTGAGATCTGCCTCTGATTGGTCAGGCTGTGACCAATCAGAGGCAGCTCATTCAGCAGGCGGGGATTTTAAATCCCCGGCTGCTGAATACTACTCACAGCTGTTCAGAGCAGTTCAGGAGGACTGCCGCCAGCCGCGCTGAACTCCGTCTGCCGGGACCAGGTGAGTGTATATATAATGTGTATATATAATGTGTATATATATATATATATGTGTATGTATGTATGTATGTATGTATATATATATATATATATATATATATATATATATATATATATATATATATATATATATATATATATATATATATATATATATATATATATATATATATATGTGTATATATATATATATGTATATGTGTATATATATATATATATATATGTATATGTGTATATATATATATATAATGTTTTTTTTTTTTACACATTTCTGGATGAATTGCAAGGAAGGGCTTATATGTTTAAGCCCTTCCTGACAATTCATCCCGCGATCGCCGGCAGCCCATTGCTTTCAATGGAGCCGGCTGTATTGCCGGCTCAATTGAATTCAATGGGATAACATCGTTCTTCTCTGCCACAGCTGTTACAGCTGTGGCAGAGGAGAACGATCGTTATGCTGACAGTGGGGGGGGGGGGGGGTGTCTCACTCTTGCCACTATTGTGGCTTAATAGTGGGACCTGGGAACTTGAGATGCAGCCCAACATGTAGCCCCTCGCCTGCCCTATCCGTTTCTGTGTCGTTCCCATCACTTTCTTGAATTTCCCAGGTTTTCACAAATGAAAACCTTAGCGAGCATCGGCGAAATACAAAAATGCTCGGGTCGCCCATTGACTTCAATGGGGTTCGTTACTCGAAACGAACTCTCGAGCATCACTGAAAGTTCGACTCGAGTAACGAGCACCCGAGCATTTTGGTGCTCGCTCATCTCTAGTAAAATCCCTAAAGTGTCTGGTCCTTTTTAGGACCAAAACAGCCTGGTCCTTAAGGGGTTAAAAGGTGGTTGTCTTGATGAGATGAGCCCTTATAACGCTATCTAGATGACAGCTGTATTTTTAAATAGGATCAGAAATCTGCAATCTAAAACCTTTCCAGGTGCTTACACATATTTCTGCAGGTGGCTCTACATGGACCTCTCTCATGAGTGGAAGAAAGCAACATTTTTTTTACTTGCCCTAAAACTAGTCTTAATAAAAATAATGTTTTGAAGCGTCAAATGTCCGTATTTTGACCACAAATCCTTCACTCCCAGAAAACCTACTCTTGTTCTAACGTGGGATGAGAGATCAGGAGAAGGAAGGTGCCCTATGGGTTCGGTAAGCCAAACTTCCGACTATGACTCTTCTACTTTTCCATGAATGGTGGGCAAACCTAATCTACTCTTCCTGGCAGTGTTGATGTTCTCCTCTGTGGAAATATTGACCATACAAAGATATTTAGCTTTTTTCTGTTGCTAATTACTGTTTAATTTCTTTTTTTCTTTTTGAGGTTTCTGTATTCCCTCTCATTCTTACAGGAATTTGGGATGCATATTATTATAATATCTAGTTCGTTATGTTCATGATAACATTTGCGATATCTACCAAGCCTGAGAAAATGACTAGATTCCCAAAATAAGACCAGCTTTAAAATACAAGGTTTTTGCAATGGATTTGACTTGGATGCTGCATGTTTTGATTGGATGCCAAGAATACTTTAGTAATACAGATTCCAATCTGACAATGGGAGGCCAGTCATTACTATGGGATAGGGGTGACAATAGAGGCTTGCCAAGTATTTTTAGCAAGATTAAGTATGAAGAATTAGAAATGGCAACAGTTCTTGTGATTCTGTCTCAGGTAATTTACACTAGGTAAGATGGTAAATACTCGGGTATAAACCAACTTGTGATTTTTCTCTGTTCAACTTTGTTTAACCCGTTTAACCCATTTAACCAGCTTTCAGAATAAGATTGTCATCCAGGAAAAGGCTAAATCAAACTGAACAGTAATGTATTCAGATATGTTGTCATGCGCAGTGTAATATCGCTGCCATAGGCCATATCACTCCCAGCCCCACAGGCGGTAAAACCCTGTGTGACTCACGCAGGGTTTAACGCATACGGCCTTGTGAGTCTGCCTTACCTGCAAAACTTTACTCAAAAGTATTTGTAAACTATGGTTGCAAGTATACCAATGTATATTTGTCCTATATGTCCGCATATATTTTCTTAAGGGTAGACAATAGCTTTCTGCTTTCTGCTATTTTTGCTAAAAGAGGTAAACTTTAAATGGTATGTCTTAAAGGGGTTGTCTCCACGCTGAAACGGGTTTTTCTTTTATTCAATAGGCCCCCCGTTCGGCGCGAGACAAACCCAAGGGATGGGTTAAAAAAAAAAAAAGTTTATTACTTACCCGAATCCCCGCGCTGCGGCGACTTCTTTCTTCCTTTACCAAGATGGCCGCGGGGATCTTCACCCACGATGCACCGCGGGTCTTCTCCCATGGTGCACCGTGGGCTGTGTACGGTCCATTGCCGATTCCAGCCTCTTGATTGGCTGGAATCGGCACATGTGACGGGGCGGAACTACGAGGACCAGCTCTCCGGCACGAGCGGCCCCATTCACCAGGGAGAAGACCACACAGCGCAAGCGCGTCTAAAAACACCAGAAGACAGCGAATTTAGACGGATCCATGGCGACGGGGACGCTAGCAACAGAGCAGGTAAGTGAATAACTTCTGTATGGCTCATAATTAATGCACGATGTATATTACAAAGTGCATTAATATGGCCATACAGAAGTGCTTAACCCCACTTGATTTCACGAGACAACCCCTTTAAGGCCCATTTACACACGACGATTATTGCTCAAAATTCGTTTAAAAGAGTGAAAGGGAGTAATAATCGTTACGTGTAAACGCAAAGCTGTTGTGCGCTATTTGTTCACTTGTCATTTATCATTTAGTCCTTGGAAATTCGCTTTTTGTTTAATTTAAATGGAATTCATTCATTGTGAAAGACTTGAGGGGAGGGCTGATTGTTTGCACAATGATTACTTCTTTAGGGCCCCTTTTTTGACAGGATGTGTGTCAGGCAAACGATGCCCAACACTCGTCCTGTGTAAATGGGCCTTAATGCAGCATAAAAGATCAGCGATGAAGCTCATCATTCAGTTTAAACAGCGGCCGTTCAGTAGTGAACGACCGCTGTGTTATCTCAATGAAGGGGGGCGGGGGAGTGAGAGGAGAGAAATCTCCTGCACTGCCCCGCCCCCCTGCTGGCCGCTCCGTAACACAGCCAGCTCTGCTAGCTCCCGTGCTGGAGTACGGGAGCGCGGAGACACAGGGACGAGTGTCGGGCATTGTTTGCCCGACACTTGTCCTGTGTAAATGGGCCTTTACTCATGCCTGCAGAAAACAAAGGAATCTTGCAGGCCAAATTTTCATTGCATAAACACAGGCATATACCAGTGTTTACTTTAGCTAATGAGGGGAAGGGAGAGTATTTCAGACGATTATATGTAAGTTTAAAAGTTCAGCATTTTATGCAAACAAGTTGTTAATTCGTTCAGTCTTTCCGTCATTCAAATGATAATCGTTGCATGTTACTGCCCATTTACACTGAAAGACAATCGCTCAAAAATCCCTCAAATGGCAGTTTGAGTGACCGATTTGAGCAATCCTTTTTGCATAGTCTATAGTAGCTAATTGGCTGCTTAAGAGTTAATGCAGGCGGAGCCAGATACCGCCACAATGGCTCATCAGTATATTCAAATAGCTGCACTGTTCTCAGAGCTTTCAGCTGGTGTCCCACTGATAACTGCCAGCAGGATACCAGCTGAAAGAATACTATCAGCGCTGCCCACTGAGAAAATCAGCGTGCGGCGCTGATAAGTCATTGGTTATTTCTAGATTGCTAGAAATCACTGATGAACAAATAGCGCACGATGGCAGAGCATTTAGACACAACGATTATTACTCAAAAGATGGCTTTTGAGCTAATTTTGAGCAATAATCGTTGTCTAAATGGGTATTTAAAGAGCCATTATTCAGACTGGCAGATTGGGAATTACATTTGCATATCCTTGGACAGTATACATCTGCCTTCCCTGGAAAAAAGGCAAATATATGTTCTTTAAAAAAACCAGATTTGATATAACCAAAAATACCAGATAATGTCTAATTAAATACTAATTATATTTTTGTTGTATTCTACCCCATATAAACTTTGCTTTAGGCTTGGTTAATACTGCCATCACAGCTTCCTTTTTTACAGGAACCACTATGGATATGACAAAACCGTTTTGTTTTTTTTTGTTTTTTTTGCCTGTCCGTAATAAAAGAACATAGTAGCAATACTAGCAACCATCTGTAAAAAGCAGGTGCCATGATTGCTGAAAAAACAACAAAACAGTAAAAACTGTGTTAATTTGCATGTAAAATTGCTGAGGAGTTTAGCTTACTGTTGTAAAACTTTTGCTTTTTATGAAGGTAGTTCAATTAAATTAGACTACAGTATAATAAACCTGGATGTGTGCGGTCAGCAATATGCAATATGACATCCCCAAATTTCTGTGTAGGATTCGGTCAGGTATACAGATCCCGTTAGCATTCAGTTCAATGCAGGTTACATTTAATTGTTTGTTTGAATCAATGTTTGTTTATTTTTTGTCAAATATTAGTGGCTTCTATTGCTTAAAATTGCTAAAAACTAGAAAATATTTAGGTAGATGCAGAAATCCAGCCTTCTCCTTTCAGAGTAGTTTACCCCTTGTCATGAAAGGAGAAGACGACCTTTCAACCATGAAACTGCAAAAGAAGTGAGACCATATCCTGGGATGATAAAGAAATGGATAATTTTGTAAATGTGCTTGTTTTGGCCCATTCCCACTTAAGGTTGACACGGGAGGACTGCCTTCCTTCGTGCTGCTTCCGTTTTACTGGATGATAGTGAACTTTCAGGAGAGGCAGCTTATTCAGCAAGTGTGTGTGGGGTGGGGGGGGGGGGGGGTGAATAGAGTCTAAGAACCAAACTTTTTACTTTGTAGCAGATGGCATGACAAAATGGCTGGGTTTTATTGATACTATGTCTATGGAGAAGGGCAGGTGTGAGCACATCACGTACTGCCAAACAGGACAAATAGGACCGACGCTGGTTTGTATGGATTACGTCACTTCTATCTTGCATCCTTCTATTTTGAGCCAGGGGAGAAACTAGAGACTATGGCGGGCAGAATTGTAAAAAATTTTTTAGCCCTCCCCAAAAAATAATTTTAACTTGTAGTTTGTTTTTTTTTTCCTGTTATGTCTACAGTTTGTGTAAAAATGTTGGGAAATCACCAAAGTATTACTTTTGGCAAATGGGGAAAACTTTTCTATTCTATGTTGAATGCACTGATTTTACGGCTGGTTAATGATTCTAGTTGGTCGTTTTTCACATTTCCAGGAAATGTAATCTTGTTTGCCAGAATACTTTTAAGTACTGTCAGTGATGTCTAGAGAAGACTAGACAAAACTATCATCGGCTCTGAGCTTTCCTGAGCCAAGGTCGAGTACAGATGATAAATGTTCCGTTCTGTCAGTTACTGGACGCAGTAACAAACCTCCTTCCAGCACTTGGTTTACAATGATTTTTATACCCCCGTTGGAAGATGCATGAACGTGTTTGGGGTTGCACGATCAGATATCTTGCAGAGCATGGCAGACGTAAAATGAGGGCATATCAGTCAGCAAAGCCTTTACAAAGCCCCCAGGAATGGACAAAGCCCAGCAGCTTGGTCATGCATGTATCGGCTTCACATGGGCGGGATATGCGTGTTACGAGACGTACTCACAAGTATGAACCCCATTCTTTTGAATAGGGTTATACACGTGAGCAATTTTCAAAATACCGCGATGAGGAAGAAAAATTGCGGCACTTCCTATCTTTGGACGTGCCCTTGCATCACCCATGGTTTTCAATAGGGCCGGCAGCAGCATCACACCATGTGCTAGGTGCACTCGAATGAGATGTGAAGTCTTGCCACTGAAAACAATGGGAGACCCTCCGCAATCCGCTGTGGCGGCTGTCAGCCGCAGCGGAGGATCGCTACTTCCCCAAAGTGATGCAAGGCGGTTTTGATATAAAAATGCCTTTCATCTGCGGGGAAATCGCAAGTTGGTGAGCGCAATATCAGGCCGTGATTCAAAGCCCAATATCGAACTTGGCTCCTTCACATGAATGTGTGATTACAGCGTATTACACATGCTGGTTTTACACATGCAATCTCCCATAGGCTGCCATGTTGCCGCCCATACATAATGCATGAAATACGCATGCAATAAAGATGGCATAGTGCATGGCGATTGGCGTCACACAGCAAGTACACAATGTCATTGCGTATCTGCCGCATGACCGTCTCGTGTGGAACGCAGAGAATTACGCTTATGCTCTAAAATGAATATTTAGAGATGGGGATTCTGTGACCTTAAAGGGGTGTTTCCAAGATAGACTTGCCTATCCCTAGAATAGGTTATAAGTCTGATCAGTGGGGCTCTGTGTACTCGCTCACACTGAAGTGAGATTGAATTAAACTGTGGCCAAGCACGTGCGGCCAACTGCTTCATACATTTTAATGAGACTGAATGAAGCAATGATCGTACATGAGATTTCCATCAATCTTCTCACTGCAGCGGCTGGGGAGAAGGGTGCAACGAGCTGCGAAGAAGAGCGGTGGACATGGGACCTCCGTTCTAGGCAGCGGAGGGGGTCTCAGCAGTGTGACTTCCAGTGATTTAGACTTTTATCACCTATCCTGGGAATACCCCTTTAAATTTACCTGTCATAGAAATTTGAATGAAGGTTCAGTCGCGATACCAGATACAGCCTTTCGACACAAGTGGTGCTGTTTTTTTTTTTTAAGGGAAAAGAAACTTTTTTTTCTTATTCTCCATCAGCCAAGCTTTGAATGAATAAAATCGGAAAACTGTGTCAACAGTCAACTTTCCAAAATATGAATATGCCGCTGTTGAAGGCGCCCGGAAGATGTCCTTGCAAAAAAAAAAAAAAAAATAGATAGAGATATATATGGAGTAATTTTATATTCTTTCAAGTAGTTGAAATGTGTTAATGTATAATGTGCCTGTCGAGCTGATGCATTTATACTGTATAGGAAAACTAAGATATATTGTCTTGTTGTTTTCCAGATGTCAGCAGTTTTCATATTCTCATTTGTCCTATATGAATCAGCCGGTTGAATAAATGTCCACTACTCACAATGTGTCATGGAACAAAACTATTGAGATACATTTTTGGAAAATGACTTTAAACATAAAGGGGTATTCTGCTGAGTGATATTTATCACGTCTGGGAAATTTGCCCTCAGTGTCTAATTGGTAGTTCTGGAAACGAGAGCAAATACCCCCAGACGTTTGTGTTCTATGTACATACTGTACGTTTCTGTTTTTGGAATGGCCCTTTAAGATCACCGCTTCGTTATATATACTATGATGTGTATATGGTCACAACAGGTTCTTAACTGCGAGTTACAGTATGTATTTCTGCCTGTAGCTGATTATTTGGTGCCCACCCATGTGCATTGCCCTGTTGCTTGGTATTTTAATATATATATTTTGGGGGTTTTAATGGATCTGACACACAAAACTAATGTTGTGTTTTATTTTTCTCATAGGCAGCTGTAACAGAAGTGCAGTTTGGTCCGATGAGACTCCACCAAGATCAACTTCAGGTATTATGTAACATTTTGTGGAGTAACATAGTATGTAAGGCCAAAAAGACATATATGTCCATCACGTTCAGCCTTTTACACCCCAATGGTGATCCACAGGTAGGCAAAAAACAAACGAGGGTAGAAGCCAGTATTCGCCATTTAAGGGAAAAATTCTTTCCGGACTTGAATCTGGAAATCGGAATAATTCCCGGATCACCAACCCTTCTGAAGTTATTAATGATTATAACCTATAATATTGTATCGCTCAAGAAAGGCGTCCAGGCCCCTCTTGAACTTTTGTCGAACTTGCCATCACCACGTCCTCAGGCAGAGAGTTCCATAGTCTCACTGCTTTTGCAGTAAAGAACCCCAGAGTATGTTTGACTTATTTATACAAAAATGCAAGCATGAGTCAAAGCATTCACTGAACACACTGGAGATTAATCTTCTTCATCACAGATGTCCCCCGTAAGGCCCCCTGTTCACGCGGAATATCGCTAGCTATATTCCGCCACAAGGGAGAAGGGGGGAGTGCTGATAGCCTCACCGCGGAGAGTTGTGGCAAACGCAGCATGCCGCGATTTAAATCCCGCGATTGGAGAATTGCTACGATTCTCCGCTCGTGGACGCCGGCGCTGTGCTTTTCATGGTAATCCTATGGAAAGCTTTACAGAGCGGGATCTGCAGGCGATTTATCACAAGCAGATCATCGCCCGTGGACAGGCAGCCTTACTTCATCAACAAAATGTAATACTAGACAAGGAGAACCAGAGCGAATTCCTACTGCATCTGTTTGAGGGCTCACTTATTTAGCACCCCATATTACCCATGTGAAACTAAAGCTGCCCTGTTAAAAAGGGGTATTCTTGGCATATTCACAGTGTCCTTAGTATTTTGTACTAAGAATGGGAAGGGAATCTGTTTATCAGGCATGTTACCAGAATTACCTCCTCTGTAACGAACTGTAATTCATGGTATTAATGCGCAGTGGATTCGGGAAGTCATTATCTGTGGTTTTGTGTCAAAATCTCATAAAAGCTATAAATTTTCTTGCTTTTGAAATAAATTATTCAGCAGCTGAAAATATTAGTTCCATTTAACACAAATAAAACATTTTAAGCCATCTTTTCTTTCTTGTTTCAAATCTGTTAATTAGGTACTTTTAGTATTTGCCAAAGAAGATAGCCAGAGTAATGGATTCTGTTGTGCATGTGAAAAAGCGGGCTTTAAGTCTAACATTGCCAAGACACCAGAATCTGCTTTGGAAAGCTTTTTAGATAAACATCATGAAATTATCATTATCGATCATCGCCAGTCAAGGTGTTTTGATGCAGAAGCTCTATGCAGGTAAGCAAAGCTTTGGTTTAAATCTTACTCATTCTTTGAAATGAGCGACAAATATCAATGTAAACTGCATATTTAAGGTCTTTTTTTCCCACAAAAAACAAATCCCAATCTGTAGGAGGGAGTAAAAGATATTATCTTGGGCCTGGAACATGTAGGATGCTGTATACTATCTGCCAGGGAAATTAGACTTCATTTACAAGGTTTTTCTATGTGTGGGCCTGGAATCGCTTTTGGAAAGTAGTAGTACCTGCTAATTTTAGTTTGTGTAGCGAATACATAACACCACCTACAGATACCGGCATACAGTTTTTAACCCTTTCCAATCCACTGTCTGACCTCTGAAGACATTATGATTTAAGGCTGTACAGCTCCGATGTTGGAAGACATCCGTCGGGGTTCTCTTACTGTATGTTGCCAGCCTCTCTGCTGTCGGAGCCTATCCAACGTGTCACCTCATGCAGTACTGGCTTTAGCCAGCATATAGCGCCATTGTATAACAGCAAAAAAAGAGTAAGCCCCCTAGGAAAACCAGGGTACAAATTGCATTGGAAAGGGTTAAGCTCATGCAACTTGTGCTAGGTCAGTATATGTTTTCTTATGAGCATTGATGCATATTTTATTGCTAGTTGAGTGCAGACAAGGACTGGGACATAGTTTATACCAAAAGTTTATTGGTAAGAGTCTTGTTAACCTCTGTCTATCTAGGGAACTTGTCCTTCCCTGCAGCAGGAAGAGGCGCTTCATTTTTGGCATAGATTTGGGAGAGACACTTTAGGGTTTAGAACTTTAGATCCTTGGTTGGTTAGTAAGCCCTTCAAATGGTGCTTTTTGAACTATAGGCTCTGTTAAATTTTCCTTCTCTTTCTAGCTGGCAACAACTAAAACGGCATTCTTACCCCTCATCTCTGTATTGGCACCCTGAGCATAGATCCGAATTAATGTTCTTAGAAGAACAGGTGACCGCTTAATCAGACACCTGCCATGCTCGGATCACTCCCGAATACCCTTACACAGGATTCACTAATGCTTAGAGTTTGGGTCAGGAGACCTGCAGTCAGGCCGGGACTCTCTTCCACATTTAGATGCGAAGCATTGTCCGGCCTGACCATGGGTTTCCTGACCCAAACCCTGTAGTATGTCACCGGCCTAAACTAGATTTGTTCAACCCTTGAATGAATGCTTGTTTGCAGTTAGTGGAGACAAGCGGACGGAAGAGATCTCCTGTGTGAGAGCATAGGAGCGATGGTTGTTGGGACAATTGGTGGGAGCTTATGCACCTGACAGTTGCAAGTTAAAGAGGCAACATTCGGGAAAAGATGTACAGATCTTCCATGTGTTCTAAATAGCAGGAAATTGGTTACAAATTGAGGAGCTTATAAAGGCACTATGGCTAAATTTCAGGAAACATGGTTTTACTAGATTACTCTTACCTCTGTCAGAAGAATATAGATTAGTACTTGGTAGATGCTAAAATGTCAGACACTAGGACTTTCCTGTCATTACTTTCCCTTCCCATTCCTACTTTCAATGTCAGCAGTGCATAGCCCATTAAGCAAGTGACATGTCATGGTCTGGTTTGGTGGGTATATTACGTGTGCTACAAAGGTGCTCGAGGGCCAACTGATATGGTACTGTACAATGGAGCAGCTCACCATGAAAATGAACCACGGGGCTACCAGATGTGTGTTTGGAAACAGTTCAGCTAACCCTACTGCATATGGGCTTCCGAAGTAGACGGATGGTAACTACACCTATGCTAACAAAAGTGCATCATAAGAAAAGGCTTCAATTTGCATGGCAGTATTGTAATTGGACCAAGGCTGATTGGCAGAAATTTCTTTCTCCGATACGTCATGTTTTCTGTTTCATTGAATGGATGGATGTTGACCTGTCAGAACAAATGACCTGCAAACATTGTTGGGAGATTACAAGCTAGTGGCGACAGCGTTATGGTCTAGGGAATTTTCGGTAGCATTCTCTGGGCCCATCATCCATGTGGAAGGCAGTCTGAACCAATTTGGTTATGAATCCATCCTTGCCGGTCATGTACACCAGTACATACTGTTTGTCTTCTCTGGGGCAGATTGAATCTTTCAGCAAGACATTGTGACATGCCATTCGGCTAGAGATGTTCAATAGTACTTACCTGGTCCCCTAATTCCCAAGTGTTGAACCCAATTAAGCACCTGTGGGACCACCTCGATCTTTGCTGTTGACTCTATAGATCTTCCCCCACGCACTCTCCAGGAACTGTTGGATGCACTGCAGTCAGCATGGCCCCAGACACCTGAGACAACCTATACCAGTATACTATTGAGTCATTCCCATCCTGTCTAGCTACTATCTGTACAGCAGATACTGTATGGCACACCAGATGGCTACTGGTCATGATAATGTGACTCAACTCTGTACTGTATATAGAAAGAAAAGCATAAAGCCATTTCTATAACTGTTATAATCACTTTTATGAGGTGGTTTAGGATTCTGTGTCTGTTTCACATTGTTGCATGATTGGAAGGACACAGCCCATTAGGTTCTATCAGTTATCTGTTCATTAATTATGGGGTAAAATGGACAACCCCTCTAATGAAACAAAATAGTAGAAAAATGTGTTTTAAAATGACCTGGCATGCAATATAAAAAGAATCAGTACTTACCTCTTTTCTCCCCTGGGAAACAGCAGAGCAGCTCCAGTCGGAAGTCAGGTGACCGCTGCAGCCAATCAGATGCTGTAGCTTCCTATTGCAAACTCCTGGCATCATGAATTCCAGGATGTGAGCTCTGATGCCAGGAGATAGGTAGATGGCACTACTACCTCTGATTGGCCGCAGTGGTCACCTGACTTCCAGGCCTGCACTGACAGCGGGATCCTCACTGGAGCTGCTCTGCTGTTTCCTGGGAAAGAAGAGAGGTAATTACAGATTTTAATTTTATCACGTGCCCAGCCATCTAAAAACCTATTTTTATACTCTGACAACCCCTTTTAAGACCTTGTGTATACTCTGTGTGCCACTATGTAATAAAATGTAATATGGCATCCATGGAGCATGCCGCTTCTTTTTTTTTTTTTTTCTTTGTTGGATTCATATGGAATCTAATAGAAGAATAAAGAATAAGGGCCACGTAGATTTTTATGGGTGCCTTTTTAGTGTCAAATGTGTTGAGTTCAACATTTGAACCAGTTTCTCAACGTGGACTATGACACTTTAAATGATATGGGTACCTTAACTTTTTCTTGCTGGAACATTGCCCTTTTTTATTACACGATCACAAGGCCACTAGAACAAAGGCAGTGTTTGCCCAAAATTGTAATATCAGTGAAAAGCCACGAGCACAAGGAAATTTGTTTTAATATGTGCAGTGTACGGGAGGAATAGAACATTTAGTTAATCTGTCACTTCCAGTAGTATAGATTTGCTTCATTTTACCTAAAAGTGATGAATCCTTAGCTTTCCCAGTAATTACAGATCCTGGTGGTAGTTAAATAGACATCCGGCTTCCATTCTTGGTGCTTTGCTGAGTAATCCACTGATAACGGTTGTTTCTTCTCTGGGGCACGATAGTATATGTGTGATATTCAGTACTACTCTCAGTAGGCATGAGCGTCCTCTCTGGATGCTGGAAACTATGTCTTCCTCAAATCTGACCTGGTGGCTGAGTTCACACATGGGAGTGATGGTCTAGTTTACGTAACATGTGTCGCATTCAGTTAACCACATTTAGCCATTGTGCTTGCTTACAGTCCACACTTTATATTCTGACGTGCTGTAACACTGCGAGCTCTGTTCACGGCTCTGAGCACGAGGGTCACATCACAATTTAATGGAGGCACATTTATTTCTTCTGCTCTCTCCTTCTCTCCCATCCATTTAAAAAATGCACTGACATGTATGATGAAGACCAGGATCTTGCTACATTTAGGCCGCCTGCACACGAGCGTTCCGGATTCCGCTAGCGGATTTTCACGCGCGTATGGTACCTAAATGTGCTTTCGAATAGGTGCGGATGCGTGAAAAATCACGCGCGGATATACGCGGATGTGTTGCTGAAAAAAACGCGCAGAAAAAACAGCAGACACCCCTTATTGTAAACCCAACCACTAGAGAACTGCCCATTCCTTGGAAAACAGCTTGAAAACCAACACCTAGACTCCGTTTTGTCCCTCTTGCTTGTGCGAGCACCGTTAAATTATTCTGGCAACATGCTTTCACCCGGTGAGCAGATGTCTTTGGCCGCCTGCACACGGGCGGAAATCCCGCGGCGGGATTTCCCGCGGGATTTCCGCCACTGAAAGTTTGCATAGGAGTGCATTACAATACGCACTCCTATGCAGATGGCCGCGGTTTGGCCGCGCGAAATCTCGCATGGCAAACAAACCGCGGCATGTCCTATTTTTTGTGCGGGGCTCGCACTCACCCGGCCGCCAGCTCCGGTCTGCGCATGCGCCGGCTGCGCGGCAGCTGGCACATGAAAGAGCCGGGGCCGCCAGGTGCGGGTGAGTACGCGCTCGTCTCTGCAGGCTCTCGGGTCGGGTCCCGCGGCGAGAATTCTCGCTGCCGGAACCGACCCACTCGTCTGCAGGCGGCCTTTGTAGGCATGGTTGATCCATGTAACTTTTTTCCGGCGCTTCTCCAGCGTGACTTTGTTTCAGTCACTGCAAAAAAATTCACAAGAGGAATTCATTACTACAGATTTTGCATTCTTACATCCTGCATTGGCAAGAAATACTACCTATCTCCCTCTACAAATTTGCCTGTGAAGCTCTGTGCTGTGTGTTGGGACGCCTCCTACCATGCCTACTTCCTGTAGTCATAGCAACCAGTGACTCCATCCGCAGCTGCACTGCGGATGTACTGCGTGAAAAAACGCACCCATTGGCCGCCTGCAGACGAGCGGAAATCCCGCCGCGGGATTTCCCGCGGGATTTCCGCCGCTGAAAGTCTGCATAGGAGTGCATTACAATACGCACTCCTATGCAGACGGCCGCGGTTTGGCCGCGCGAAATCTCGCGCGGCAAACAAACCGCGGCATGTTCTAATTTTGTGCGGAGCACGCACTCACCTGGCCGCCGGCTCCGGTCTGCGCATGCGCCGGCTGCGCGGCAGCCGGCACATCAAAGAGCCGGGGCCGCCAGGCGCGGGTGAGTACGCGCTCGCCCCTGCAGGCTCTGGGGTCGGATCGCGCGGCGAGATTTCTCGCTGCCGGATCCGACCCGCTCGTCTGCAGGCGGCCATTCACTTGTGTTGGAGGCTTCACGCGCAGAATCCGACCCAAATTAGAACAGGTCGCAGATTTTTTCACGCGCGTGAAAAAACGCGATACAAATCCGTCCGTCTGGGGACAACTGCGGATCCTCATAGGAGTATATTGGCTGCGGTCTGGGGCAGATAATGTGCCTAAAATAACGCGCTGGAAATTCCGTTCGTGTGCAGGCACCCTTAGCCCTAATTTTTCTGTTTGGCATATTTACTTCAGTTCTCATCTCTGGTGGTACTTTTTTTCCTTTTTTTTTTTTATACATACATTGTTTTTTAAACTTTTTTTTTTTTCTTCAAATTTGATTTTAAGTCTTATAACCAATACGTTGGTGACAGGCATTGATGCACTTGAACATTCAGCCACAGAATGTATAATACAGCTGGCAAAGGTAGTTGTGTAGACTGAAATATAATCGCCTATAGCCATATAGGCAACAGGTCATGTGGGTACGTAGTTACACTAAACATTTGGAAACAACATGTAACCATAAACTAGTAACAATGTGGGGGGATCTGTGGGTGATATAGAGAAAGGGTGTCCAGTAAGTACAGTAATGGAAATTCCCCTTTTTTAGTAGCGCAATTATGGAAATCACAGTTGACGATAGTCGCCAGGAAAGAAAGCACAAGGGAACTAGAATTAAATATATTTTTGTCAGAAATAAGTTTGTAGTGCGTGCCTGTTTCCCAGTTGGCGAGCTCTTCTAATCTTGCGATCTCCTACACTTTAACCACATATTTGTGGAGGAGGCGGTCCAGAGATTTCCATTTAAGTGGGATAAGTAGTTAAGCTGACATAAGGAGTGTAGTAGGAAGACTGTGTTTAGTGGGCCGAAAATGTGGAGATGTTTTTGTTGTCTAAGATAGAGGTGTGTTTCAGTAAGAGTGTATTTGTGATCCTCTGGCCTTAACGTTAGACACCCAAGCAATGAATTCACCCCTTATACTCATAAGCTTGTATGTATGTCCTTCAGTAGAGGAGCAGAGATCTCCAGAATGTCATTAAAGGTGAAGTGTTCATTCAGTTTCCCTGTCAAAAGAAGGACTTGGCTGCAATCCAAGTGGAAGAATGTATCAAGTGGGGTACCACAAGGCTCTGTCCTGGGCCCAGTGTTCAACATTTTTATAAATGAGGAGGGAATTGATGGGAAACTGATCAAATTTGCCGACGACACAAAGGTAGGAGGGATAGGTAACACTAGGGAAGAGAGAGTATTCAAAAAGATCTAGAAAAGCTTGCATAGTGGGCGGCGACTAAAAGAATGGTATTTAACAAGGAGAAATGCAAAGTCCTATGTCTGGACAAGAAAAATGGAAAAGGCACATACAGAATGGGAGGAATTGGGCTAAGCAGCACATGTGAAAAAGACTTGGGAATACTAATAGCTCATAGACTGAACGTGAATCGTCAATGTGATGCAGCAGCCAAAAAGGCAAACACAATTCTGGGATGTATTAAGAGAAGCATAGAGTCTAGATCACGTGAGGTCATTATCCCCCTCTACTCTTCCTTAGTCAGACCTCATCTGGAATACTGTGTCCAGTTCTGGGAATCCCACTTTAAAAAAGACTGGAGCAAGTTCAGAGAAGAGTTACCAAGATGGTGAGCGGTCTGTAAATCATGTCCTATGAGGAACGGCGAAGGAACTGGGAATGTTAAGCTTGCAAAGAAGAAGGCTGAGAGGAGTCTTAATAGCGGTCTACAAATTTCTGAAGGGCTGTCACAGTGCAGAGGGATCAGCCGTATGCGCATTTGTACAAGGAAAGACTAGAAGCAATGGGATGAAACTGAAAGGGAGGAGACACAAATTAGATATTAGAAAAAAACTTTCTGACAGTGAGGGTGATCAATGAGTGGAATATGTTACCACTGGTGGTGGTGAGTTCTCCTTCCATTGAAGCCTTCAAACAGAGGCTGGACAAATATCTGTCTGGGATGCTTAAGTGAATCCTGCACTGAGCAGGGGGTTGGACCCGATGACCCTAGAGGTCCCTTCCAACTCTACCATTCTTTGACATGATCTGGGTTGTCCAGAAGAGTCTCATTGAGTGCCTATGACAAGGTTTTGGGTGGAAGGGATAGAGAGATGGTCACTGACAGCGTGGCATGGCCTGCAACTATTATTGGGTCAATCTCTTATGTTAATAACCCCTTGGAAATATCACTCTGAAATAGTTGTTCCAGGAAGTGATAAGTATTGTGAACATGAGAGCAATATGAAAAAGCACTAGTAAATCAGTGTAGTGATCTGCAAGGGCCAATGAGATGGAGATTAACCAGAGTCCCATATATTTCTCGAATCTTTAAGGGAAATTGAGGGGATTTGGAAGTTGTCTCAAGGTATGGGTCTAATAAACCATTTACATCTTCCACTACCACTAGGATTTAGGCCGCAGAGGGCTTAGGTTGTTCAGTACTTGTTTTAGCCAGTGTTACGGATTTGTACTGGAGACGGAAAGACTAGCTAATGTTACTAAAGTGATGGCGGGACTCTCTTCCATATAACAGACGTGAAGCGGGGAAAGTGTGTAGTGGCCTGACCACTGGTCTTCTGACCCAAACCCCCAAGCATCATATACTCCTGTGATGCTCAGAGTTTGGGTCATGAGACCCACGGTTAGGCCACAACACACTTCTAAATTACAGGTGCCAAAATCTGGAAGTATGTGACCGACCAGAAGAGATCTCCTGTGTGAAGGCATAGGAGCAATGGTTGTTGGGACAACTGCTGGGAGCTTATATGCCTGACAGTTGCTCCGATTTTAAAGGTACCTTTTAATATCCAGCTGATCCCCAGTCAAAGAGATAATATACTGGGAAAAGGTGTACAGATCTTCCATGTGTTCTCAATATAGGGAAATTTGTTACAAAATTCTTACTCGCTGGTACAAAGTTACAACTGTGTTGCATAAGAATCCCTCCTAATTAGATACTTTCTTCTGCTGCACACTTCTTTGAGAGGAAGGTTATATAAATATTCCCTGTTACATCACCTGATTAGTGCAGCTCGACTGTACAATCCTCTTCTATGGAAACAGAGCTGCTGAAATTTAGGCTTATGGCTTCCTGAAATAAATGACGTGGATTGAGGAGGTTATAAAGGCAGTATAGCCAAATCTCAGAAAACATGGTTTTATTAGATTACTTTTACCTCCCCAGAAGAATATAGGTTAGTACTTAGATGTTAAAATGACTTTCCCGTTATTACTTTCCCATCCCATTCCTACTTTCAACATCAGCAGCGCGTAACCCATTAGGGAAGGCTTGTGTCGTGGACTGGCTTGGTGGCTATATAAGGTGCGCAATAGGCTGTTTGCTGACATCACTCGTCATGGGTTAAAGGGGCGATCAGAGTTGCAAAAAGGGATGATTATTGACTTTTGGGCTAGGGATAGCAGTATTTCTCAAATGCCGTGGTTTAACTGTTCACGTGCTGCTGTGGTAAAAGTGTATCGTGAGTGGACAAATTGCATCATTGACTGCAATGGAATAACCGACGTGGAAACTGCCGAACAGTGATGCCAGTGATGTGAGAGGTGAAAATAATAATAATAATCTTTATTTGTATAGCGCCAACATATTCCGCAGCGCTTACATAGACAGAGGGAATACAGAAAGACAAAAGTACAAAAAAAAATTACAGAACCACAGTTACAATCGTAATCAGTTGGTGGAAACAATAGGGAAGGGTCCTGCTCCAACGAGCTTACATACTACAAGTAATGGGGGGATACAGAAGGTAAAGGGCTGCAGATGTGCATGGTATGGCGAGGTGGAGAGTGAGGGATGCTATACACAAACAATGGTCAGATGTTTGGCCGTGTGACGGCAGAATCGGTATGACTGCAGGGGCAGTTTATGACAGCTAGCAGGGATTGCAGTCAGTAGGTCAGGGAGCATGTTATCAGGTGGCATACAGAGGAGTCGGTTTAGGGTATGCGGTATGCCTCTCTGAAAAGGTGCATTTTTAGAGCACGCCTGCAGTTTTTCGAGTCCTGGATTGCCCGGGTATCCTTTGGTAATGCGTTCCAGAGGGCTGGTGCTGCTCTGGAGAAGTCTTGGAGGCGGGAGTGAGAAGTTCGAATTAGAGGGGTGTGCAGTCTAGTTTCGTTTGCCGAGCGGAGAGCCCGGGCTGGGTGATGGATTGAGATGAGGGAGGCAATATAGGGGGGCGCTGCACTGTGGAGGGCTTTGTGGATTAGGGTAGTAAGTTTAAATTGAATTCTGTATTTAACGGGCAGCCAGTGCAGTGACTGGCACAGGGCAGAGGCGTCCGAGTAGCGGCTGGACAGGAATATGAGCCTGGCTGCGGCATTCAGGATGGATTGGAAAGAGTAGAGTCTGGTGCAGGGGAGGCCGATCAGCAATGAGCTGCAATAATCGAGTCGTGAGTGGATGAGGGCAACAACAAGTGTTTTCAGCGTGTCTATGGTGAGAAAAGAGCGGATTCTTGCAATGTTCTTGAGGTGCAGCTGACATGTTCGGGCGAGAGATTGGATGTATGGGGTAAATGAGAGATCGGAGTCGAATATGACCCCAAGGCAGCGGGCATGCTGTTTGGGAGTTATGGTGGTGCCACACACTGAGATGGAGATGTCAGGATGAGGTCGGTTAGTGGAGGGTGGAAATACCAGTAAGTCAGTTCTAGAGAGGTTTAGTTTTAGGTAGAGAGAGGACATAGTGTTGGAGACAGCAGACAGACAGTTAGTGATGTTTTGGAGGAAAGGTGCAGAGATGTCACGGGAAGAGGTGTATAGCTGGGTGTCATCAGCATAGAGGTGGTATTGGAGGCCAAAGCTCCTGATGGTTTGTCCAACAGGGGCTGTATAAATAGAGAAAAGGAGGGGGCCGAGGACTGAGCCTTGGGGGACCCCAACAGCAAGGGGAAGAGGAGGGGAGGTAGAGCCAGCAAAGGAGACACTGAAGTAGCGGTCAGATAGGTAGGAGGAGAACCAGGAGAGAGCGGTGTCCTTTAGGCCGATGGAGCGAAGCATACTGAGGAGGAGTTTATGGTCGACAGTGTCAAATGCTGCGGAGAGGTCGAGGAGGATCAGTAGGGAATAGTCGCCCCTCGATTTGGCTGTCAGTAGGTCGTTTGATACCCTTGCAAGGGCAGTTTCTGTCGAGTGTTGGGGTCGGAAGCCAGACTGTAGGGAGTCGAGGAGAGAGTTCTCTGATAGATAGCTTACAAGGCGGGAGTAAACCAGCCGTTCAAGTAGTTTGGAGATAAAGGGGAGGTTTGAGATGGGTCGGTAATTGGCAACGTCAGTCGCGTCAAGAGTCGGCTTCTTTAGCAGTGGGGATATGATGGCGTGTTTGAAAGAAGAGGGAAAGATGCCAGAGGTCAGAGAGAGGTTGAATATAGTGGTGAGATGGGAGATGACCACTGGGGAGAGGGATCGGAGGAGGTGTGAGGGGAGAGGGTCGCTAGCGCAGGTGGTGGGGCGAGCAGAGAAGAGCAGTTTGGAGACTTCTTCCTCTGTCGCTGGTCTGAGTACAGACAGTGAGCAGGAGCTAGATGCAGTGCTGACAAGACTAGGGTCAGGGCTAGTCTGGGATTGGGAAGTTATTTCCTGACGGATGTCATCAATTTTCTTTTTGAAATAGGCAGCCAGCTCTACAGCACATTATGTACAAAGGTGCGTGAGGCCCAACCAATATGCTACAATGGAGCAGCTCAACATGAAAATGAACCTCAGGGGCTACCAGACACGTGTTTGAAACAGTTCAGTGAATTCTACTGCATATGGGATTCCGAACTAGATGGATGGTCACTGCACCTATTCTAGCAATCAAAGGGCTTAAGTTGCTTCAGTACTTGTTTTAGCCTTTATTCCCACGAGCGTATATCGCCCGTCGTTTTCATGGCCAGCCGATATAGGCTACAATGTGAGCTGTAAAAACTTGTGAACAGGCGCACAAATCTAACGTTTGTGCGGCTGTTCAGATGGCATGGGCCCCAGCGCATATACGCAGAGGCCGCCATGCCGCTGTCTCTTTTCTCCCCCTCGCCGGCTCACCGCCTCTTTCCTCCCCTCCGCCTCCTCTCATTGCTGGCTGTGGGCAAGGGCTCGAATGGGAGCCCATGCAGCGGCTGACTTTTTCCGGTCAAAAAGATAGTTCCAGGGCTATCTTTTGGGCCCAACGTAAAAATGGCCGGCTTTATGGTACTTTTACGTCCCGGGAATACAGCCATGTGATCTGATGCATTGGAATCCAATGCATCAGATCACAGTGTATATCGGCCGACCGTAAAAGCGTCGGGTCGATATACGCTTGTGGGAAAGAGCCCTTAGCCAGTTTTTCATATTTTTATTGGAGGTGGAAAGAGTAGTTAATGTTACTAAAGTGATGGCGGTTGTTCCCTTGATGAAAATGGTATGCGGTACCAGAGTCTGCTAAGTGACATATTTCCAGAAATGGGACATGCTCATTAAAGTCCATACTACTATATGCTAAGGAATGCATATTATGGAAGCAGGTAGGAATTACACAGGGACATAGCTGATGTGTGAGAGTAGCAGAATTGGGTCTCCAGGCAGAATAAAATATCTGTTAGGAGCTTGTGGAGAATTGAAAACACCTGGCTTCTCTTTTGGGGAGTGTGAGGACCCCTGGCATTTAACAAACCACCTGTCCATGGCTGTGATGGAATATCGCTAGTGATATTCTGATGAGGAGGGGGCAGCACTAAAAGGTCACCGGGATGAGCCTATCTAAATGATAGGCTCACCGTGAAGAATCGCGGCATGCTGCGATTTTAATCATGCAAACAGAGAATCGCCATGATTCTTCGCTTATGGGTGTCTGGCTACGATTTCCATAGTTATCCTATGAAAAGCATGTCATGTGAGCTTCGCGGGCGATTTATTGCCACGAATCTCGCTATGACATCTCGCCTGTGGACAGGCAGCCTTAAGCTTAAAGTGGCCATACACATTAGATAAATGTCAACTGAACCCAGTGACTACAGCAGGATCTGCCACCCATCTAATCTATATGGGGTTGTCCTGACATTTTACAGAGCATAGTTCAGGGAAAAGAAGGGCTGGACATATTGGCTTTAACATGCCAATCCTTTTGTTTTCAATAGAGAGAAACTGCTGCGAAAAGTGTCTGGTAGCAGCTTACTCCCCTTTCCATATTGAGAACACACTCACATTTGGTCAAGCATGCATATGTACACTGGTATCGGGACAAATAACTGTCATTTAAACCAAATTTTAGCCGACAGCTATCTAATGTTTAGGGCCATTTTTAATTTATACCGGGCAGAAACATAATACTTAAACAGGTTTTGTCATTAAAAAAAAATCTATTCTTGCCTGTTCCCCTATTCAGTCTTCTTACCACATCTTCTCCGGTCTCCTGCAGTCCCCCGGGTCACCTCACCGCAAGCCGGCCGGATCCTCTTCTTCCGGTGATGGAGCATCCATTGCAGGCATTCTGCTTCCTGCAGGGCAATGTATGCTATATCACTAGTCACGTAGTGTTCAAAGTTTAGCAGGGAGTGCCGAGCTATTGCCGAGACTGCGTATGTGCTCTGTCTCTCTGCAATAGTATATGAACACTTGCGGCAATAGATCGGCATTCCTTCCTAGGCAATGAACTTTACATCACTAGTGACGTAGGCTACACTGACCTGTAGGAAGAGGAATGCAAAGAATGGACGCTCCATAACAAGGAGGATCCAGCAGCTGGAGGTGACTTGACCCGGGGGACTGGAGAAGATCCGTGAGGAGGAGATGCGGTAAGGAGTCTGCCTGGGGAGGAATAGCTAAGTATTGTTTGGTTTGTTTTTAATGACAGAACCCTTTTAATGCTCTATTAGTTAGTAGTTCTTCTATCTCATCCACATACAGTAGCTGTAAACAGACATCGCAGTGTATGATCTTCAGGTTCTTATATCATTAGCACGCTGTGTCCAACTAAGGGCATTGACACAAGCAAGTGATTCCTGCAGTAGAACTTTTTCCATCCTGCAGCATCTTTAGTGGAGTTTGTTATGGAAAGAAATAACCCTGCTAGCACGCATCTGTGACATCAGGCTGGGGCCGTGGAAACCATTTCCTATTGTTTTATGCAATGAATTAAGGTAATTAGTTATATAGATTTTCAGAAGTTTGTTGCTGACTATTTTTTTTTTCTCTGCTTTTCTCATATTTAAGGTCCATCAGAGCTACCAAACCTTCAGAAAACTCTGCCATTATTGCTGTAGTTAGAAGGTAGGTGTCAGTGTGTATTTTATCATGTTTACCATGTTCTTATGTCTAAACACATAACACACAGCGGAATTGTTGCAGAATCTGAGCAGAAATTCCCCAGCAATGTACAGTAAAATGTAAGATTAACCCCTTAACGACCAGCCCATAGTGTTTTTACGTCCTCCCGAAGTGGGCTTTATTCTCTGAGGACGTAAAAACATGTGTCCTGCAGAGAATAATGCCCCTCGGGCTGTGGACGTGACAGCTCCATGCTGTCGGTGTCCGCAGGTAGCTGACAGCATGGAGCCCCCCCCCCCCCCCCCCCCGGAATTGCGATCGGCGCTATGCAATGGATAGCGCCGATCGCAAAAAAGTAAATAAAAGTGCAATAAAAGTTAAAGATTCAGCTGCTCTGATGGATCGGATCCATCGGAGCAGCTGAAATTACTCACCGAGGTCCGCCGCACGACTCCCGCTGTCCTGATGCTCCGGGCGCCGTAGCCGTCCTTCTGCGCATGCGCGCCAGGTGGCATTACGTCAGCCGCATGCGCAGAAGGCCCGGCAGCGCGGGAGACTTAAAATCTCCTGGCTCCCGGCTCCTGTAGGTAGCCGGGAGGCAGGAGATGTCAGCGGGGACTGCGGTGAGCGGTCTCCGGTACCGCGATCGCCGTTATACAATGGATAACGACAATCGCGAGAAAGTGAAAAAAAGTGTAAAAAAAGAAAAGTTTCACCTCCCCTCATGGATCGGATCCATGAGGGGAGGTGAAAATACTCCTCAGGTCCGCCGATGTCCTCCGACCGGTGTCGGGACCCCCCGCTGGCTTCCGCGATGTACCGATGTGGCGCGCATGCGCAGAAGCCGGCGAGCCCGGCAAATTCAAAATCTCCCTGCACCCGGCTGTCACAGATAGCCGGGTGCAGGGAGATATGACTGGGGACCGCTGTATGCGGTTTCCAGTCATATGATCACCGTTATCCATCAGATAACGGCGATCATATAAAGTTAAAAGTAAAAAAAAGTTTAAAAAGTTGAAGTTTCATCTCCCCTTATGGATCGTATCGGTAAGGGGGGATGAAATTACGTACCCAAGGTCCCGGATTTGTTCCCTGGTGGGATGTTGATCCGCGGATCTTACCCCAGCTTCGGCGCATGCGCCCATCAGCATGATGGCGGACGCATGCGCAAAAGTGAAATATTGCCCAAGAAATATAAAATCTCCCTGCTGCTGGCTACAAAAGGTAGCCAAGAGCCTGGAGATGTCACGGGGAGCCGCGGTATGCGGCTACTGGTCACGTGATCGCCGTTATCCAATGCATAATGGCGATCACGTAAAAGTTCTTTAAAAAGTGGCAGTTTCATCTCCCCTCACCGATGCGATCGGTTGGGGGAGATGAAACATCTTCTCGGAGGCTTCCGCATTTGAATCCAGATGCGATTATCCTCCATGGACCCTTCCGGCTGCTGCGCATGCGCCCGCCGGCAAAATGCCGGACACATTCGCAGGAGCCGGGAAGCCCAGGAAATTTTAAATCTCCTTGCTCCCAGCGACCAACGGTTGCTGAGTGCTTGGAGCAGTGACCGGTGGCCTCGCTGAGCGGTCCCCGGTCACATGATGAAGTAGCGAACTAACATTAGGCCGGTCACACATGACCGGAGAGGAATTACAGGTTCTGCATGCGCTTGATCAGCGGTAATCCACGGATCAATCGCATGCATTGGATTACACAATTCCCCCCAATTAGCGGGTCGGAATTACGTAATCCACTCGCAGAAACAGAACACAGCATGCTATATTTTACCACGAATATCTGCGACCTAGAGCCCTTTGTGCTCTATGACCGCGGATATACCCGCAGCCCATATGTAAACACATTGTGTACGGGCTGCGGGTACCCGAGTCATCTCTAAGCGACGGCACGGGAACTGCAAACAAAAAACCGCCTGTGTGAGTAGGCAGTTATGCGCAGTACATTACGCAACCGTACGCAGGGTCACAGCCGGGCTCACAGCTGGTATCCGCTGCGGGCCTCCGCAAGCAGATTCCGCCTACGGCTACGTGAGCCCGGCGTTATTCAGACCGCTAACAGTAATCCGTAATTTACAAGAAGCCCCGGGAACGTTCGTCTTCCTGCAGTTCCAGGAGCAGCTTGTTGAGCGCCTTCTCTGTGAGACCACTGCACCGCAGCAAGATTACAAAGCCTCACAGCGCCACTTTCTACACCCCATCCCCGCCGCTGAGGGTACGAAATACCCCCCAAAATACATGAGAGGAGGGGGGGATACCCGGTTTTCTTGCCCCATGTGCCCAACCCAACCAGCCTCCGTATTTACCCCTGTCTTCAGACATAAAACGCAGTTTATATTATTACCTTTATCTAATATTTAGGGAATGCCAAAAAATGGGGATGTCGGGGGGGGGGGGGATTATTTTTAGGAAGTCAAATTTTTTTCCATATAAGTGGGCAGTGGGGCCTGGAATTTATTCAGTTCTGCCCTGAAATCCAGCGGGCATTCCCTCCATTATGGGCCTAGCCATGTGTCCTGTAAGTAGATTAGGGCCACAATGGGTATGTTTCTGAACACGGGACAAACAGGGGTATCCATTTTGGGGTGAAAGTCTTCATTCCTATGTACACTGTACAAAAAAAACAGTTTTTAAATTGACAAAATTGCCAAACAAATGAAAATCTTAATTTTTTCCTTTTGCTTTGCTTAGATTCATTCAAATACTTTGGGGTCAAAATATGCAGTAGATGAATTTGTTAAGGGGTCTAGTTTTTAAAATGGGGTCATTTGTGGGGGTTCTCTATCGTTTTGGATGCTCAGTGGCTCTACAAGTGGGCAATGGGGCCTGGAATTTATTCCGTTGTACCCTGAAATCCAACGGGTGCTCCTTCCATTATAGGCCTAGCTATGTTTCCTTTAAGTAGATTAGGGCCACAATGGGTATGTTGCTGAACACGGGACAAACGGGGGTATCCATTTTGGGGTGAAAGTCTTCATTCTTATGTACACTGTACAAAAAAACAGTTTTTAAATTGACACAATTGCCAAAAAAATGAAAATCATAATTTTTTCCTTCTGCTTGGCTTAGATTCATTCAAAAACTGAAGTCAAAAAAGTCATCATACCCCTAGATAAATTCGTTAGGGGGTCTACTTTTCAAAATAGGGTCACTTGTGGGGGTTCTCCATCATTTTGGTCACTCAATGGCTCTACAAGTGGGCAATGGGGACTAAATCTCCTTCAAGCAAAATTTCTGTTCCGAAAGCCAGCGGTTGCTCCTTTTGTTTTGGGCCCCATTGTGCATCCAGACATATGATTAGGGCCACAATGGGTATGTTTCTGAGCACAGGACAAACAGGGGTATCTATCCATTTTGGGGTGCAAGTCTTCATTCATATATGTGCTGTACAAAAAAAACTGCTTTTAAAATGACAGAATTACCAAAAAAATGAAAATCGTAATTTTTTTTCCTTCGGCTTAGATTCATTCAAAAACTGTGAAGTCAAAAAAGTCATCGTACCCCTAGATAAATTCGTTAAGGGGTCTACTTTTCAAAATGGGGTCACTTGTGGGCGTTCTCCATAGTTTTGGTCACTCAATGGCTCTACAAGTGGGCAATGGGGCCTAAATCTCCTTCAAGCAAAATTTCTGTTCCGAAAGCCACCGATTGCTCCTTTCATTTTGGGCCCCATTGTGCATCCAAACGTAAGATTAGGGCATCAATGGGTATGTTTCTGAGCACGGGAGAAACAGGGGTATCCATTCTGGGGTGCAAATCCTAATTTTCATGTGTACTATAGAAAAAAGTCCTGTCTTTAAAATGACATATTTGCAAAAATATGAAATTTTTGTTTTTCTCTTCTAAATTGCATTGACTCCTGAAAAAAAACTGTGGGGTTAAAATACTCATGACACCCCTCAGTGAATACGTTAAAGGGTGTAGTTTTTAAAATGGGGTCACTTGTGGGGGTATCTATCATTTTGACTCCTATGAGCCTTTCCAATCTTGGATTGGTGTAGGAAAACAGTGTTCCTCAAAATGCTGAAAAGTAATGTTACATTTGTACGTCTCCTAAATGGTTAAAAAAAAAAACGAAAGTTTTTCCAATGTGCGCCCAAAATAAAGTAAACGGATGGAAATATAAATCTTAGCAAAAATTTCTATATTATGTTTGCACATATTTGAGATATTGCAGTTGGAAATGTGAAAAAATGACGATTTTTTTCAAAATTTTCCCAATTTTGGCGCTTTTAATAAATAAACACAAATTCTATCGGTCTTTTTTTTTCCACCTAAATGAAGTACAACATGTGGCGAAAAAACAATGTCAGAATCGCTTGGATATGCAAAACCTTTCTGGTGTTTTTCCATGCTAAAGTGACACGTGTCAGATTTGCAAAATTTGGCCTGGTCATTAAGGGGATAAAGTTTCAATAAACCCCATTTAGGCTGGGTTCACACAGGGCGGTTTTCCCGCGGTTTTTCCGTTGCGGTTTTGCTGCAGAAGAACTGCTTCTGCGGCAAAACCGCTTCAAAGGTTAATTTGGGCTTGCGGATTTTCGTTTTTTTTCCCCGCAGCGCTTTTTCACTTTTTGCCGCTTATTTGGTGCGGTTTTGGCTGCGTTCATAGAGGTTTATGGACAAAAAGCGCTGCGGAAAAGACCAAAGAATGAACATGCTGCATCTTTTAAAACTGCGACGCAGTTGCATTTCCGCACTGCGGCTGTGCGGAAAAAATCCATCCTGTGAGAACAGCTTTTTGGCAAATCTCATTTGTGCTGCATTGCACTGCAAACGCAGCGGTTTTGCCGCAGTGCGGATATGCAACGCAAAACCGCAGCAAATCTGCCCTGTATGAACCCAGCCTTAGGGCTAATGCCCACGGATGGATTTCTGCCGCGTTGCGTGCGGCGTTACGCCTACTAGATTCTATTGAACCTAATAGCTCAATATTCACGCTGCGGAATTCCACAGTGTGAAATAAACTATGGCATGTTCTGTTTGAGGCTGGAATACGCGCGACCAGCTTCCATTGTAGTCAGTGGAAGCTGGCCGTCATGCTATATTTCCGCTGTCAGCACAGCGGAAGTATCGCGTGATTACGCATCCCTGCCCACCATGTTATGTGCTGTACTGCGAATGCGCGTCACACGGGACGCACACAGCCGATCCGGGAGGTAAGTATGGGGTCTTTGGGGGGGGGGGGGGCACCGTGACTGACTCCGCTGCGATATTCTGCTGGTGGAGCCCGTCGCGGCCGTGGGCATGAGCCCTAATATATAGCAGAGCAAAATCCAAAGTAGTCCTGCTCCAGATTGTCAGAAATACTGCAGACTTTCATTTCAGAATGAATTCCTTGTAATGCAGTGAGTGAATTCCATGGTAAACGTATGAACCAAAATCTGCTTCTAAATCCGCATGTGGACTTCTGGTGCATATTTACTCTGCAATGTATGATCTTTTACACGAAACGATTATCCAGATTCTTATTGGTTTGCGGGAATCTGCTCGATAATCGTTAAGTGTAAATGCTGTCCGCAATTGCATGACTATTCATTTATTGGTCGTAGTTCAGGTTCTGCAGGCATGACAATCAAACCACAATGGACTTGTATAGATGGGCTGCTGTTCATCTATGAACAACTGCTTGTTACTATGAATGGAGGTGGACAAGCGGAAGCGATCTTCGGCAGGCACCCCTCCATTCACTGAGCAATCCTCTCTCTCCTGAAAGCACAGGAGCGATTGTTGCTGAGACACTTGTTAGGCACTGAAGCAACCCTACATTCCTCCCGTATAAAAGGAGGCCTAGGGCCCTTATACACTAGATATAGTTATCATTAAGCTTCTCGCTGGATTGTGCAAATATGAACATTGGTCGTTCAGTGTAAACGCTGCCAGCAACTGAAAGGCGAAGAGCAATTCATTTGCTTATCATTCAGCATTAAATTCATGCATGCATACAAATCAAACGCCGATCGAGCGGTTTACTGTGAATGGAGGTAGGCGAGACCGGAAGCAATCTCTCCGCCTCCATTCACTGAACGATCATTGCTCCTGTATGAAAGCACAAGCAAAATCGCTGGGACGACTGTTGGGCACTTAGGAGCCGGACACCGCACCTCCTCACCGCCCATGTAAAAAGACTCTTAATGCTTTCCAATCCAATTTGTATCCTGGTTTTCCTAGGGGGCTTACTCTTTTTCTGCTGTTATAATACGGCGCTATCTGCTGGCTAAAGCCAGTACTGCATGAGGTGACACGTTGGATAGGCTCCGACAGCAGAGAGGCTGGCAATATACAGCAAGAGAACCCCAACGGACGTCTTTCAACATTGGAGCTGTACAGCCTTAAATCATAATGTCTTCAGACGTCAGACTGTGGATTGGAAAGGGTTAAAGGAATTGGCAGTTCTTGTAAAGAAAAAGAAATCTATACACTCTAAATGGATAAGTCTCCTTGCATTTCAGCTTAAAGTAAAGTGCAAGACAGCAATAGAGGTTTGCAACTTACTTTGGGGGGCAGATCCAACACACAATATTACTTGGGTGGATAATTTGTTTCAATGTGTGGTTCTATTGCGGATAAATAAAAAGGATACTTTTTTTTCATTTCATATCCAGTCCTCTATATTGGCGATCCTTTCAGATAGATTCTATCTATCTTTCTTAGTAATTGGTCAGACGCAGTGCTCATGTCCTCCTGATCACCAGTGAGTGTCTATGGATCACTGCAGCACTCCCATACAGGCTTCTTGTTTACCATGTATACATCATCAGAAATACATAAAAAGTTCAGTGACTCAATCACGAGACATTCTCAGAAAAAACCCAAAACTGTCCTCCCAGATTGCATTTGTGACCCATCTACACTTTTTTTTTTTCACTGTTTGCTTTGGCACACTGAAAAAAAGAGTTTTATGGCGTTGGCCGAATGACAGTTCTTAGCTTCTCCATTCCCTTCAGGCTCTTGGACTACAATAATTTTCCATCATGACTGTTTTTTTTTTTATATCTCACTCAGTAGGCTTTTTTATTCTGAAAAATCCTTGTTTGTAATAGTTGATTACATAATGAGTTTTATCATGAGATGATCATGAGATTTCTCCAATCTTGTTATCTTTTATATATAAGGTCACTCTGTGTGTGACAGTAAACATGAAGAGGTTCTCTTCGGCCAGTATCATGTGTAGCCTGGATGGAGATGGTCTTTGTCAGTAGCTTCTGATGTAGATATCCATCCAGTGGGACTATGGCCTTCTAACATGGTACATTAGTAAGTGCATGGTTACTTTTTATTTTCCTTATGACTTCATCAAGGAACACCCATACGCCAGGCCCGAAAGAGCAGTAATATTTCATCCTTATTGGAACTAGCTTGAGATACTATTGTTTACATGTTAAATGACATGTATTCAGCGCACAAGATTAACGATGTTGAAACAGTGGCTATGTGATAGATAATGCTTATTCTGCTAACGCTTTTCCCTTTTATTTTCCATGTCCTGCCATTGAAGACAAAGTGATCGAGATGAAACGTCGATAATGCCTCTAATATCTGCTGGATTTACCAGGGTATGTGCCATGAGAATATTGTGCTGGAAATCTACTGGCGTTTTAGAAGGCCGTTCCCTGTTAGAAAATGGCCCATTTTACAATTTGTAGTGTCCGGGTAATAGGGAAACACAGCAATGGAGTAGTCCTTGCCTGGTTTCAGTAGACTGTAGGCACAATTTACAGATGCTGAGGACTGTATGACAACCCACATAGTTTGTATGTTTTGCTAAAGGGAACCTGTCATAGTAAAATGGAATGTAACGTCGAAAAAATAAACCTTGCCATCCAGTTCAACCCACCACCCCCTCCCCCAATGTTGATCCAGAGGAAGGCAGCAAAAAAATGAAATAGAAGCCAATTCCCCCTATTTAAGGTAAAAAATCCTTCCCAACTCCAATCTGGCAATCGGACTAATCCCTGGACCAATAACTCTTATGAAGTTGTTAGTAATTATGACATATAATATTGTATCGCTCAAGAAAGGCATCCAGGTCCATCTTGAATTTTTTTATAGAATTTGCCACAGGTAGCATGAACCCGGGAGAGGAATTCCCCCTTTGTCCCCATGTATGTTTTACTGTTTTTTATTCTAAAACCCTGCAGAGTTTCACTTTGAAGTTTGATTTAGAACTGATCTCCGAGTCACGGAGGCCTCTGCCAACCCGCATCCTCTACAGTGACAGCTCTCTTCCTGCTTGTGCTTACGGAGAGAGCTGTCAGTCAACATACTGCGGGTGGGGAGAGGACGATGCAGACCGCCTTCGTTAATTGAAGCAAAGTTCTGAATCAGACTTCAAAGTGTATTTCAGAATAAAACCTATACGGGACAATGGGCATAACTGGTTTGGGCAGTGTGAATCTGGTGACAGATTCCCTTTTAAAGGGGGTTGTCTCATGAAGATAACCCCTGTCTTTCAATGCTCCTTTAAGACATTTGCTCTGTGAGCCAGAATGAAGAGCCTCTAGATGAGCAGCTACCGATCTGCAGACTTGAAATGCCCTTATATTACATCAGCTGAATGACTGCCAGTTAATACTATTTTCCTGGCTGGTCACAACTTTCCCACACAAAATGAGCCGTTTGCTTGGGATGCCAGAAATGGGACCCGGGATGATCAGGTGATTGCCCTGGTAGTCACATTTTGGAAGCAATTGAGGCCGTGGGGGTTTGTAGGGGATGCACAACTCACTCACTTGGGATGACCTCCGGATGGAGGACCTGTAATGACGATACCTTTGTGATTAGGGTCAAAGCATGTAACTCCCTCCGGATGATCAGGGGCGGAGCAAGAGTGAGTGAGTTACATGCTATGCCTTTGATCACATGACGGTGAAGTCATCAAAGGTCCTTCATCACGAGTGAGTTACATGCTCCACCCCAATCGCATAACTGTGATGTCATCAAAGGTCTTGTAAGCACATGACTGCTGTCCAGCTAGGTGTTTATTAGTATTCCATAGCAACTGAGGGCACGGGGGTTTGTAGTGGATGGAATACTAACGAAAACCTACAGCAGCCATGTGTTTACAGGACCTGTCATGCTGTCACCGTCATGTGATCAGTCACCTGTGCAGGAGCAGTCCAGGGTCACATGACCAGGGGGTGATCAGTGTGTGCAGGACTCTGCTGTGCTGCTATTTATCCCTGTTGTGTGAAGAATGTATGTAGCAGAACTGTATGTGATGTACGTGTAGCAGTGCTGTGTGTGTGAGATGCGATGCATGTAGCAGAGCTGTGTGTGTGACAACATGTAGCAGAGTTGTGTGGCGTATTGCACTACTAGAAACACTGATACTAATATAATTTCCTAATAATTACTAGTATGCATGTATACACTGAGATGCACATTCCCTGGCTGAACTGGACCATCTTCTAACAGAACCAAACAGACCCCATTGACTATAATCTATTCGGCTGCCCTGCATTTTACCATAAAAAAGCACTCCATGCAGCGTTATTTCTTCTGGTGTTTTGTGCCGCATCTGTGACGGAACCTCCGAACGGCGTCCAGTGTAGATGTGAACCCATCCTAAAACTTACACTATGTTTGAGTTAACAACCATACAGAAATCCTCAATAAAGAAAGCTGATGTACCTGTTGGAGCAAACTAACAGTGTGTGCTACTAACATATGGTTTGTACGAAGGGAATACAGTACCACAGAGTGTGGCTTCATCATATTGTATCACATCACCAGTGGTTGCTGCTATTTGTGTTTTGGCTTATATGTGGTTTTTAATAAAGATTTCTTGTTTGTTTTTTTTTTATTTTACATCTTCACCGTTGGCTTTTCTTGCACACACTTTCTTGTGTATAGTCACTCCTTGGTCCAATGTACAGCCAGTTTCTGTACACATTTCCAATCCTATCCTAAGTATTTGATTACTTTCTGATAATTTTATAGTAAAACCTGGATTGTTGTGCTGGTTATCTGGAACCAGAAAATAAAGATGAAATTTCTAATGGAATGAACTTTTATTTTTGTCGGCCTGGAACTCTCAATGTGTATATTTTGGATAACAAGGATGCCGTCCCTATGTACTAGAGTATCAATACCTTGTCATGTCTTGAATATTGGCTTTGCCCAAGATATGGTTGGCAGCATTGACAATGCTTGTCAAGTCCATTGGAATTGCTGCAGTTTTCTTTTATTCCCGTTATAGAGGAGGGAAATTACTTGTGTAGGCCCAGGTTTTACGTGTTAACTTTCCCAGGGTCTGCACCATGGATAGTGCGAGCATATGTGAAATCTGAAAGATATGTGACAATGTAGAGCCCATAACTCTCACATAAGAAGTATTTGCTGATGAACTGCCCTACACCATACACAGCCTGTACAGGTGCAGGCCTTTTGATCTCCTAAAATCAAAGAATCCCAATATGGCCCCGTGCTGCTTCCGCTCTTGGCTTCCTTCTGTGCATCCAATATTCTTTTTTTTTTTTTTTTTTCAGCGCTAAACAAACACTACAAAAAAGTCATTTCAAAGCGTGGAAGCAAGTGGCCAGTTTCCATAACTCCAGTAAAAGTGCACAGGCATGGCCTCCTCTCATTCATTCTCTGCTTGCATGTAGTCCCTGACATTCACCCCATCAGGCGGGTCCGGGGTCTTCTATTCTTGATATAGATGCAGGTCGCAGAGGTTGATATACTGTAAATGGCTAAGATTTAATACTGCATATTATTAATGAGTTAAAGAGAAGGCTTGTGGATATTTTCACTCAAAGTTACTAATATAATGTCAAACCCCTCAGCTTTGTGAGATGGGAAAGAGAGAAATGGCTATATGTTCCACAACCGCGGCATCAGACGGCTCCACCATGTCTTGTTCTCAACTATTTGCTTCTTGAGTCCATAATCTGCAGTATTGGGACAGGTATTTTTGCACCGTGTGAAAACAACTCTATTGGAGAATGCAGTCCATGAGACCCCAGGGTCAGACTTTTTCCATACATATGCATGGCCCTGAGAGAAGAATTATACATGGAAAATTAGCTGCCGTAAGCACCATTGTGCATTTGTATGTAAACGTTGCAGGTGCCGAAAAAAGGTTCTCAAGCTATACATGACATTTAGGTCCATCTATGTGAAAATCCTGCAGGATGCATGCTCCCTTGAGAATGAACTACCCTGTTTGAGAGCTGTGAATGCAGAAGATGCCTGTGTATATGAGCCATCACTGTTTACATGTTCTTGCCTTGTTCTGTCCTCCTTTTTACTAGGACGTTACTGCAAACGGCCAATGAACAGTCAAAGTTTGCTTCTGCCAGGGAAACTTCCATCTGTACCAGTCCGTGTGACGTCAATCGTGTTCCAGGAGAGTGGGATATTGCCAACAATCTGGAACTGTCCCTCTGAATCTGGGACACTTAGTAGCGATGTAGTAGTATTTTTGGACTGCCTCCCTTATAGCTGTAGAAATGTTCTGACAGTAAAATAGAAGCAACTTTAAATTCCATAATTCACCATATGCCTGATAAAATATGCTCTATAGATTTACAGGGCCACTTCTATGAAGTTAAAATGTGCCGCAGCCCTACAGCTTATTAGTAGATGAATGTGCCCTTTCAACTTTATAGCAACAGTTTAGAGAAGTCTCTACCCTAGGGGAGAATACCTCCCATAATACGGCCCCCAATAAAACGTGGTATAATTGCATTATCTGTTATGTTCATGAGGAATCGGAGAAAAAAAAACTGTATGAAATTGGATTTACAGTAGGACTTCATAGACTTCCGTGAGTGCAGGATTATATACAGTACAACACTCCAAGAAGTGCCAATCAAGAAGCCACTGTGAGAACACAGTATGGGCACACAGATTGGTTTGGGATCGGCAAAGGCGTCCGACAGGGCTGCATCCTCTCGCCATTCTTGTTTAACCTATATGCAGAAGTGATCTTGCGGAAAATGGACCTAGACGAATTGAAAATCAGAGTGAAAATAGGTGGCAGAAACATGAACAGTCTCCGTTATGCGGATGACACAACTCCACTTGCAGAAATGGAAGCAGGTCTAAAGCAGCTGATATGTAAGATTAATACTACAAGTGAAAAAATGGGCCTCTGCCTGAATTTAAAAAAGACTAAAATGATGACAACTGCAAAAAAAAAATGGCAACATTTAAATCAAAATTGACAATGAGGCCATAGAATGCATGTGAGACTTCATCTTTCTTGGCTCAAAAATTGACCAGGCTGGAGAATCTATGCCAGAGGTAAAATGTATGATAGCAATGGGGCGAAGCACGATACTAAACATGGACAAAATCTGAAAAAGTAGGGATATCGGCATAGCAACTAAATGTAGAATAGTGCAAACCACCGTTCTCCCTATAGCCATGTATGGATGTGAAAGCTGGGCTGTGAAAAAAGGTGATAGGAGGAGGATTGATGCATTTGAGCTGTGGTGCTGGTGAAAGCTGCTGCGTATGTCCTGGACGGTGAGAGTAACAAACAGGGAAGTCCATGATGGTATAAGACCCGATATATCACTGAAGGGCAAGATGACCGGACTCAGACTCACGGATTTTGGCCATATAATGCTTGGACAGATCAGTGGTAATAGAAGACCTGGCCGCCAAAGGACATGATGGCTTCATACTGTCAGAGCTGATACTGGCATGGATATCTCACAAATGAAAGAAGCAGTGCAAAACCGAAAAACCTGAAGGAGGGAGCCTTTTAAGAGTAACCGAGGCTCGTGAACGATTAAACGGCTAACGGCACCACCACCACCACTGTGGAGGATGTACAGAGTCATACTGGGGTCATGTGCTAAGGCCTAATCTCGAGAGTAATTGGGAGCTTTGCCTTTGGTTATAAACTTCATTTGGACTTGATTATTTCACACTTTTTTATTTATAGTTTACTCTTCTGTTCCGGTTTCTAGTTCTCATGAACTAAGTACAGTACGTTTATTGAATGGGGTGAGGTTTTTTTTGTTGTTGTTTCAGTGAAATCATTCCTTTTCAGACCTACTCTGAGCTCCATGTATGCTGAAATGTAGGTAAAGCTCCTGATTAAGCTTGCACTTATTTACCAGTGTGCCCTCCTTTCTCTTGCAGAGATATGTGGAGAACTCGAACGTCATGGCCTGTTACAATGAGCTTATTCAGTTAGAATATGGAGAAGTGCGTGCACAATTTAAATTAAGGTAAGAGTATAGAAACCCTGGCTTTCTTAAATGTTCTAAACAATGGTTTAGGGGTATTTTTCACACACACAATAGGTAAATAAGATCAAGAGAAGACTTGTAATTGTTAATCGAGTAGAAAACCCCCAAACGTCCGCTTACACTATTACAAGACGCAATATGCTGCATGAATCCTACCAATGCTTGTAAGTTTGGGTCAGTAGATGGTCAGTTTGACCAAGGCACTCATTCGTAATACGAGCGCAGTAATACACCTTTAATATGCTCGTGTGAAAGACGCCAAGTGCAAAGTATTTTTTTTCTCATGTCCTAAAACATGTAACAAGTCCGCCCCCCCCCCCCCCCAGCCCCATCATTACACAGAATGATTATCGCTTAAACGGCCAAACAATTGAACGGTTTGACCACATTTTTGCATAACATTACTCACACCTAATAATTATCTCTATTTTCCCTCATTAGCTAAACTAAACTTAGCTGCTCTTTGCTCAAGTTGGCGTGTGTTTATGCGAGGGATTATCTGGCCAGCAGATTCCATTGTCTTTTCTCCTGGCAGAATAAACAATGTACTCCTTGTGTATGCAAGGCAAACAAAACCCATTTTGCAGCCGCTCAAAAGATTGGACGAATTCCATTCAAATGGAACATCTTTTCAGCAGCCGAACAAATGTTTTTATGCCGGCTAATGATAAGTGGATGAATAGTGCACGATTGCCTGCGTTTACATGTAACGTTTATAGCTCACCTTCGGATGTTTGAGTGAATTTTGAGCAAATCATTGCGTGTAAAAGGGCCATTACTCTCACTAGGAGATATGTCAGTGAGGCTGGACTGACAGCTTGGTTGTCCTCTGTTCTCTCCTGAATATTCTTATCAGCTAATTTATGACCACAAAAAAAGTGTATCTTTATTGTGCTCATAAATAAGCGAATAAAAAATGCAGGAGAGGAGCGATAATCAGCCTGTCAGTCCAGCCCCAATGACACATCTTCTATTGAGACTTGGGATTTTTTTTACATAAGCCAACTGTCGGCTGAGCATTCGCTCAAATGAGCAATTTTAAGCAGTAATTGTCTCATATAAGCACAGGGCCTGACAGGGTACTGAGTGAGAGATTGCTCATTAGTTGCTAATCACTTTCTTTCAGCTCATTGAAACAAAGCGGCTCGTGAGCAACTTTTTGCTCAGTGTAAACAGGCAGTCACTCATCTTTGAACGACTGCCTGTTCAGTCAGTGTAGGCCGACGGCTAGAAGAGATCTTCAGCACGCTCCACTTTCATAGTCTATTCCCTGAACTATTGCTCCTATGTGAAAGCACAGGAGTGATCGTCGTCCTATATAAAAGTACCCTTTTAGACTGCAGTGTCTATATACAGTGATATGTAAAATCTGCAGAAGGCAAACAGTATAAACATTTTATTTAAACCTTATTGCAAAAATGATTGTCAGATGATCTTAAGATCTGGTTGGCAGCACCTCCATCATTTGAAATAGTCCATCATTGGAAACACTTTGTACTCCAGAAATATTCCACCCCCCTCGCTGGGTCTTGCTCCACACTCCTTTTTCATCTCTTTTATAAAGGCAGTGGCAGTGTTACATGCTTAATGATCTCTGTATATCGTAACGAAAGTACCAATTGGCAAGGTAGAAATGTATAAATGTTTCTACTTTCTTTATTGTCGGTACTGATGTCATCTAGGCGACTGACCTGTGGCTGCATGAGTTTCCACGGCTTCTGGGGTGGCTTGTTTTTATGGCAGTGCCGTATTAAGCCCCTTTAATGACCACAATAAAAAGATGTATCAATGGTTAACGGGTTACCTAGAAGAAGAAAATTTTAAAATTGGCCCTTCAGTGTACAATTAAAATGTGTCAACTGTTTTACTCCTCGTGTTTCTAAGATCTGATACTTGATGTTATTGTAACACTGTGGAATTGCTGAATCTGGGTTGTCACCCATGAGCAGCACCTATGGTCATTATGCAGCAGCAACCTAATCAGACTTAGCTCACAATTGGCGCAGCCAGCAGGTGGGTAGGAGACGGCCACGATACGGCTGAAGACTGCTGGCATGCTTTTTACAGGGTTTTCAAATTCATTTTTATTGTCTATTTGGTTTTTGAGCTAAAAATGGTTTATCTGTCAGGCTACAAGGCCTTTAGCAGACAATTTGAAAACCTTGAAGAACAATACGTTGGTGCAGTTTCAGCTGCCCTGGAGCCATCTTCTAGGCTGCTGCTTAGCAAAATAGAGAATTACAAAATAAAACAAGATTCCTATTTTTTTCATTAGCGTTCTATTCAGACTACTTAAGTAGGTTAACCCCTTAGTGACGGAGCTTTTTTGCTTTTTTCCATTTTTGTTTTTTCCTACTCCCTTTATAAAAAATCGTAGCTCCTTTATTTATCCATCGACGTCGCTGTATGAGGGCTTGTTTTTTGCGGGACGAGTTGTATTTTTCAATGGCACTATTTATTGTACCATATAATTTACTGAAAAACTTTTAAAAAATTCTAAGCGGAGAGAAATGGAAAAAAAAACGACATTCCACCATCTTTCGGTGCATCCTGTTTCTACGGCGCACAAACTGCAACAAAAACGACCCAATATTTTTATTCTATGGGTCAGTATGATTACTACGATACCAAACTTATATATTATTTTCTTTGCTGTAGTACTTGTATTTTTTTTTTTTTTTAGGATATTTAATTTTTTTCAATTAATTTTCTGCGGTCATTTTGTGCGCGCAATAACTTTATTTTTTCATCGACGTAGTTGAGCAAGGGCTCATTTTTTGCGGGATGTCCTGTAGTTTCCGATAGTATCAATTTGGAATACATACGACTTTTTGATTGCTTTTTATTGCGTTTTTTTCTGGGAGACAGGGTAACTAAAAAAGTGTATTTCTGGCGTTCTTTATTTTTTTTTCGGACGACGTTCACCGTGCGGGAAAAATAATGCGTTACTTTGATAGATCGGACTTTTATGGACGCGGCGATACCAAATACATATTTTTATTTTATAATTTAGATTTTTTAATAATGGATATGGCAAAGGGGGGGTGATTTAAACTTTTATAATTTTTTTTTTTGTACAATTAAAAAAACTTTTTATTTATTTTTATTTTTTTCTAACTCTACTTTACTTTGAAGTCCCCCTGGGGGACTTTACCATGGGATGCGTTGATTGCTCCTGCAGTATGACGTAATGCTATAGCATTACGTCATACTGCTTTTTCACAGGCAGTCTATCAAGCCAGCCCACGGGGATGGCTTGATAGGCAGTCTGCTAAGGCAGTCCTGGGGCCTTTCAGAAGGCCCCCGGCTGCCATGACACCTGCACGGCGGGACCCCCGAATAGCATTCGGGGGATTTAAATGCCGCTGTCAGAATTGACAGCGGCATTTAAAGGGTTAATAGCCGCGATCGGCCGAGCTCGGCTATTGCCCGCGGGTGTCATCTTTAATAAACAGCTGACGCCCGTGCTGTATGGAGGGAGATAGCTGCGCTACCTCCCTCCATACGCGTCCTGCAACAGCAGGACGTAGTTTTACGATAGCGCCGTCACTAAGGGGTTAAAGGGCCACTTCAATGAAAACACGTTTTCTCATCCCTGCACCCCTCAGCTGAATCCCTTTCACACTCTGAAGCGCTCCTATGTATATTGCAGTTACTTCCATGCAGTGCAGCCTCTTGCCTGATGCTTATTGGGCACCATCTTGATACTGAGATTTCTGTGTTCTAACATTATGCTATGCTAATACTCCCATGATGCATTAGCACAGTGTCACATGACTAGCTAGTGCCAGTACCATCTCTGCCTGCAGGGAGAACACTGCCATTTCATTCTGTATTCTAGATTTACCTAAATAAACTACAGACCACAATTATACAGTCGGGAGGATGAGCTGGGATCTATTATAACTGTGTGATCATCATCAGCAACACTTATAGGAGGTTCTGTGTTGCCATTTAAAGAGCTTGTATAGTAGGGTCTATCACAGGAATTATGCGGACTGCAAAACTAATTTGAGAATACGTACACTCGTAAATCTCAGGTAGTCAGAAAGGAGATCACATGATCCATCTGAACAGGAGGAGGCTAGGAGTTTCAGATAGTATTATCTTGGTTAGTCATCTCTTTCTAACTGACTTACTTATACTTGGGGAATACCTGCATAGTGAATGAAAAATCATTTCCCCGAAAGGGACTGTTTAAATATATAATTGTTAGTCCAAAGCTGTAGATAACGTTAAAGGGGTTGTTCAGCATTGAGTGAGTGAGTGACCTACTCTTAGGGTGCGCCATTATTCAGTGTATATGGCTGCAAGCATACAGCTCTGTAAACTTTGCAGTGACGCAGCATGGTATTGCAGCATAGTTCCTGGTCACTTCAATGGGAGCAGTGTCTGCAATCCCATGCTGGGTCACTGCAGTTACAGTCACGGGGGCCTGGTGAATAGCTGATAGGCAGGGCTCCCAGCTGGTGATCCAGAGGATAGGTCATCAGTCGTTCAGAGATGGACAGCCCATTTTAAAGGCATTGTCCCACAAAAAATGCTGTTTATAGTTAATTATGTGTGTAATACGCGGTGACAATACACCCGTGTGAACGAGCCCTCGCATACAGACATGACACATATACTTCCCACTCCTGCAGATGGGGCTGTCCTGGACCTCTGTGCCTTCTAGGCAGCCCTGCGGCAGAGGAGCTAGATGTTCTCAGAAGGGGTCAGTCCTCCACCCTGATGTCTGTGCAGGAGGATGAACGGCCGGTCTGATGCAGCAGAGCTGGAACCACAGCGGGTTTCAGCGACCGATCAGTGAAAGACGCTCTGATTGATCAGTAACAACCAATGATCGTTTACTTCAATCTGATGAAACAATCGATCATTGATTAGCCAGGTCTTCCTGCTCCCTGCCAACCCTATGTGCCCTGATCCCTGACCCTGCAAGTCCTGTGTAGACTTTGGTTAGGGCCCCCCTCCCCCTTCCCCAGCTAAGGAGCCCAGACCCAATGGCACCCCCTAGCAGTACACCAATGATGCTGAGCAATTATGAGAAAGTGACAGTGTTACTGCAGAGAAGAAAGACTGCCCAGGTATGATCGCCTCGGAACATTTACTGATGCCAACCAGACACAGGCTCTTCAATAGAAACAGCAGGTGGCGCTATTCTAATAATAGTCCTGGAATATCTGTGGATGGAAACATTATATATTTTTTTTTAAATGAGTGTGAATACAAAAATGTTTATAATTATGGGCTGGATTTAACTAGAAACAATATTTTTCATAGGCAACTCGTTTAAGTATCGTATAATTAACTCGAATTGGCGTAAAGAAAAAATCTACATTGTTTGCTACAAATGTAGCAAATTCTAACTTGACAATGATTGTGTTATATGCCAGGATTCACCAGACTTTAAACTGAGATTTAACACCTCTGATACAATGCATCATGGTACGTAACACATTACATCTTTTTTTAGATTACATGATTTCCCTGATATTCTCTAGAGCGGTTACTCAAGTTGCCCCTTTTATACAAGCAGGAGTGATTCAGGTGGCATAAAATACCACTGCCTGATTATTGCAGTCTTAGATAGTTCTAGATATGTATCATGTAATTACTATTCATTTCCCTGATTCTAGTACCATACTCTCAAAACACAAGCAATCTCCCATATGGTGTACTACGGGGCCGCAAAGAAGGGTCTTCCTTTTTTCCTTCTGAAAAGCTAAAACCATGTGGAGAGTAGGTCTGTCTGTCATCCACAAGGTGGCCCACATGTAGCACATTGCAAGAGCGAGCATTTGGGCATTCGCTGTAAGCATTCCCGGATCTCGAAAGTTACTTGTAATTCATCTCTATGTTCTCACCTGACTGCTAGGATAGGCGGATTGGAACTATTTAAAGTGTTAAATCCGTTCATCATTTTTGTATCTGAGCGTCATCCGTTACACTACACTGTAATCTGTGACTGTGAAGCCAGTATTACAATCCACTTAAGATCCAATCAGTTCTAGTTCAGTATTGTTAAATGTTATGCATGTTAATCTGAGAAAATTAGTAAAGAGGCCTCTTAGGCCTCCTTCCCACGAGCGTGACGGGCTCCGCCGCGTAATATTCCGCTGCGAAGCCCGTCACGGCGCCCCCCAGAGCCCCTATACTTACCTGCGGGAGATAGCATGAAATCGCTTCCCCGCCCGTCACCGCCTGTCACCGGCCGTGTCACGTGCACGGCCGGCCGTGTCACGTGACGCGGCCGGCCGCGTCATATGGCGTCATATGACGCGCGGCGGTGGGCGGGAAAGCGTTTTTTCACGCTATCTCCCGCTGGTTACAGCGGGAGATAGCGTGAACGGACGGCTTCCATTGACTGCAATGGAAGCCGTCAGTGCGTACAGCCCGTCCTCACCCGCAGAAAATAGAGCATGCTGCGGGTGAGGACGGGAGAAATCGCGGTGCGTAATTCCGTGGTGGAATTACGCATCGTGAGCATTGTGCTATTAGGTTCAATAGAACCTAATAGCTGCGGGCAACGTAGCGGATTTTCACCGCGAATTACGCGGCGGAAATCCGTTCGTGGGAAGGAGGCCTTAAGGACCCTTTTACATGGACGATTATCGTTCAAAAAATCATTAGATCACGCAAATCTGAACAAT
This sequence comes from Eleutherodactylus coqui, assembly GCF_035609145.1. Lineage (NCBI taxonomy): Eukaryota > Metazoa > Chordata > Amphibia > Anura > Eleutherodactylidae > Eleutherodactylus > Eleutherodactylus coqui. The sequence goes on from NC_089838.1 coordinate 236,699,180, forward strand.
AATCTCTGAGTGTAAACGCAGCCCGGGATTGAGCAACAAACAATATTCATTTGCTTATCACTTATTTTATGCAGACCTAAAAATCATTGTTCAGTTGTTGGCCAGTGAATGCAAACAACTCGACAATCGTTGTTTACATGTAATGACTCGCACATCCCCTGAAAGACCAACAATTCGTTGAACGAGCGAAGGCAGAAAAATCTTCAATTATCTGCATGTGTAAACTGATGGCATTTTAAAACACGTGACTTTTTATTGCTCCGTGTAGTAGGATTGCTAAGGCAATAAGCACAACTCCCTTTTGGGCAGGTGTAAGCCAGTTCTGTGTTGATTGGAGATACTACATTTTAGTCGCAAAATAAGTGAACTCTTCCAACCTTCTCGTTAAATTAGAGCACTAATGGCCCTTTTATACAGACCTCACGACCTCCTATGATTCTCACTTGCTCGACGGAACGAGCTGGTGACATAATCACCAACTCGGTCGCACTCGGGCGGCCCGTTCAGACTGTACGATTCTTGTTGAGAATTGTGCAGTCCTCAGGCATATATTGATGTGAAACCCTAAACAAGCCGTGTTTAAACAGCACAGTAGGTGCACGAGTCGGCAATTATTTTTATGCTGGACAAAACTGAATGACCAGCGAGAAGCGCGCGACCTCGGCCAGAGCGGACAACTTTCACATGTGTTTGGGAGTCTCCGCTTCTGACCGATAGTGTTGGGAGAAAAGAAAGATTAGGGGCATTGGCTTTCAATGCCCAAAGCTTTTTTTATTTTTTCTTCCCTGGAGCTATTCGTCATCAGAGTTTTCTGACTGCGACTTTCCCCACAAAGCACAAAAACACTTAGCCTACAGCTGTATCTCCTGACTCCTCCAAAAACCTGAATGCTTGGTATGGCGGATAGTTATGGATGTGTATATGGGCCATTAGGTTGTTGGTGTGTTCAGTTGATGTTGATCAGTGGTTTATACTGAGGTCAGGAAGAAAGAACTGTGAAATCTCCACTGAAATTGCACCATAGAAGCTCCAGGGTAAAAAAAAGTGAGGTTATTAAACTTTAGAATACTCTGTGAATCTTGGCCAGCGTGTATTTGGACAATATAGTTTTGATGAGGGAGATTAATGACGAAATCATTGGAAGTTCTGACAGTGCTGAAGTCCACAGGCATAATTTATGTTGCATGCAAATTAGCGCACTTCCCAGGACTGCGGCGATCATCCAGCTGCGTTGCAGAAAACCTTCATAGAGCTCTAATATAAATAGTTATGTAATAATTGAAGTCCATGTACCCCCAGAAGTTTTAACTTTACATAACCCTTACGTCTAGCATGCTCATTACTTCCAAAAACAACTCTTGTTTTTTGCTGCTTCATGTTTGTTTTCAGAAGCAAAGTTGATGAACTTTATTATTTTTGGTAGCTTTTCAAATATTAGAAGTGTGAAAAGTGTAACTTGATGAAAGCATGTCATTTATCATCTGTGATTAAACATAACTTTCGTTTTAGGGCTTGTAATTCACTATTTACTACGTTAGAGAAGAGTCAAGAAGCCATTGAAATCACAAACGAGGATCACAAAATACAGGTAGAGTTAAACACCGAGTCCTGATTGTAACATTCCAGGAACGAACAGACCGAATTCTTCATGTTTACCAATATACAGGAGTTTACCAGAATATCGGGAACCACTAGAAGAGCATTGTCAAGTCTAGGGGTTTACTTTCTTTTCATAAACCCCTAGAACTGCTTTCTTACATGTATAGATTTGCTTCAGTAATCAGATGTTGTTATTTAAAAGGCCATCCAATTTAACCCCTTAATGACATGTCCATTTCTTGTTTTTGCATTTTTGTTTTTTACTCCCCACTTTCAAGAAATCTTAACTTTATTTTCCTGTTGACCTAATTGTCTGAGAGATCGTGAGCACCTAACATATTTTTTTTTTGCAGTCGATATACAGTAGCTGTGTGAGGGCTTTTATTTTGCTGGCATCTTGTAGTTTCTATTGATATCCTTTTGGAGTACATATGAGCCAGGGTGTCCAAAAAAAAGCACAATTCTCTGGTGTATTATTTTTTTTTTCCTGATGACTTTTATCATGTAGGACAAATAATACATTGTTTTGATCAGATTTAATGAATGCGTTGATTCCAAATAGGTATTTTTTTTATTATTATTTTTTATTACAAATACTAGAAAAGCTTTTTTTTTTTTTTTTTAACAATGAGGAAATTGCACTTTTTAGCTTTTTTTAGTCCCCTATGGAGACTTGAGCTTGTGAAAGTTTCACTGCTTATACCATATACATCAATGCTAAAGTATTGCAGTATATGGTATTTCTGCAGGCAATCTATATTAATAGGCAAAAATACTTGGAAGCCTTTAAAAAGCCTTGGCTGCCATAACACCTGAATTGGCACCCTGCAGTGGTGTTTGGGACAGCTTGTCCAGCTATTTAAATGCCACTGTCAGAATTGATGGTGGCATTTAAAGGGTTCACAGGTGCATTTGGTGTGAACTCCGATCGCAGCTGTTGCGGCCAGATAACAGCCGCCAGAGCCAACACTGGCCCTAGTAACCGCCTGTAGTGTGAAAGAGGGGTAAAGCACCCTGAATTTATATTGAATTGCTATTTTCAAGATCATTACCTGCCCTCTGTAAATGGATACATTCTTGTTTGAATGCTGACTTCTTCTGTTAATATTGGTGTTGTCATAGTACACCATAGAGGCTAATGGATCCAATGTCCTATGTGACAAAAAAAACCCTCTCCTAACTTTTTGTGTGTGTATATAGACCTAGTGTAAAACATTTGATTCCAGGGGTTGTAGAGTTTATTTTTAGTAGTTTACGGTATTATATTTGTCTGAGTAGTAGACCATTGCCCTATAATAGCTTTCATTTTTGGATAAGGTTTTAAAAAAAGAAAAAAAAAAAGTTTGTCATGTAAAGTCACATTAATAGTAATCATTGATTTTGTGTTTTGCAGTATGTGAATCCTGCTTTTGAAAGTATGATGGGTTATCAAAAGGATGAACTATACGGGAAGGAACTAATTGAAGTGCCTAATAATGAAAAAAAATCCGATTTCTTAGATTCTATTAATTCTTGCATTAAAACAGGAAAGGTAGGAGTAATATTCTTTATATACAAAGTGACAGACATTGCTGTGAACACTCGGACTTGGAAGGACTTGTTATACAGTATACAGCAAATAAGGAAAAAGCTATAAATCTAAGCCAAGCTAAATATTTTCAGAATCATCTTATTGCAGAACTCCTTGTGCAATAATCGTTACATCAGGGATTTACACTAATGAGTTGGGGAGCTATATTATAGGATCTACGTATCTGCGTACAAGATTGTTGACGGTTTCCAGTAGCAGCCAGCAGGATCTGTGTGTAGCTCTGAACTATAATGCAATCTGTACTTGAGGAGCAGTACAAGTTACGTCATGCAATATATATACAAAGTGAACTCTTGTATCACTTCTTGCTTTTAAGGTAAATATGTATTTGTCATTTGGACCTCTAATTTAAAATGTTTCTCCTGTGATTCCTTTCTTATAGGAATGGGAAGGTGTTTACTATGCCAAAAACAAAAACGGTGATAATATCCAGCAGAATGTGAAGATAATTCCTGTTTTTGGACATCGAGGGTGAGATTTTGAGGATGCTGGGGAAAAGGGGCAGGTAGTAAACATAATAAGAGTACTCTGGTTAACCAGAATATTAGGCTTAGGGGTACAGACTTCCTGTACTTCACTGATATTTTATACATGGTTATATTTTATCAAGTTAGGTAGGAAACTGAAAATGGTAAGTATCTGAACCCCTGACAATGCATATATTGTACTAAACGTAGATTTCTGCTTCACTCATACGCAACAGACAACGTAAGGTTGTTATGGTTTTAGTTAAGTTTATCTAAAGTAAACCCTCCTATAAATATTGGTTGCTGTAGGTGTGGGCTATGTTCTAAGACGCATGGCCACAGAGTTCAGAAGCTGTCCTTACTTGGGTAAAGTCTACTAATGCACAGACTCGTTGACCTCTTAGTGATCCAGCAGAGCACTGAATCACTCTGCCAAATCATAGAAAATACTGTACAGCCATACAGGTACAGCTGCACTTCCAGCACTCCGGTCTTATTGTATGTATCTTGACTCCACCAGGAAGTACTGGTGGAGGCAAGATTGACAAAGGCGAGTGTCTCTACCTGTACGTGATTGGCTCCAGAGCTGATCCGGCTGCAGGTCCTGGAAGGCCACTAAGGATTCATAGAAAAGTCATACAGCGGTCCCCGCTGCAGCCTTGCAGCCCTAGCTGCAAGGGGCTTCCCCGCCGGCGCCTCAGAAGGCGGAACTCACATAAGTGTTGTAGCGCAACGTGGGGTCCAAAGCAGGGAGGCGAAAGCGCCGTGAAGCGGCTTTCCCGGCGGCAGCCCATAAGCACGCCCCCCCCCCCACATATGTCATTTTCACATTGCGGACGCCAGCAGGGAGGCCACAGGGCTGGTGGGAGAGACACTTGCAGCCAGCAGATGCACACTGCAGTAGAACAGCAGGAGGGGGACTGCCAGAGGGAGTGTGGCTCTCTGAAGCAGTGAGGCAAGAGCGTCGGGACCGTGGCTCACTCACATGCCACAGTGCTTCAGCCCCTCAGGACTGCGGCACCAGGAGCGATGGCAGCAGCACATGGGCTGAAAGTGTGAGTGGGGGACCGGCGGTAACAGAGCAGAGAGTCGTCGGCCTAGACGAGTAGCCAGCTGCCGGCTGGGACGCATCAGAGAGAAGCAGCGTGGGATCCAGCACAGCTACGCCGCAAGGGAGCTCCAGTGAAAGTCACAGCTGCAGCGTGTGCTTTGTTTTTTGCCGACCCTGCGGGGTTAGGGTAAGCCTTCAAGCCTTGACCCATCGGGAGCTGGGCGTTTGACAGGGACGTTCCTGCATTCAAGCCCTGTCAAACCCCTAGCTTCCGGTGGCGTCAAGATACAATAATACCCAGCACTCCTCCCTATGATCAGTACATGGCAAAAACAAGAAGCTTGAACAATCTGTGTCCAACCTCCTTGTTACAGCCAGTGCAATGCTGCAGCCAGGACAAGTAAGTAACTACTGGAGGGCAGGTATGCAGCATCAATCCTTCCGTTAATGGTTCCAAAAATCTCCCATGTGAATACAGCCTAACAGTTTATAGAGATGCTATTTCAAAGTTGGCTGCACTTTCTTTAGATTGTTTATAGACCTATGATAGTAGTTTGGCAAACAACTAATATACATGCACAGTGACGTTAAAAGTCGGACTGGACAATTACATAAAAAAAGCTGATACTTATACTGTAATTTCACACTTTTACCTAAAAAGATTGCTTAGACCAGTCTCTAAGGTGCATCTGTTTATCTAGATAGATTGGATGGGTAGGGTAGGGTAGATTCGACTGTGTAAATTTATATTCTCTACAGCTAATGTGTCCAAAAATTAAGCAAAGTCTCTTTTTGCAGTAAGATCAGACACTATGTGTCAATTAGCCGGCCATGTAATGACAACAATAAGGTGAGTAATACAGTTTTTTGTAGAGATGCTCTTTTTTTCTCCATTTTTGCCTGGGATTCAAGGACTGATTGTTGATATTTGTTTTCAGGTAGAAAAGCCGTGTGAGCGAGTTCAGGCTGAGTCTCAAACAGGTTTGTTTTTCTGGTAATAGGATTAAAATGTTTTCTACCATCTCACTGTTCTTCCGTCTGAGTAGAGTACACAATATTACTCTCTTCCTGCGTAAGATCATTACCTCACAGATTTGTTTCTTTACTGAAGATTGCTGCATTGTCAGAGACAGAAACTGCATAATGGGTTGGAAATTTCTCAGAAAACGAGAGCTGAAAATGACTAAAACAGCACTAGGCCTGATTTCAGCGGCTCCTTACAAATCCATTTAACTTGGTTGTGGTGCTTAAAACTTCTAAAACTTTTTTAGATGTTCCTTGCAAAATTCCCAAAGCTTTAGGATAATATTCGGAACTGCCTTGGTAGGAAGGGAAGGTTCTGTTAAAGTGTCCCGCACTAAAGCCCTTGTTCTATCGGGTGGTAAATACAGATTTACAAAGCTGGAAGTGTATTTAATGAACAAGAAAAAGAAGTCTCTGACAAGTTGTCTTTAACCCCTTAATGACACCGATCTACATCCTGAGCATTCAGAGTTTATACTGTATGCTCCATACAATGCGGGTGCCGGCTGTTTCTCACAGCTGACACCTGCTAGCAACAGCAGCAATCAGAGTTCACCTTGTAAATGCATTTAAGGACCCTGATCGATTTTGTGCAATCCTGAATGGGCCCCCCTGTGATGAGATTATGATTAGAGACGAGCGAGCGTACTCGGCTACGCCCCTTTTTCACCCGAGCACCGCGATTTTCGAGTACTTCTGTACTCGGGCGAAAAGATTCGGGGGGCGCCGTGGGTGAGTGGGGGGTTGCAGCGGGGAGTGGGAGAGAGACAGGGCTCCCCCCGGCGCCCCCCGAATCTTTTCACCCGAGTACTGAAGTACTCGATCGAGCACCGCGATTTTCGAGTAATTACTCGAAACGAGTATACTCGCTCATCTCTAACTATGATGTTCCGTTTATTTGCCATGCCAGCCTGGGGTCTTCTGAAGGCCCCCATTGCTGTCATGGTTATCTACCATACCTGTGATGTAGCTCGACAGACTGCCTGTCAGATTGTGATTTAATGTAATACTATGGTCTTACATTTTACTGCAGGAGCGATCAAACATTCAGAAGTTCAAGTCCCCTGTGGGGACTAAAAAAAAGTAGTTTAAAAAGTTTTACTAACTTTAAAAAAAAGTAAAACGTGTTTAAAATTTTGCCCTCCCATCCTAGATTTCTAATTTTAAAAAATGAAAACAAAAAAAACAAAACATATTTGGGATCTCTGCATTCGTAAAAGCGTAATATATCAAGGTAATGCATTATTTATCCTGTACAGAGAATGTCGTCCGGAAAAAAAACATAATGCCAGAATTGCGCTTTTTTTTTTTTGGTCACCCCATCTCAAAGAGGAGATTTAATAAAAAGCTGTCAAAAAGTCGTATGTACTCCAAGATGGTACAAATAAAAACTATAGGACTTCCCGCAAAAAAAAAGAGCTCTCACAACTATGCTGATGCAAAAATAAAAATGAGTTATGGCAGTCAAATGACAGCAGAAAATAATTTTTTATGAAGATATTTCACTTTTTAAAAGTAGCAATTCAAAAAAAATATATGTATAAATTTGGTATTGTAGTAATCATACTGACCCATAGAATAAAGTTATGTCATCTTTGCTGCACTGTGAACGCCATAAAAAACCTAACCATCCCCTTCCCCCAAAGATAGCCAGTTTCATTTAGTTTTTTTTACAAGTCACTCCATTTTTTAAAGTGTTTCAGTATGTTATATGGTACATTAAATAGTTCAACTGAAAAATACACCTTGCCCCGTAAAAAAACAAGCTCTCAGACAGCCATCGACTGATAAATAAGGAGGTATGATTTTTTGAAAGTGGGGAGGAAGAAACGAAAATGAAAAAAGCCTTATCTTTAAGGGGTTAAATATTTATAGTCCATTATCTTTCCTTAGTCCTTAATCCAATTTTATACTTAAAAGAAATCTGGCTGCAGTTTGGACGGCATGTTCGAGCTGACATGATGTTATAGAGGAGGAGGAGCTAAGCAGATGGAGGTATAGTTTCAGTAGAACTTGTATTTTATTCATTTAGATTTCCGCCCATTGGACCATTCAGCTTAGAATGAATAGTCCTATCAGGGAATGACCGCTATAAGTGAATATCTCCACATACAGAAACACTGTAAAAGAAAACATAACCAAAATATATAGAATTAAAATTTTGTTTTAGTTTACTAATCCTCCCTTCTCAAATAACAAAATAAAAATATCAAAAAATCATCTGCACCCCAAAATGTGGTGTCATTCATTCAGCGAGAGCTGCCTGTGGTTGGCTGAGCGCCTCAGCCAATCAGGAGCAGCTCTTTCAGCAGGCGGAGATTTAAATTTTCCGTCTGCTCAAAGAACTGCATTGCAGAGTCTGGGACTGCACAGAGAGGATGTGGTTGAGCCCCGGCAGCTGAAGGAAGGTGAGTATGTGTTTTTTTTAAATTTGGTACACTAGTTTGCCTTGTTTTTTAGGGAAGGCCTTATATTTAAAGACCTTCCCTGGAAAACAATTACGGGGCCAGCAGCAGCCGCGGCTCCATTGAAGGCAAGGCGCACCTGCATACACACGTGCTTTTGCGCGTACAGGGGTGCGCACTTATGTATGCACAAACACACGCTCGTGTGAAGCCACCCTAATAAAAACTACAGTTTGTCCTACAAAAAAAATTAAGTCTGTTGATGAAAAATTATAAATTCTGTGGGTCTTGTAAGATGACAACATAGAAATAATTTTTTAAAGTATTTTTAGTGTGCAGAAGTGGTTTGGCATAATTGCCATAATCGTGCTGATCCAGAAAATAACATCACATTATTTTTACTACACAGTGAATGCTGTTAAAAAAATAAATAAATTGTGGAATTTCTTGGGGGGTGGGGGGAGGTTTTCCATCCTACCACCCCCCGAAAAAAAGGAAAAATAAAAAAAGCTAAGTGTTATACAACGCATTAAAGGGAATTTCTGCCACTAATTACTGTTAATCATGCAATTCTCGAATAACGTACAGCTGAACAAACTTCTAAAAAGAAATGTTATTTTAAGCTGATAATCATTTGCATCTGTCCTGTTAATCAGGAATGGATGTTAGCAAAATGTATTATTTTTCTAAAAAAGGCTCAAATCAAACTGTTCCAAAATGTTATGCATCTGATATGAATATCAACACCCTATGGTCTCCAGTGCTTCTTGTATAAACTCCTGTACATACACTGAATGGTCACTTTATTAGAGACGCCCATGTAGCAGCACATTGAACCTCCTTTATCCCTCAGATCTGCAGCAGTTTGTCGTGGCATCCATCCACAGGTATTGGAAGACCCGGGTTTGCCAAAAAACATTACTAACCCCATTACGCCACCTCCACTAGCCTGTCCTGTTGACACCCGACAGGAAGGGTTCATAGTTTCATTTTGCTTGTGCAAAGTTTTGACCCTCCTATGATGCAACAGAAAACTGTATCAGGGCATAACTAGAGTTCCATGGGCCCCATGCTTATTTTTTGATGTATTGTGGTCAGCACCCTAATGTTCCAGATTTCCTTAATATTTTTGTAATAAAACGTACTTTTTAAATGTCATGTCATACCATTGGCTGAGCTGGATTTTCCCCTTGGTGCTATTGGTCTACATGCAGTTGGTCGAATGCTTCCATCTTCTGTCCTTTTGGTATCAAGGTAGTTGGTGAGTTGAAACTACTTTTGTAATTTTTCTACTGAGGAACATCAACCCTGGCGGAGGAGGATCTTACTGGGTCCAGCTTGATGATGTGAAGGGAAATTTGTCCGTGGGGTGTAAGGGTTGTTATATCCTCTAGTCACTGCAGGTTTTGATTCTCCACAATTCTCTGACCTCGTCTGAATGGCGGTTGTGCTCTCTTCGGCTCCAGGTCCTCCCGACCTATGGTGTTAAAGAAAGGATGATGTCTGATGTTCTTCTACACATCCAGCCTCTTCTCAGGATTCTAATGCAGCACTCTTTCCAGAAGATGCTTTATGTCAGCATCCAGCTAAGATGGCAATTTTGGCTCCTTTCTAGTAATGAATTTGAAGACCGTTCACCTGATAGGGCCATGGTAAAATGGGGGCTGTTCTGCTGACATCCAGGATACCTGTCATGTCACCTTCAGAATCCCCCCCCCCCCCCCGCCCTTCTACTGATTATCTACTCCCATCACTGATGTCCAAGCAGCCGCACATTCTAACCCTCATGGCCAGGCTTACGCCAGACAGATATTCCATAGTAAAGTAGGATCGATCCTCAAAATGCTGTGTGGCGTAGAGATCTCATATGAATGTGCTGTCTTGGGCCATCAGGAGTATCCCTCACGCTCTCTCATTAAGGTATCTGCTCTGTTTCTTCTTCTGTTGATTACTTTGATGGCCAAGAAGGTGTTGCGGCTGAGAAATGATGTCAGGACTACCTCAAGAAATCAGAGAAATTCATCTTTGACAGCGGCCATAGGAAAAAATTGTCTACATTTATTACACGAGGATTTATCAGTAGGGGTTTCTGGCTATTCTGCTGCCTAAGACTATGTCCACACGTAGCAAATCTGCATCAGCTTACACGTGTAACACACGGATTTCATACATTGACCCACTGAAGATCTGCACATTTAGGCTGGGTTCACACGGAGCGTAAATCCTGCTGAAATCTCGCCGAATGACCACACGGAAATACTGCAAGATTTCCGCGGCAGAAAGGCAGATTCATAACTCGTGCCATTGGGCGTGGGTCGTGAAGCAACTTCGCCGCCTGCATTTCGCTGCGGCCGTCTCTCCCCATAGAGAGGAGAGAGGCCGCAGCGGAGACTGTGATACAATTGACATGTCGCGGCTTTGAATTCCGCGTGATATGTCACTTTAATCACGGCTTGGCCGCAACGGCTTCTCTGCAGCGTGTGGATGAGATTTTTGCAAATCTCGTCCACTTTGCTGCTTTACCCCGGGATAAAAATTGCTGGCAGAATTTCCGTGCAGAAAGTCTGCATGCAAATTCCACGGCTATTCCGCCCCGTGTGAACCCAGCCTTACAATTTTGCACTGCAGGTCAGTTTACGCAGCAGATTTCTTTTCAGTGTGATTGAGACGTCTTGATCTCTCATCCATACTGCTTGTACTGTAAAATGCTGTGGATTTTCTTCAGCCAATCCTGCTGTGGACTGCAGCGTTTCTCCTACGTGTGACTATGTGGGGGATCCGTACGTACATTAAGAGACGGAGCACGGCATCTCAGAAACAAGAATTAACTTTACTTGGCAGCTGAGCATAAATCCAAATACTTGAGCTGCACTGACTATTCTGTGACAGCACTGTTTTGGCTTGCTGGCGCCTGCAGGAATAAGTCTGTCTGTAAAGTGTAACGGGCTTTTCATTAATGGAATAAAAGGACAAATGACAAAGCTTTTTTTTCCTCCGCCCATGTAATGTGCTTTATCACCTGATTTTGTTTCTTTAACTGTTAAAATCTCTGCTGCATTGCTGCCCCTGTTCCTTTCCCCCTGCCCTTCTGATGCCTATTGCTATGGAAAATCTGTATAGTTTAGGCTAAGCACACACTAATGTACAAAACTCATCTGCGTTGCATCCAGAAACAACTGATGTTTTTCCTTTCAGACATAATTAATAGGAAGCCTTATCAGGGGGCGACACAAAAAACTAAACTTCAGCAAAGCCTAATTTGATCAGCTTAGAACTACTATCGGCAACATTAATTGGGACAGCGTCCACAAAAATAGTAGTACATGCGACAAATGGGAGCAGTTCAAAAACATCCTAAATACCTCATGGGAGCAGTTTATACCCTTCAAAAATAAAAGAACTATGAATAAAAGGAAACCAGTTGTGGCTCAGCAAGACAAGAACATTATCCTCCCCCTATATAAGGCACTTGTGAGGCCTCACATGGAATACTGTGTACAGTTCTGGACTCCGCTGCTCAGGAAAGATGTTGCAGTGCTTGAAGGGGTTCAAAGAAGGGCAACTAAACTAATACATGGAATGACGGGACTGGAATACCCAGAGAGGCTATCATAATCGGGATTATTCATCCTAGAAAAGACTGCTAAGGGCCGACCAAATAACTGTGTAGAGGGGACATTAGGGGACAATACAAGGATCTGTTTATACCCAGGACTGTAACGGTAGCAAGAGGGCATCCTCTATGGTTAAAGGAAAGAAGATTTAATCGCAAACACAGAAGGGGGTTCTTCTAAGAGCAGTTAGACTGTGGTACTCTCTGCCTGAGGATGTGGTGATGGCAAAATCAATAGAGGATTTTAAGAGGGGACTAGACGTCTTTTTAGAGCGCTACAATATTCCAGGATATAGGCATTACAGGAAGGGTTATTGATCTCAAATGTTGATCCACGGATTATTCTGACTGCCATTATGGAGTAGAGAAGGAATTTTTTCCCCCAGAATGAGGGTAAATTGGCTTCTGCCCACTGCGGGGTTTTTTTGCCTTCCTCTAGATCAATAAGGCAGGAGGTGGGGGGGGGGGGGGTGCAGGCTTATCTGGATGGACATTTTGTCTTTTTCCAGCCTAGCATACTATGTGTCAGGATTTAAAAAAACTGATGTGTGGCTTGCCACATTCACTAATATAGGGCTTTTGTGCTGTCTGATTCTGGTGCATCTTTTACTCAAACAGCACACGGATTGAAATAAAAACCCTAGTGTACTACTGGTCTTAATCGGGCTGAAAATATTTTTTTCCTTTTTGTTTTGGTACAAGGAACAAGATTTAGGCTGCCCGTCCACGGGCGTTCTTATATTGCATTATCCACGGCAGTAATCCAGTCACAGGTAACGCAGCGTTGCTATGGAAAGTGCAGCCCCCTGTCCATGAGCGGAGAATCATATCGATTCTCCACTCACAGGATTCAAATCGCGGCATGTTGGGATTTGCCGCGATTCTCCACAGTGAGCCTATCTGTCAGATGGGCTCACCGCAGAGACCTGACAGGTCTTCCCCCTCATCCCCCACTGCGGAATATCGCTAGCGATATTCCACAACGGCTGTGGACAGGGGACCTCAGGTTTGGATACAGCTTTAAAGCGAGTAAGATAATATTGAAGGTTTTAACAATAATAATTTATTCAAATTAAGTGGTAATCAAGCATAGTGATGAATAAATGTCCCTTTGTTAATAAAAAAAAAATATATATATATGATATATATATATATATATATATATATATATATGATATATGATATATGATATATGATATATGATATATGATATATGATATATGATATATATATATATATATATATATATATATATATATATATATATATATATATATATATATATATACACACAGTTAGGGCCAGAAATATTTGGACAGTGACACAAGTTTTGTTATTTTAGCTGTTTACAAAAACATGTTCAGAAATACAATTATATATATAATATGGGCTGAAAGTGCACACTCCCAGCTGCAATATGAGAGTTTCCACTTCCAAATCGGAGAAAGGGTTTAGGAATCATAGCTCTGTAATGTATAGCCTCCTCTTTTTCAAGGGACCAAAAGTAATTGGACAATGGACTCTAAGGGCTGCAATTAACTTAGAAGGCGTCTCCCTCGTTAACCTGCAATCAATTAAGTAGTTAAAAGGTCTGGGGTTGATTCCAGGTGTGTGGTTTTGGATTTGGAAGCTGTTGCTGTGACCAGACAACATGCGGTCAAAGGAACTCTCAATTGAGGTGAAGCAGAACATCCTGAGGCTGAAAAAAAAGAAAAAATCCATCAGAGAGATAGCAGACATGCTTGGAGTAGCAAAATCAACAGTCGGGTACATTCTGAGAAAAAAGGAATTCACTGGTGAGCTTGGGAACTCAAAAAGGCCTGGGCGTCCACGGAAGACAACGGTGGTGGATGATCGCCGCATACTTTCTTTGGTGAAGAAGAACCCGTTCACAACATCAACTGACGTCCAGAACACTCTCAGGGAAGTAGGTGTATCTGTCTCTAAGTCAACAGTAAAGAGAAGACTCCATGAAAGTAAATACAAAGGGTTCACATCTAGATGCAAACCATTCATCAATTCCAAAAATAGACAGGCCAGAGTTAAATTTGCCGAAAAACACCTCAAGAAGCCAGCCCAGTTCTGGAAAAGTATTCTATGGACAGATGAGACAAAGATCAACCTGTACCAGAATGATGGGAAGAAAAAAGTTTGGAGAAGAAAGCGAACGGCACATGATCCAAGGCACACCACATCCTCTGTAAAACATGGTGGAGGCAACGTGATGGCATGGGCATGCATGGCTTTCAATGGCACTGGGTCACTTGTGTTTATTGATGACATAACAGCAGACAAGAGTAGCCGGATGAATTCTGAAGTGTACCGGGATATACTTTCAGCCCAGATTCAGCCAAATGCTGCAAAGTTGATCGGACGGCGCTTCACAGTACAGATGGACAATGACCCCAAGCATACAGCCAAAGCTACCCAGGAGTTCATGAGTGCAAAAAAGTGGAACATTCTGCAATGGCCAAGTCAATCACCAGATCTTAACCCAATTGAGCATGCATTTCACTTGCTCAAATCCAGACTTCAGACGGAAAGACCCACAAACAAGCAAGACCTGAAGGCTGCGGCTGTAAAGGCCTGGCAAAGCATTAAGAAGGAGGAAACCCAGCGTTTGGTGATGTCCATGGGTTCCAGACTTAAGGCAGTGATTGCCTCCAAAGTATTCGCAACAAAATATTGAAAAAAAAATATTTTGTTTTGGGTTATGTTTATTTGTCCAATTATTTTTGAGCTCCTAAAATGTGGAGTGTTTGTAAAGAAATGTGTACAATTCCTACATTTTCTTTCAGATATTTTTGTTCAACCCTTTAAATTAAACGTTACAATCTGCACTTGAATTCTGTTGTAGAGGTTTCATTTCAAATCCAACGCGGTGGCATGCAGAGCCCAACTCGCGAAAATTGTGTTACTGTCCAAATATTTCTGGCCCTAACTGTATATTACACAAATGATAAAGATTGCAACTTGATCACATCAATGGAAAAGTAGCAACATCTGACTTAACAGAGAACCATCTTCATAAATGGCATCATCTGACTTGTAAATCAGCAGCCGGAGAAGTCCACTTTCAATCCGTGCTAAGGGAGAGAAATTCTCCAGAAAACTGAACCAATGGGTAGAGCGTCCCTGTACTCGTCTAAATGGCTTCTGTCTTTGTTCTGGAATGCAAAAGTTTTACATTCATCTTAGCAAAAAATGCCTACGTGTTGATTTCCTAGTCTTCATGACAGAATAAGGTCCGTTTCTGCCATGAAACCGAAAAACAAAGCTATTGTTTGCCGTCTTTATGTAAAACATACACAAAGGATCCTCCTCCCAAATGTATGATAACAAAACCTTTTAGTGTAGTAATTTATTCTTAAGACATGCACATCTTTTATTATGGCCCTGTTACACGGGCCGACAGTCGGGTAAACTGATGTCAAATCTGGGGTCGGATGTTACAGGGTCCTGACTGGTGCACACTGTCGCGGTCTTGACTCCTTCATCCTCGGGTTCTCTGGCATTGTCTCCTCTTCTCTACCTCTGAGTCCACTCATGCTCTACTCTTCCACTTTTTGCCATCTCTTATGTGTCCAGTGGACATCATATTTAGCAATCCTGCAGTCTTTGACTCATTCGCTTCCGTTGACAGTTGAAAGTAGATGGTAGTTGGCCGAGTGAATGTAAGAGGTCATAGAACATTCTGGTGGCATCTGCCTGGCAGTGGCCTATTTGCCTGCTGTTCCATACACACAATGATGTGGACACAGTGATTGATGGTCTAGTGTCTAGAGAAATGAAGACCTTCATAACCAGTTCTTCTAGTGCTGCATTGTTAGTAGATAAAGCAGGGATGAAACTTTTATATCTGGGTTGGCAGCGGTGCCCGTCCATCAGAAACTGCTGAAGTTTTAGAAAATGTGCAGGTGTGTGGAAATTGAAATAAGCTGGGGGAGGAATAAACCATAAATTGTACTAATGACGGGAATAAGAAAGCCGTGTGCAGGGCAACTTTTCGCTCCCATTCAATAAGTGTTCATCCTCCAGATATATATTGTGCAGAACTCTATAGAGGTGTACAGAGAGATGTTTCTTCGGAGGTTATGGGAATTCATCCACCATGGTTTATTCTGAGGTTTGAAATGTTAGGAGTATCTTGTAAATGGCTGGTCATGGTGTGAGTTATTGCTGGGGACTGTAAATTGTTCCAGTAATGTATATACGGCATATAAGGCTTGACAACTGCTAAGATGTTAGCCCCAGAAATCTTATTATCCTACAAATTTAGGTGTCTCCAATCTGAAGTCTGGGTGAATGAGAGGTTGTGTGCAAGATATAGCCAGGCTTATAGTTTTTTGTTTTTTTTTTGTTTGTTTTTTTTCAGGGCTGCATTTAGCCATACAGCAAACTGTACTGCTGCAGCAGCCTCACTGGTATCCATGCTTCAGAGGAGTAACTTGTAGCTACTGGGCCTCAATGCAAAACCTTTAACATGGCCCTTTAACTATAATGATTCATTTATAGTACTGATCTCCTCTGATATGGAGAAGGGAGATATTATGGGTCCACTAAGGCTTTAGGGCCCGGGTGTCCTGTTCTGGATTCATCTGACCAGGCAATGTTCCACTTTTTGTAATGTTTTGCCCAATGGAAACTTGCCTTTCTGTTTCGCTTAGACAGTTAGTTGTTTTTGCTGTTATAGCCCATCCATGCTAAGGAGTTGTGTGTTGTGCATTCAGACACATTAGTTGGAGCACTAGGATTGTATTTATCAGCAGTCTCTGACTGTGTACCGCCTGTTCCTCAGAACGATTTTTGGTATTCTTCTTGGACCGTTTTAATCAATGAGTTGTTGATAGAATCATAGAATGGTAGAGTTGGAAGGGACCTCCAGGGTCATCAGGTCCAACCCCCTGTTCAGTGCAGGATTTACTAAGGCCTCATGTCCACGGGGAAAATCGGGCCCGCTACGGATTCTACATGTAGAATCTGCAGCGGGTCCCTCCTGCCCCGCGGACGTGAGCGCTGAAAATACAAATAAATAAGAATTTACCTATCCGTAGCGGGCGGCGAAGCTCTGCTCTTCCTCACGGCCGGATCTTCTTTTTCGGCCGGCGGATGAATTCCTGACGCCGGCGGCACGTCGCCGGCACGTCGTCGACGTGCCGCGCACATGCGCCGGGCACATCCGCCGAGCTGAAGCAAGGGAGATGCGGCCGTGAGGAAGAGAAGAGCTTCCCGGCCCGCTGCGGGTGAGTAAATGCTTTAAATTCCTATTTTAGGTCTCCCGCGGATCCGGACGGCTTCCATAGGCTTCAATAGAAGCCCGCGGGAGCCGTCCCCGCGGGAGACCCGCACGAAAATGAAGCATGGTCCAGATTTTTTCATGCTCCATTTTTTTTAAAAATCCATTTTATTGACGATCCGCGGGTATTTATCTACCCGCGGGTGGTCAATGCATCCCTATGGGGTGCGGATCCGCGTGCAGGTAATCCACTGCGGATCCTAAATCATATTTTGCCCGTGGACATGAGCCCTTAATCATCCCAGACAGATGTCTGTACAGCCTTTGTTTGAGCACTTGCATTGAAGGAGAACTCGCCACCTCCCGTGGCAACCTGTTCCACTCATCGATCACCCTCACTGTCAAAGATTTTTTTTTTTTAATATGTAATTTGTGTCTCCTCCCTTTCAGTTTCATCCCATTGCTTCTTGTACAAATGAGAATAGGGCTGATCCCTCTGCACTGTGACAGCCCTTCAGATATTTGTAGACCGCTATCAAGTCTCCTCTTAGCCTTCAGCCACTTGCACAGGATTTCCCCTTTGCTGGGTGTTTTTCCTCGATCACACCATTCTTGGTATAATTTTGACACAAGGACATGAGAAAACGCCACAAGGTGGGAAGTTTTTAAAATACTGGCCCCGGCTAGTCTAGCACTGATGCCAATGCCTTGTTCAAAGTTGCTCAGATTGCTTGTTTTTCTCATTTTAATGTGGATTCACATCGAAGCTGATCTACAGAAACCTTGGTTACTTGGATTTATTTTGCATTCCATGGTCATATGTCTAATTTTCATACAAGGAAGTTCACGTTCTGAAAGGGCAGGGGTCTCTAATAAAGTGACCATTCAGTGTACATAAACTTTGAAAAGTGATATACATCATTTTGAGATTTTATAGTCTCTGTAATTGGGATTTAAATGTCTGTGTTGAATTTATTTTAGAGGGTTTGTTTCTGCAATCTGATAACAGAAGCCTTGACTGAAACACATTACTTTTCCCACAGATATCCAGAGCAGCAGACACAAGGACAGGCGGAAAGGTTCCTTAGATGTCAGGTCAACTACCTCCCGAGGAAGTGATGGTATGAAGTCTTTTCAGCAGCTGGGAATAAAGAGTCTTTAACCCTTATAATCACTAAAAACGTATTGTATTTCTCTTGAATTATTAGATCTATTAGGGTGATTTCACATCTGCACTGGAGTTTCCTCCACAGATCCGTCTCAAAATCCCGGAAGAACAAGCGCTGAATGCAGTGCTTTTTCTCCCATCTAAAAGCCAGGCAGCTGGAGTGGAAATTGAATAGACCCCGTTATAGTCAACGGGGTCCGCCCAATACTGTACGGTTTCGTTCTGAGGCTAAGCCATTCGGCTACACGGGCTGCCCAAGAGTGAACGAGCTGGTGATGACGTTACCGGCTCGTTCACTCAGGCAAACAAGAATCGTGAGATTCTCTTTGTGTCTAAAATGGCACTTCCGGGTATTTTTCTTTGGCAACATAGTGCAGATTGACATGTAAATGCTAAGTGACCCTTTAATGCTGAGTTGACTCCTGCACTATTTCCATTATTCGGCTCACAGGACCTGAACAATGAAAATAATAGAATTACTTGACCTCACACTTAACTGGTATGAGCAGCACCCGATGGACCCTAGAACTATAATGGGCTATGTCGGGCTACCAACATGCCGCATCTTTCTAGACAAAATAGCTCTATTTAAGCCTTGCATCATGGCTTTAGTTAAAGTAATGACACTGGCAGATCCATCATAAGACAGATTCAGACTTTAACCGGTGGATCTTATCAACTTGAGGCCCCTTTATACGGGCTGACGCTCTGGCATGAACACTTGTTTGTCCAATCGGCCCATGTAGAGTTGCTCCCGGGTAACGATCCACCCAGGCAAATGCTGATTTGTCTGATTTACATCTTTTGTGCAGCTAAAATAAAGTATCCTGTGTCAATGAATATGCTGCTAAGATTTACAATGGGAGATGAATGATCATATGAAAGTTTGCTCATCGCACATAGTCTGAATCAGATCTATGTAAAATGCCTCCTACAGTTGGGATTTCCATGATTTTCATGACAATCACTCTGCTGCACTATTTTTGCTGCCAAAATGAGATGCCTCAGCTGAACCCTGGTAGAAAGCAGTGTTTGATCTCATATGTATATATTTGTGAAAAATACTTATGCATGGGGAATGTTAGGAATTACCGTATTTCTCAGACTATAAGACAAACCCAGGTTTAGACAACAGAATACAGGGAAAAATATTTCATACTAATTAAAACATCTCTGGGGGTCTAGTATGGAAAAGGGGGTTAACAGTGAATTATTAAAGCTAGTGTGTTTTACTGAAACAATGAAGCAAGCATATATATTTACATTATACATAGGGTGACCAGACATCTCGATTTAGGCGGGACAGTCCCGCTTAGGCACCCTGTGTCCTGCTTTCCTCCGGGACCCTAGCGGAACAGCAATTAGTCACACTTTTGTCCTGCTTTCAAGACGTCGGGTCACCATTATAGTGATTACCGGACGGATTACCGGATTACATTGCCGCGTCCTAGATCTTCTTGCCTTCACCTCTCCTCTTTGGTTCCACAACGGGAGAGGAGGGGGAGGAGGCGTGGTGTGGGCACATACACTGATGCCGGCAGCAGTGCTGAGAGGAGAAGCAGCGCTGTGAAGACCAGGAAAAGGCTTCTGGGTGGGGGGGCACTATTATTGCTGGGGCTACTGTGGGGTTTCACTATTATTGCTGGGGTTACTGTGGGGGGGGGGTCACCATTATTGCTGGGACTGGTATAGGGGAGAACTAAAACTACTGTGGTCTTGTGGGCGGTCACTGTTATAGCTGGGGCTGGTATAGGGGAGAATTAATACTACTGGGGAACTGTGGGGGGGTCACTATTATAGCTGGGGCTGGTATAGGAGACACTATTACTACTGAGGCCACTCTGAAATTTCCACACCAAATTCTGCTTCTAAAAAAACTGTCAATCTGTACCAATGCTGCAGATTTTGACTGGAAATCAGCTGCAGATACGCAGCAGCGCTCCCTCTCACCTCCTCCAAAGGCTTCCGGCTGTCAGCGCTCCCCAGCTTCCGGTTCCCAGCAGCCTGGTAAGGCGCAGTGCTGCTGGTCAAGTGAAACCCGGTGATCAGCGCACTGTCTGATCATAAAGGCCGCAGTCAGGGGTCTTTGCACTTTATTGTCCAGAGGCAGGGGGTCTGATAGATCTAGATGCTTTTCAGCAAGATCTTTATCTAGCTGAAAACTGCGTCTTTTATATAAAGAAAAATACGCTAACCATAACCTGTTGGCTACATATCATAGACATGTTACTATTCTTAATTAAAAAAGGGTGTCGGGTTACCAGACAACGTCCCTACAATAGCACGCATTGTAGTAAAACGACAAACTGAGCAGTACTAACCCCTCCTCCACTGAGTTGCAGCACCACCGCTGTCCCAGTGTTTGGTGTCACAGCTAACCTCGCCAGAAGTCAGGTGACTGCTGCTACCAATCAGAGGCTGTAGCACAACCACTTGTTCTAATAGCATCAGTGATTATATATTTTTATGGTGGTATTACACAAAAAAAATAGAGTTATGAGCCATTAAACATAAAAAATGCAAATTTTTCAAAAAGTTTGCAAAATCTTGGCCACTAGTGAATAGTAATGTATAAAGGATTTTCGGCTAGATGAATAAGCTGCTGGGAAATGGCTTATAGCAGGGGTACTATTTCCAGTATTTCTGCACTTCTGTGTATGTGTATGCATTGGGTGTGCAGGATTATTCATTTCCTGAAATAACTCTGATAACGTCACTGAGATAACATTCAGCCTTCCTTCTCATCCCGCAGGTAGTTCACAAAGGCGGCATTCGTCAATGGCCAGAATACATTCGATGACTATTGAAGCCCCTATTACAAAGGTACAATATTACTAAATCATTCACTTTCTGACTAATTACATGTTGATACAAACTTGGCGCTAAAAATGGTATTCGTCCAAAAAGACATTTCACCAAGCCGTTACTCATCGGGGTGTTACAGGGGGTGGCCAAGCAAAAAAAAAATTTTAAAGCTGTTCAGCATAGTGGAAAAATATAGAAGAAGGCATACTCTCTCTTCATCCAATTAACGAGCCGCTCCTGTACCAATGGGCTTAGTCCCTCACTGCTCTCCACTTCCTGCTGCAGCGATGATGTCATCGACACAGGACATCATTGCTGGAGCAGGAAGAATTTGAGAGCAGCGGGAGCATTGGGTGCCATTGGAACAGAAGTGGTGGGAGTTCAGGTGACATGAGTGTGCCTTCTGTTTTTTCACAATGCTGAGCCGCTTTTCAAAATAGTTTTTGCCCCTTTAATTCCTGCACACTGATTTCAGAATTGCAATACGAAGAGGTTTGACTTGAGATCTACAGGGTTGACACGACATCCTTGCAAGCAGTTTAGCAGTATAAAAAAGCCTGTAGCGAGCTGTATTGTAGAATTGTTGCAGACATAAACTGGGTGCCTAAAAGAATGATCATCCATCTCTGATCCTGAATCCATTTAAAGGGCAGGTTTACTTGCCAATAGCTGAATGTATAATGTATTAGAGCCCATTTACACTGAAAGATGATCGCTCAAACGACAGTTTGAGTGATGGTTTTGAGCAATCCTCTTTGCATAGTCTATAGTAGCTAATTAGCTACTAAAGAGCTATGTAGGCAGAGCATAAGCAAACAGCTGCATTGTTCTCCGTGCTTACAGCTCGCTTCCCGCTATGAACTACAAGCGGGACACGAGCTCAAAGAATCTCATCAGCGCTGACGACTGATAACAGCCTGCACCGCTGATAAGAGTTCATCGCTCAATTGTAGAAAACTAGATTAGAGCGAGAAACAAATCGTGCACGAAAACTGCATGATGTCTGTGCATTTAGACGCAATGGTTATCGCTCAAAAAAAGGCTCTGAGTGAATTTTGACTGAGAATCATTGTCTAAATGGGCCTTAAGAAAAGAAACCATTTACTGCTAGTCCTCAACAGTTTTGAGAACGTTCTCTATGTACCGGTTACACACTGTCTAAGCGTTTTTTACACTGTAATATAAATTGGGGTAAAATAAGAGAAGGCGGGACATTTCTAAACGTGATTCCCAGTGGACCCTTAAAGAAAAAAAATATTAAGATACAAGCAAGCACTTGGTTATCTTTACTCAGGTGTGATAACCATCTGGCTACCTCTCCTAAAGAGCAAATAGTTACAGTATATTAACCCCTTGGTGACCAGTCTATTTTTGTGACTTAAGGACCAAGCAATTTTACTTGTCGCATTGCAAGAACCATAATTTACTGACATAGTCATATGGGGAATTGTATTTTTTTGGTTGTATATTTTAACCCCTTAGTGACGGAGCTTTTTTGCTTTTTTCCATTTTTGTTTTTTCCTACTCCCTTTAAAAAAAATCGTAGCTCCTTAATTTATACATCAACGTCGCTGTATGAGGGCTTGTTTTTTGCGGGATGAGTTGTATTTTTCAATGGCACTATTTATTGTACCATATAATTTACTGAAAAACTTTTTAAAAATTCTTAGCAGAGAGAAATGGAAAAAAAACGACATTCCACCATCTTTCGGTGCGTCCTGTTTCTACAGCACACAAATTGCAACAAAAACGACCTGATATTTTTATTCTATGGGTCAGTACGATTACTACGATACCAAACTTATATAGTATTTTCTTTGCTGTAGTACTTGTATTTTTTTTTTTTTTTTTTAAAGATATTTAATTTTTTTCAATTATTTTCTGCGGTCATTTTGTGCGCGCAATACCTTTTTTATTTTTTCGTCGACGTAGTTGAGCAAGGGCTCATTTTTTGCGGGATGTCCTGAAGTTTCCGATAGTATCAATTTAGAATACATACGACTTTTTGATCGCTTTTTATTGCGTTTTTTCTGGGAGACAGGGTAACTAAAAAAGTGTATTTCTGGCGTTCTTTATTTTTTTTTTTCAGACGACATTCACCGTGCGGAAAAAATAATGCACTACTTTGATTGATCGGACTTTTACGGACGCGGGGATATCAAATACATATTTTTATTTTATGATTTTGATTTTTTAATAATGGATATGGCAAAACGGGGGTGATTTAAACTTTTATAACTATTTATTTATTTATTTATTTTTTAACAATTAAAAAAACTTTATTGATTATTTTTTTTACATTACTTTGAAGTCCCCCTGGGGAACTTTAACATGCGATGCTTTGATCACTCCTGCAGTATGACGTAATGCTATAGCATTACGTCATACTTCTTTTTTACAGGCAGTCGTTCAAGCCACCCTGTGTGGATGGCTTGATAGGCAGTCTGGTAAGGCAGCACTGGGGCCATTCATTAGGCCCCCGGCTGCCATGACATCTGCACGGCTCCCCCGATCTCACCGCGGGGGGGCCGTGCGGGACCCCCGAGCGCAGCTATTGCCCGCGGGTGTCAGCTGTAATAAACAGCTGATGCCCGCGCTGTATGGAGGGAGATAGCGCCGCTACCTCCCTCCATACATGTCCTGCAACAGCAGGACGTAGTTTTACGATAGGGCTGTCACTAAGGGGTTAATGGTACCACTCTTGGCTACATATAATGTTGTATAACTTTTAT
Source organism: Eleutherodactylus coqui (assembly GCF_035609145.1). Taxonomy (NCBI): domain Eukaryota; kingdom Metazoa; phylum Chordata; class Amphibia; order Anura; family Eleutherodactylidae; genus Eleutherodactylus; species Eleutherodactylus coqui. The sequence continues at coordinate 236,722,870 of NC_089838.1, forward strand.
TACATTTTGGGGGGGGGGATCAGATGGGGAAAAACGTTCAGAAATTCCTCCATTGTTTCCGGGTTTTGTTCTTACTGTGTTCACCAGTCAGTAAAAATAACATGATAACTTTCTCATCTGGATCCGTAGGATTACCACAATTGCAAGTTTATACAGATTTTGTTTTACTACTTTAACACAATAAAAACAATTTTTTTATATTTTTTTTTTTCAAGAAAAATCATTGAATTGCATCTCTGCACTGTAAGCCCACTTTCACACAGCCATGAAAATCGTGCGAGATTTGTGCGTTGCGAGATGCAAACATATGAACTTCATTCTTTTGAAGGGGTCATATGCATAAGCATTTTTTTGAAGCATGTCCCATCTTCGGGCTTTGCCCATTGTTTTCAGTTGGGCTGGGAAACACATTGCATGGTGTGTGATGTGAGGTTTTCTATTGAAAACAATGGGAAACGATTGTTGATCCTCCTCCGCAGCTGAAAGCCATGGCAGAGGATCACATCTGTGCTGAAGGGATGGGAGGCGTTTTTGACACATTTTTGCCTCACACCCATGGGTACGTCACACGTTCCCGAGCGCGATATTGAGCCGAATTTGAAACTAGTCTTAGACCCACAACATTTGTATTTTTTTCAACACTGGAGCTGTTTAGGGTCTTGTCTTGTGTTTTTGCAGAAAGAGTTGTAGTCTTTACTGGTACCATTTTCAGGTACACATGACTTCTATATAGCTTTTTATTACTTTTTTTTTTGGTAGACGAACAAACAAAAATCAAAAACCTGACATTTTTCAAAATTATTTTTACAGCATTCACCATGTGAGATAAATCACAAAATATTTTAAATATTTGGCTGGTTATGAACGTGGTAATACCTATTATGCTTTTGTTTTGTTTTTTTTTTAGGGGGAAGGTGGTACTTTTATCCCTTTAAAACAGGCTATTGTGGGGGAAAATGTTTTGGTTTTTTTACTTTAAATAAAAAAAATTTTATGCTGTTTTTTTGGGTTTTTTTTATTTTATTCCCTAAAGGAAACTTGAAGATGTGATGATTCAATTGCTAGGATAGTATACTATATTTCTATATGTAGGAAAACCTCTATAGGAGGTTAAAAATTATGTTTGACACAAAAATGTGATATACATATATATATATATATGTGTATATATGTGTGTGTATATATATATATATATATATATATATATATATGTATATATTTTTTTTTTTTATTGCAATCTATATTTAAAAAAACAACCCTAATCTACATTTTTCACACTGACCGCAGAACGTAATACTAGTCTGTCACTTACTGATCTGTAGAGAAAACTTTGCAGCAGTCATCTCACTAACATGACAGGCAGTGTAAGGTAACATCTATATGTGGATAACACAGGATTCACCATTCACAATAGGTATAAGCTGTGACTATCTACACCCCTCCCTGCAAAAGCACCTCTGCACAGGTCACAGAGCATGTCTACAACAGTCTCCCATACAAGTCAATGGGTCCCCTCATGTACGTTGTGTGATGGCCCATGAGGCTGCTGTAAAGCGTCTCTCTAAATGCTGTTAAATTTGGCTTAGGAAGGATGGCCACCCCCATAGTCATGTATAGATAGCAGAATGAAAAATTCTACAATTAAAAAAAAAATATAAACAGATTAGAAAAATTAAAAATGTTTCTCTATCTGGTTTTAATTAATAAAACATTTTGGTGATGATAATCCCTTCAAGGGCTAATGCCAACGACCGCATTTCTACTGCATTTTACGCGGTGGAAAACTGCAGCTTTAACCCCAGCTATTAGGTTCTATTGAACCTAATAGCTCAGTGTTCACGTTGCGAAATTCCGCAGTGTGAAAGAAAACGCGACGTGTCCTACTTGCCGAGGGAATACGCACAGCAGGCTTCCATTGTAGTCAATGGAAGCAGTCTGTAACGCTATACTTTCGCTGTAGCACAGCGGAAGTATCGTGGGAATACGCGTTCTCGCCCACCACCAGCCGTGTCATCTGACACTGCCGGCGCGTTAAGCTCTGTACTGCGCATGTGTGCTGGTCCTCCAGGCGGGACGTGTACGGAGGATCCGGAGTGATATGTATGGGGGCTTTGGGGGCGCCGTAGCGGACTCCGCTGCGGTATTCCGCTGGCGGACTCCGCCATGAGGAACCCCTTTAAGTATTAGGGAGTTCTCAAAAAGAGTAGTTTAAGTATTTCAAGTTCAGTTTTATTTGTATGTTCTTGGCACTGGAAGAAAACATAAATCCATGGGTTTGTCTAGCACGTAAGGGTAATGCAAAGTATCATTTTCATGAACGTTTAGTTATACCGTGCTTGTATTTCTGATGTGTGTTTCTTTTAAATAAGTCCGTATTCTCCAGCATCAGACACATTTCATAGGGGCTCCAAATCCTCTAAAAGAAATATGCGTGTCCATGCTATGCCCCCTGGTGGTTATAAATATACAGTATATCAGTAGTGTGCTGTGGCTGAAATACAACATGCAAGACGAGTGTCTACAGTGCTGCAGATAAATGAGATTGTATGTAATAATGTATTAAATGAATGTATGCAAGTGCAGAAAGTGAGCTACAGGTTTATTCCGAAGGTTACATTTCTATAGACCTGACTTCCCAAGTAACACTTCCATGAATACGTAAGCTGCCAAAGTTATTAGTCAAGATGGTTTCACATCTTCATTGGGGATTCTGCTTTCCTGCACCATTCGGGCAGCAGGAACAGGGAATCCCCACGGCCAAACGATTCCATCTCAGGGCGGACTATAATGGGGTCCGCCAGCTTTCCCCCAAGCTGCCCGGGTTTTGGATGGAATATAAAGTGTTGCGTGCAGCACTTGTTCTTACAGTACTTCCAGCTGGTTCTGTTAAGAAACCTCCGGCCGGATGTTCTGACGTTGATGTGAAACCACATTAACATATACAGAGAATTGTATAAATAGGTACTGTGTGGAGGAAAAAGAAACCCTATTATCCGGGATATGGTGCAAATTGAGTTGCCCTGCCCTGATTTCTGATAATTAGTATATAATGTAATTGCCATATATGCAACCCCCTGAGAGAGCGGATTCATGGCCAGACGCATATAGACACTCCTCCTAAGTAATAAGATTAAGGGTGTATTCACACGGGGATTCTAACGCTTGAGTTCTGTCCAATTGTGAGATGGACTGCACTCCCATGTCAAAAGAACACATTAATTTCAATTGGTTAATTCACATGAGCATTTCTTCTCTGTCTGAGATAGGACATGCTGTGATTTTTGTTTTTCTATTTTTGGGCAATTCTTGTTCAAGAATCGCTCATTATTTGCTATGGAAGCGGAAAAAATACACTACGTAATTACCATTCTAACTGTAGGGATCAAGTGTGCTTTTTTTTTTTTGCCTTCACACACATGAAAAACGCATCGATGCGAATTGCACATTTACACCATAATGCTTGTGCATTTCAGATAAATTGCTGCTTAACAAGATTTTCACTGATCGTTATTGCAAGTGTGAACACACCCTAACGATGTTTCTGAATTGTGGAAGGAAACCATAGTACTAGGCTCAAACACAGGGAGAACATAGAGGCTCCATGCATATGTTGTCCTTGGTCCAATTCGACCCCTGCAAGTTATCGGTGCCTACCACTGATCAGTGCCAAACACTTTTATAGAGGTTTTCCGACCAAAAAAGTTGTAAACAATTGTGCAGTGAGTAGATTAATTATGTCAAAATAATTTTACAAAAAATGAGCCATCACTGTTCGGGACCCTGCCATTTTAGTCCTGGAAGAGTGGCTAATTGTCAATGTGACTGCTGCACCCAATCACTGACCTCAGCTGTCACCTGCTGTTCATGCACACATAACCACTGAGGCCACTGATTGGCTGCGGTGGTCACGGAAAGATGGAATGGCAAGTGACCATTGCAGACAATGGGTTTGACAAACCTTCATGCGGTGAGAGAGATTATTAAACCAAAAGTATTCAGCTTACTTAGGGGGGGTGCTTTTAAACTCTGTAACGGAGAGGATGGCTCCCTCCCATAAAGCCTATGATGCTGTAGATAATCCTTCAAGAGCTTGTTTATTTACAGATACGTAGTGGGTAGCACATACAACAAGTAAGACCAGGTATGAAGCAGGTGACACATGCAGGCAGTGGATGACATGTCCAGCGGGCACAGCCAGATATGCTGGTCCTAACAGATGTACAGCAAACACCGACGGGTAATGACAACGCGTTTCGGCGTACGGTTACACCTTTATCAAGCCTATATTCTTTCTCTGAACATGAGAATTTATAGTAACTAAAATACGTAACTCACCTATACAGCAGATGTTCTTCAGACTCTCCCGTACACTGCGGTCCTCGCCGGCTGAAGCCCCGGGCGTCGGGGGTGATGTCACGCTCACATCTCATCCTAGATGGCCGTGATTTGAATGCATTTGTGTTCCACCAGGCCGTGTGTAACGTCTCCTAAATGGTGCAGGGGTCATGTGATCTTTATTTATCAAACACAGGTCGTTCAATATGGGCCCAAATATCAGAAATAAAAAGGAGTATTTTCTTGAGGCTCAATTAGTGGTCACCAATGAGGTAAATAACTAGAGGTTTACATAAATGTATAAAATTTACTCTGCTGATATATCTAGAGAGAAACATTATAAAGCACTGCAGGCTACTCACAATTTTAAAAAAAATAAGGCAGATATAGTCAGCCCCTTAGTGACCAAGCCTGTTTGTGCCTTAATGACCAGGCCAAATTTTGGAAATCTGACATGTGTCACCTTGACATGAAATAACACCGTAAAGGTTTTGCATATCCAAGTGATTCTGACATTGTTTTTTCGCCACATATTGTCACATTTCCAACTGCAATATCTCAAACTATGTGCAAACATAATTATGGAAATTTTTGATAAGATATATATTTCCATCTGTTTACTTTATTCTGGATGCACATTGGAAAAACTTACGTTTTTGTTTTTTTTAACCATTTAGGAGGCGTGCAAATTTAACATTGATATTAACATTTTGAGGAACACTTTGTTTTTCCTGCACCAAGCCAAGATTGCAAAGGTTCTTTGGTGTCAGAATGATAGATACACCCACAAATGACCCTATTTTAAAAACCACACTCAAAGTATTCACTGAGGGGGTCATGAGTATTTTGACCACACAGTTTCTTTTCAGGAATCAATGCAATTTAGATGAGAAAAAATTAAATTAAATTTTTTTGCAAATATGTCATTTTAAACACAGGAATTTTTTCCTATAGTGCACATGAAAATGAAGATTTGCACCCCAAAATGGATACCCCAGTTTGTCCTGTGTTCAGAAATATACCCATTGTGGCCCTAATCTTATGTCCGTATGCACAACGGGGCCCAAACCGAGAGCAGCAGCCAGTGGCTTTCAGATCAGACAGTTTGCTTGAAGGCGTTTCAGGCCCCATTGCCCACTTGTAGAGCCCTTAAGCAGCCAAAATGATGGAGAATCCCCACTAATGACCCCATTTTTAAAACTAGACCCCTTAACGAATTCCTATAGGGGTGTACTGTGTATTTTGAGCCCACAGCTTTTGAATGAATCTAAGCAAAACCGAAGGGAAAAATTATATTTTTTGTTTGTTTTTTTTTAGCAATGATGTCATTTTAAAAATAGTTGTTGTTTTTTTTTTGTACAGCAGATATATGAATGAAAAATTTTACCCCAAAATAGATCCCTATTTGTTCCGTGTTCAGAAACATACCCATTGTGGCCCTAATCTTCTGTCTGTATGCACAACTGGGCCCTAACCAAAAGGAGGAGCGACTGGTTTTCAGAACAGACATTTTGCTTGAAGGCGTTTTAGGACCCATTGCCCACTTGTCTGGCCTTGAGTGGCCAAAACGACAGAGAACCCCCACAAATGACCCCATTTTGAAAATTGGATTCCTTAACGAATTGCTCTAGGGGTGTGCTGCGTATTTTGACCCCACTGTTTTTGAATGAATTGAAGCAAAGCAGAAGGAAAAAATTATGATTTTTGTTTTTTGTGTCATTTCAAAAATGGTTCTTTTTGTACAGCATACACAGAAATTAAGACTTTCACACCAAAATGGATCCCCCTGTTTGTCCCATGTTCAGAAACCTACCCATTGTGGCCCTAATCTTCTGTTTGGATGCACAACTGGGCCTAAACTGAACGGAGCATCAAACTTTAACTGTCTTAACTTTTACGTGATCGCCATTATCTATGGATAATGGTGATCACGTGACCGAGGAACACTCACTGCGGCCCCCTGTGACATATCCAAGCTCTCAGCTAGGAGCAGGGAGATGTAAAATTTTCTCTTGCCCTTCCCAGCTTCTGCGCTTGCGTCCGCCATTTTGGCGACTGGCGTATGCGACAAAGCTGGGGAAAGATCCATGGATAATGATCCTGTCGGGGAACATCGCCGGTGGCCTTGGTTGACCAATTTCACCGGCCCTATGCGTGTGACGTAATGCGTCTGACTCGTATGCGCAGGCGCCGGCGGCAGATTCGGGAAGGACTAGTAAGATGCTGGCATCACGGAGGACGAGGGATGAGGATTCTCACCTCCCATTTCGGATCCAATCCGTAAGGGGAGCTGAAACCTAATTTTTTTTTATTTTTTTTTTTTTACTGTCCATTGACTTTACCGGCGATCGCATGACCGGGAGTGGGGTCCCGCGGCCCGGGATAACAGCTCCATGCTGTCGGCTACCTCCGGTAACCGGCAGCATGGAGTGGTCACGCCCAAAACCTTCAGGGCTGTCCTTCCCAGGTGACGCATGGTTTTACGTCCTCTGGGAATTAAGCCCAGCAGGCCTGGGTGTAAAAAGGCAATGGGCTGGTCACTAAGGGGTAAAATACATAATTTTTGTTGCTAATGTAGAAATGGGTATCATAATAAAAATATGTGCCACCTCTAAAAGACATACTCATTCATATGAATACATTAAAATTAAAAAGGAAAAACTCTCAATACAGGTACATAAATAGAGGATATTCTTGATATCTCATCTAGATTAAAGAAAATTGTTTTACATTTTTTCCAATATTCCATTCAATACGTTTTTAAATTAATGTGTCTAGTCTAAAAATCCATGCAAATTAGAAAGATGGAAAAATGTGCATGGTTTCTGGATTGGTTTAATATTCCCAATCATTGAGGACTGGTTATTAAGGTCACTTTGATTTGAAGGAATGCTGCCATCCAACAGATGGCGCTGTAGAGGTATTTTTCCATCTTTCTTATTTGCATAAATTTCCCAGAGGAGCATCACCTTATAAGTCTCCTTTTAGTTGTCCCCACACCCCTTCTTGGTGCTCTCCTTGGGGAGAGACTTTACCATCCCCCGACCCACTCACCCCCTAATTGTCTCCACACTTTTTGGGTGCTATTCAAAACATTTCTCTGGCTTTGAGTCGTGAAAAGGATCTAGTGTTTATACTTTCCAATGGGGTTTATCGGAGATCTGAGGTATCCTTGTTATGTTTTTCTAGAAAATGTCGAGATACACTGTGTTTCATATAACCTCTTGTAATCTTAAATCTGTCCTTGTTGAGGCAGGTTCTTTAAGAGTTTATGGTCCGCCCCAGGTATCTAAGTCCACATGGACATTCTGTGAGATATAGGACCACCTCAGAGCCACAATCTAGCGGTTGTTTTATTTTAATCATATCTGATTCTGGTTTAATCCAAATCAGGTTCTCATTGGTCTCCTCTTTTAAATAGGAGTCCTCCTTTAAAATATTCAATGTTTTTTCTTTTTTTTTTTTTTTTAATAAGATTATTTTGGGTGCTAAGCTTGTGTTTGTAAAGGGTTTGTTTTCACAGGCTATGTTTTCTTTTAAAATCTGCGGTCTTGGTTCCATTGATGCTTTTTTATAAGCAAAATCTATGAGCATAAATGGATATCCTTTTTCTATAAACCCCTTTTTAGCAATTATGTCATTTTAAAAATAGTTTTTTGGTGTTTTTTGTACAGCAGATATATGAATGAAGAATTTTACCCCCAAATAGATCCCGCTGTTTGTTGCGTGTTCAGAAAAATACCCATTGTGGCACTAATTTTCTGTCTGTATGCACAACGGGGCCCTAACCAAAAGCATGAGCATAAATGGATATCCTTTTTCTATAAACCCCTTTTTTCAGGATATCTCAGTTCAGGACATACATCTCTATTGAGGAGCAATTCCTTCTCATCCTTTTAAATTGTCCATAGGGGATATTTCTTTTCCAACACCTTTCGTGGCAGCTTGAAAAATTTAGACAGCTATTGGCAGATGTTTCCTTAAAGTGAGTCTTGGTTTGGATCTTACCATCAATCGAAGATCTTTCCAGATCTAAAAATACGATGTGTGACCGACTGGTGTTTCCTGTGAATTCTAAATTGTAGTCATTCACATTGACATTGGTAATAAAGGACTGAAGATCTGCCATTTCACCATCCCAAATTAAAAGCATATTGTTGATAAAATGTTTGTAAAATACAATGTATACGTTGATCATAAACGTTCTTCAAAATCCCCCATGAATTAATTCGCATAGCTTGGCATGAATTTAGTGCCCATAGCGGTCCCGTCCTTTTGTATATAAAATTGTTTCTTGTACAGAAAATAATTGTTATTTAAAATGGCCTCTAAAATGAAATTGTTCTGTTGTCTCGGCATTAGGGGATCTATAAGTGACCGTTGCAGGAACTTCTGGGACTGGAGCCGCAGGAACAAAACTGACACTTATTCGCTCTGTGCACAATAGTTAGAAAACCCTTAAAGGGGTTGTCCCGCGGTAAAAGTAAAAAAATTTTTTTTTGCCCAGTCGCCCGAGCTAGCAAAGGGCATTAAATATACACTAAGACCGTTTCCATAAGTGCTGCACACTAACCTGTAGCAGCTTTTGTTCATTGGGAGAATTTTCCTTTTCAAGATGGCGACGCGGGTCTTCTCCCACGGTGCACCGCGGATCTTCTCCCATGGTGCACCGCGGGTGGTCTGCCGCTACGTGCGCGCTCCTGATGAAGTCATCGCGGTAGGCGGGCACCTTTCTGTTCCTGCTCTCCGCTCTGGTGGCATGTATGCACTGCCGATTCCAGTCATTGGCTGGTCGGCACCACTTGCAGGAGGGAGGAGGGTGTTCGGCCGAGGGAGGACTCAGCTTGCAGCGTCAACAAGAAAGAAGAAGGCTACTGCGCAGGTGCGACTGTTCCAGCGGGGAGAAGAGGACTTTGGTCGGCGCCAGGACAACGGGGATGCCAACACTGGGGAGGGGGGGGGGGCTGTAGGTAAGTATATAACTTCTGTATGGCACATATTTCGTGCATGTATATGGCCATACAGAAGTGCTTAGCTTAACTTTAATTCGTGGGACAACCCCTTTAAATGTGAAGCGCAACAATGGCTCAACCAGGGACTAGTAGTCTACACCAGTGTTCCCCAACTCCAGTCCTCAGGGACCGCCAACAGGTCACGTTTTCAGGATTTCCTCAGTGTTGCACAGGTGATGTAATTATTGTCGGTGCCTCAGACATTGCCACAGGTGTTCTCACTATAGGAAATCCTGAAAACATGACCTGTTGGTGGTCCCTGAGGACTGGAGTTGGGGACTCCTGGTCTGCGCAGCTCACAGAATGGGATTGAGGGCAAAAGAGCAGTCATGAAACTTCTTTCTGACTTCTGAACTTCCCCTGGTAGTGTGTGAACTGTCTGCAAGAGTGTAAGGGATTGTTTTTTAGCATGACAAGTAAAGTGTCCCAAAAAGGTTTGTAAAAACATGACTGGTATTGGGGAGAAACCATCCTGGAAGAATGGCAATGAGTGCCGTATGGTTGCTCATGGTTTTGGTGTGACATGTTCAGTAAGATATATGAATGTGATGGATAACCATATACTTTTGGCAATATTCTGTAAAGGTGAACGGTTTATTTTAGTATACATCATCTGACCTTCTCAGAGAGAATATATTCCAACCCTCACATTCCAGACCATGTAAATTCATTTCGAAGTCTACATGACCTATTCTCATTTTTATTCAAGTTCTTTTTACAGGCTGATATGCAAAATTTGTTACCAGATACGGCAATATATGTTTTGTGGCAGAAAAGTAGATCTTCATTAGTACGCCAGCTAAAGCTTTGCACAAAATGAAAACGTGGGCTCTGAGCAGAATGCCGGAGGCATTGCATTTGAGCCTGACCTTCTTCTAAATGTATCCCATTAATTTCAGCATTCTACATCTAGCATTCAGCCAGCAGAATGCCCGTGGATCTGTCCCCATCCCTTGTGACTTCATAGTTTAGTCCCCTCAGGCTTGTTTAACAATGTGTCCTTATATGTGTTTAACCAAAATGTCTTAGTAAGCTTGCATAAAATATTACATCTGATTTTTAGCCTTTGCAGAGCAAAAATTAGATGGTCGCATTTAACTCCTAAAAGGGTTCATCATTGGAATGAAAGACTAACTGGGACAGACTAATGATGATGTTGTGTTTCACTGCAGTAGCTGCACTGCATGCCACCAATTCTGCAGTGTGGCTTACACTGTATTTTTTACTTGTCCTATCTAGGATGTGTTGGGACTTTGAAGTATCACTCCAGGGCATATGTGCCCCATCGACGAAATGCATTCTTTGTGGTGCTCATGTATTAAACTGTGCAAATTTACCTTCATGCGTATTAAAGGGAACCTGTCGTCTACTATAAGCGCCATAAACTAAGTTTTGGTGCCTATAAGTATAGGTGATGTGGAGTCCGGGAAGCTCTCTCATACTTAGCTGGTCACCCCTTCCTGCGGTGTTGTCCAGTGAAGTTAGCATGTGCACAGCCAACATCGGCCATGATAGGCTGTGTATGCACCTTCCATTCATCTCTTAGGCCACGGGCGGGACAGACGCATGCGGAATCCCGCAGCAGAGTTCGTCCTGGTGCCCAGCTGGTGACCCCCACGTGCCTGTCCGGCATTGTCTTCTCTGTACTGCGAATGTGCCGGCCTGCGCTCCTGCACTCACAAGCAGTACAGAGGACACTGCGCCATTGTTATGGCAATGACGCAGCTCCAACGGCGATTCTGCAATCATTGCAGAATGGCCACAGGACGAACGGCTTCCATTGACTTCAATGGAAGCCGGCCATGCGTAGCCCACACAAAATAGCAGTTTGCTGCAAATTCCTCTCCGCGAGCGGAAAACGACAATCTATTTCCACTCGTTGGTAGGAAATCATGTTTTTACTCCACAGGCAAATCTACTCAATAGCATGCAGGGTCCAGAGGCGGAATCCTGCTCCGGGACATGAGACCCAAGGGTGGAAAATCTGAAAAAAGGCCTGTCCCCACCGCCCCCCCCCCCCCCCCCCCCCCCGGACAATGTTCCTGCAGTGTCCCCCAGCAAAATCACAGGCAGGTCAGATTCTGCACGCAGGGGCTCGCTGCGGAATCCCACCCTGCCCGCTGCAGAGGACCCTGCTTACCTGTCTGGGTCTTCATTTTTCTGTACTGCGGATGTGCGTGGAAGTGCCGGCTGGCGCGCATGTGCAGTACATTTTTTTTTTTCCTTCAAACTCCTTTCCTGTGGAATCTGTGGCCCATCAATGGAAGCTGTCCGTATGGGAACCACAGCGAAATGGAGCATACTGCAATTAGTTTCTGTTCGAGGACATGAAAGATCGTTTTACCATAGCATGCTATGCAGGCTTATTGCTTCGGAATCCACAGCAAAAATCCGCCCATGGACATTGGGCCTTAGTCAGCAGAACACAGGCGGTCTGGCTGGTGACAACCCTGGCTATAAACTGCTATCAACAGTGTCTGCTGGGTAATGTGGTATTGCACCATGCCTTTACAATTACATGGGCATCCGTGGAATATCTGGTTGTAGCGAGTCTGTTAGAGAGATGCTGTAATTGGGGGACTCTTCCTCTCATGTTGGTTTGCCTATGTCGGCCGACAACTGTCTATTACAACTTCAGATAAAATGCAGATTTGTTTCCCCGTGCACCATCCGGTCCTCTGTTCTACTCGGCGTGGTCTTTTCACCAAACCACCTATTGTAATATTATATGGAGAAAAGCCCAAGGCACCAGAGGTGTGCAAGATGATATACCATCTTTATTTATCTCATCCTTTAAAAATTCAAGGCGACCCACGTTTCAGCCATGCAGGGACATCAGGCAAATGCAAACTTGTAAAGCTTGTTTCCTTATTAATTAACGTTATTTTTATGATCAGGAATTGTTTAGCCAAATACGAGTACAATGGGAGTTAATAGAAGACATGTGGGACTTGGTAGTGAAAGCTATAAAAGGCATAAAAATCTGAATTTATGAACATGCATGGTAACTGGGGTACGTAGTTGTGGGGCACTCGGTTCTGGTTTGGGGAGTCCAAGTTTTATATTATTTGGCACAAGGATCAGAAGTTAAATCACATACTGTAAGAAGCAAATCTGTAAGACTCCATATGGCTGCTCTTCTCTAAACACTTTGAAGTTCACCAGTAGCAAAATATATGTTCGTCGCTCGACCGGCCGATCAGCTGAGTGGGTGCATGCTGTCAACGCCGCAGATACACAAAGGTCGAAGCTGAAGCAGCGGAAGTCTTCACGCCGACCTCCATGTAGTGTCTGGCGCTTGTAACTGCAGGCACGACTCCCATTGATTTCAATGAGAGCCATGTCTGCAGTTACAAGCAGCGGCCACTACACGGAGGTCAGCATGAAGACTTACGCTTCAACCTCTGTGTTACGGCGCTGACAGCATGCGCCTGCTCAGCGTATCGGTTGGGGTTACGAGCAACGGACCCCAGCTGATCAACTATTGATGATCTATCCTGATAGGTCATCAATTGTATTTCCCTGGAAACCCCCTTTAGGGCTCCGGCACACTTGCGTTTTTCTTGTGCTTTTTTTTTCATGCGATTGTCAATGGGACTTTCTAATGTTAAAAACGCATTGCACAAAAATTGCAAAGCACCAACTTGTGATGTGTTTTTCACATTAGAAAGTCCCATTGACAATCGCATTAAAAAAACGCAGCGATATCTCAGCGTTAAAAAAAACACAAGTGTGTGGGAGCCCTTAATGTTAAAAAAATAAATAAAAAAAATAAAAAAAAAGGGCCCCTATTTCTCTGGCAGCTTGCAGAAGCCTTTCATTTCCAATATTTCAAATAACCTTCTTTCGAAAGTTTAACATTCTGAACAATTTTGCAAATGGCAGGCATGGACAATATGTCTTCTCTAGCATAATGATACTTGGTAGATAACGGAAAATGTTAATTGCAGAAATCTTGAAATTAACTCAAAAGACTTCCTCTCAAGCAAAGTAGTTCTGTTTATTGTAATTGTTCCAAGCAGCCATTCCCATTAATTCTGTTTCTTTCTGCACATTTTCCAGCCGGTATCATTTAAATATTTTAACACCATCCTGTGAACTCCTAAACTGTTTCCTTGTAGTCTTCATATCCATGATGTATGATAAAGCACATATGCCGGTAATTACAGGAGCCCAGCTATATAATCAGTGGTGTCAGAATTTAAAGGCTCCTGTCCCTCTAAACGGAATACAGGATGGTTACACTTTACAGGAAATTATCCAGTTTACAGCCAGCTAAAGTTTGAGTAAGATTGGACTGTGACAATAACCAGGTTAATAGGCAAACTGATTTGGGATAGAATTAAAAGACTGAAAATGCTCAAATCATCCCTTTTAATTAGGCTTACATTGTGCCACAAACGGAAATTAACAGGTGCCAACCCCTTTAGTTTATTGCCACAGGTACAGCTTCAGAAAACCCTGCCAATCAGCTGCTGTAGCCAGGAAGCTGCAGCTACTTGTACATTTGCTGCAGGAGAATAGCCATACTGGGTAAAGGTTTTTAGGCAGGTGTGGAAAAAATTCCGCAAAGTAAGAATGCTTTCAAAAATATAAAGTGAATGAATGAAACAGAAATATAAATCAAATAAATATTTGGTGTGACCGCCATTTGCTTTCAAAATAGCATAAATTCTTCTAGGTATATTTGCACACAGTTTTTGAAGGAACTCTGCAAGGCGTTTCTTTTTTTTTTTTTAAGTCTTGGAGAAATAACCACAGATTTTCTGTGGATGTAGCTTGTTCAAATCCTTCTTTTTTCATGCAGTCCCAGATAGAAACATGACGTTGAGATGTGGGGACCATATCATCACTTCCAGGACTTTGTAGTGAACTATACGGGCTGTTTGTAGCAGATGACTATTGTATATTCATCTTAACCCCTTGAGTGGCACGCCCGGAAATTTTCCAGGACGAGCTCCACTGCGGATAGTGATATAGCCCAGAAGATTTCCGGGCTATGTATCACTATGGGAGCTGCAGAGCACAATGCCACAAGCTGTGACAGTGTGCTCTGCCTGCACAGTCCCACAGAGAACAAAGCAGGACATTGAGAAGCAGGAAGATATTGCCGATATGCCGGCAATCTCCTGCTTCTAAGTCTCCTGCTTTGTTTATAGGTTGCCATAGAGACCATCGGCTTGTCAGAAGCAAGCCGATGATATCTGTGGCAGGTGCTTGGCTGTCAGAGGACAAGCAGGCACCAGCTCTTACAGCAGAGATCAGAGAAAACCTCTGATCTCTGCTGTTAACCCTTTACATGCTGCAGTCTATATGACTGCAGCATGTAAAGGGCTGTCACCATCGGACCCCCGGAAAGTGATCAGGGGGTCCTGATGGGTCCCTGTGGAAGTCCCCTAAAGGGACAAAAATTTAAAAAAAAAGGTTAAAAAAAAAACAAAAGTAAAAAAAATAAAAATAAAAACACTTGTCTCCCTTTACTTTGTAAAAAATGTAAAATAAAATCACATGTGGTATCCCTGCGTTGTAATGACCCAGAGAAGGAAGTTGGTACATTATTTAACCCCTTAATGACATGGCCCCTTTTTTCTTTTTTCTCCATTTCTTTTTTTCCTCCCCGAAACATAAAAACTGTATAAACTTGGTATCGCCGGAATCGTGTTGACTCAGAATAATGTTATCACATTATTTATTCTGCATGTTGAACGCCGTAAAAGTGAAATCCAAAAAACAAATGACAGAATTTCTTTTTTTTTCCCAATCTCCCTACAAATTTTTTCACAAAAGTTATGCAATACATTATATATACCCAAAAATGATGCCATCAAAAAGTACAACTTGTCCCGCAAAAAACAAGCCCTCATATGGCCATGTCAATGGAAAAATGAAAAAGTTATGGCTCTTGGAACGCAACTGCAAAATTAGTTGAAATTCAATGATTAGACCATTTAAAAAACCTGCCCTGATGGGTACGACAGGGTCGTAGGAAACCTGCCACTCAAGGGGTTAATTGATACGCTGCTACTCTGTTGCAACTTTGAATATGTGATATTTTGATTCTTATTTGAACTGTGATACAGTGCCTTTGGAGGTCCCCGATGAGCTGGTATTTATCTACCAGTGAACCGTGTAGGGTGAGGGGATATGGCGATGATTTCAGTTACGTATCATAGTTATCTGGAATTATTGAGGTTATTTTTGGTTGCTTAGAGTTGCTTAGGGGTCTTTTTTTATTCTGTGTATATATTCCTTTTTTTTTTTTGCTCTGTTATTCTTTATTTTCATCTTGTTTCCTAAACCTGGTGGTAGGGCATTACAGGATGAACCAGGGTCAGATTCCTGAATGGCGTCACCTTTTTTGGTTTGGATACTCCGTATTTAGTGATCAAATCCGAGATTAACCCTTTGCAATCCAATTTTGGATTCAGGGTTTCCTAGGGGGCTTTCTCTTTCTGCCATTATACAATGGTGCCATCTGCTGGCTAGAGCCAGTACTGCAGTATGGGACATGCTGGAGAGGCTGCTGACAACAGAGCGGCCAGTAATCTACAGTAAGAATACCCTGCCAGATGTCTTCCGACATCGGAGTTATACAGCCTTCAATCAGAATGTCTTTAGACGTCAGACAGTGGATTGGAAAGGGTTAATAGGGTTACTTTAGGGGATTTTTTTCATCCTTTTATATCCCTAGTAAGTTACGGTTTAGACCACTTGTTAAGGGGAATGTTTTTTGTCTGATTTCCTTACACTGAATATAGTTGTTAATGGCATTGGCTGTAGGTTTGGGCTGGTTGTTCTGCTGCAGAATTAACTTTAACTTAATCTGACGACTTCTATTTTTGAAAAAAAAATTCTTACTTTAAAAGGTTCAGGCAGGTGCGAGAAAAATGCTGCACAGCGTACTGTTTATTACATGCTGGCCATTTAAATGAATGTCTGATAATGAAATGCATGGATGGCCGAGGTCTGCCAGCTGACACTTACTTAGCAACACTCTATACTGGCATGTAGAGGGGTGTGTCAAGCACCCCTATTATGTTCCTAAACCCTAATAGGGCATATGGAAAGGGATTTTGAGATGCCCTTTTAAACATTAATTTAAGTTTCATGAATATACAATGTAAGAGCTCTGTTAGTCCTTGAGCAACCGATTTATCCGTCCAAAAACCTTGTTCAACTGAAAATTGGTCTCAAATGGGTTCTGCACAAAGGTTTTAAAGGGAACCTGTTACGTCTCCACAGCACCATAAACTAAGCTATAGTGCTATTATAGACCATGTGACAAGGAGCGGGGGGGGGGGTTGTATTTTATATGTTCCTCTCTGAAGTCAGCCCGCGACACACAAATCTACATATAAGACCTGAGTACGTGCTCTTCTATACAAGTCGGTCAACATGGCAGAATACTGAAAAAATATGTGGATATTATATTTACATGCTCTAAATGTCCAATTTTATTGTATCTAGGTAATAAACATCATCAATGCTGCACAAGAAAATAGCCCTATGCCGGTAGCGGAAGCTCTGGACCGAGTTCTGGAGATCTTAAGAACTACAGAATTGTATTCTCCGCAGCTCGGAACCAAAGATGAGGATCCTCACACCAGTGATTTGGTTGGAGGTTTGATGACTGTAAGTGTTTTGATTACACACATTTCTCATACCTGTAAAGTAATGGTATTTGCATTATAACGAGGTCCATTGTCAAAAGAATGAAAGTGATACTTGAATATTACTAAAATCTCATCAAGAAAATTGTGTTTAGTGACCCTTCAGATTTATATATGCTATTTTTCAGCAAAATTACAAAGTATCAGCATCAGATTTTAAGAAATGTATCTTCACATCTTGCAATAGATCTGCAGGCACATCCTTTTAGGTGGTTCTACTATGGGTTAACAGCCTGGCAGTCCTGTTATTTACATGGCACTGCCAGCATTCAGGAAGTGTGCGGAGAAAGTCCTGACAAAAAGACAGCTGTGTCTTTCCCACATCCTCTGTGCGGCGGCCCATGTTAGAGGTTATACGTCTGGTAACATTCATGTTGTACACACAGACTAAATGTCTGATAAAACATACCTACAGCCAAGGGGCAACAGTGACGAGATGTAAGAATATGGTAGTCACTGAGAGTTTTAGGTCTTCAACTCGATCTTTCTTTTACAACATTTAAAGGGGTTGTCCCGTGCCGAAACGTTTTTTTTTTTTTAACCCCCCCCCCCCCCCCCCCGTTCGGCGCGAGACAACCCCGATGCAGGGGTTAAAAAAACAACCCGCACAGCGCTTACCTGAATCCCGGCGGTCCGGCGTCTTCATAGTTACCTGCTGAAGATGGCCGCCGGGATCCTCTGTCTCCGTGGACCGCAGGGCTTCTGTGCGGTCCATTGCCGATTCCAGCCTCCTGATTGGCTGGAATCGGCACGTGACGGGGCGGAGCTACACGGAGCCGGCATTCTACACGAGCGGCCCCATAGAAGACTGCAGAAGACCCGGACTGCGCAAGCGCGGCTAATTTGGCCATCGGAGGGCAAAAATTAGTCGGCTCCATGGGAACGAGGACGCCAGCAACGGAGCAGGTAAGTATAAAACTTTTTATAACTTCTGTATGGCTCATAATTAATGCACAATGTACATTACAAAGTGCATTATTATGGCCATACAGAAGTGTATAGACCCACTTGCTGCCGCGGGACAACCCCTTTAACTTTAAAGTAAGCTAGACTACACTTCAAAGCATATATGAAGTTGTATAAATCGCAGTACCCAAATGTTAATGGAATCACTGACTTTACCTGCAGGAGCATTCATGTAGGGCGACGAGAATGTACAGTTGTACATTAGATATATTGGCAGGAAAACAATGCTAGGACACGATTAATGGCAAAAAGAACAAAATCAGACTAATCTGTGATTAAAAGGTTTTTTTTGATGCAAACATAATTCTTTCTAAAGGAGTCCTCATGCTCATTACTATTTCCACAAAGCCCACCCAGATGCCTTGTGACCAAACGTCATGCTGTTCTGTAGCTTCCACCTGCGCACCTGGTTTATTGACATCAGCTGGGGCATCTTCTACGCATGCTCAGCTCTGTAGTCTTCTCTCTTCTTATGCCTCATTTACTGCCTCAATACCTTCCAGGCATTCTCTTCTGCGCATGCTCAGGCATGCTATATCCGGCCCTGTCCCTGCTCCCCTGTAGTAAGATCAGAGTTGATGTCACCACACACGGACAGGACCGAAGGAAGCTCTAGAATCCAACGGGCAGGACGTCAACGAAAGATTGAGAATTGAATGCAGGCAGCACCACGTGACCGGGTAGGAGGAAAGGTGATCTGGTACACGTATGGTATAAAGTTGCTGCATCATTCATCCTAGGTGCAATGGAGGTATTGGGTCAAGGTTCCGAAATACCCTTTTAATTAAAAATTTGACTCATCGTACCCAACCTTGTCCGTGCTTACATGAATTTACTCCCTTAATGACGCAGGATGTACTGTTATGTCCTGTGTATTCGTGATTTGTATGGTGGGGGATTCAGGAGCCAATCCCGCTCCTTACAATGCAGCTGCCGGCTGTTTCATCAAAGCTGATATCCGCCGGTGACAGCTAAAATCCGCGTAAACGTTGATTGTGGCTGTCAACCTCTTAAATGCTGCTGTCAGTTCTGACAGTAACATTTAAATCCCCTGGTCCAAGATCAAGGGTCTCAAACAGGCCCCCCTCCCTTCCCGCGATGCGATTGAAGGTGTCGTTCAGCTGCAATGGCTGCCTGGGGCCTTCTGAAGCCTGCTCCACAATAGGGTA
This sequence comes from Eleutherodactylus coqui, assembly GCF_035609145.1. Lineage (NCBI taxonomy): Eukaryota > Metazoa > Chordata > Amphibia > Anura > Eleutherodactylidae > Eleutherodactylus > Eleutherodactylus coqui. Next base: position 236,742,022 of record NC_089838.1, read on the forward strand.
GGCCTTTGACAGTCAACACCCATCCTCAACAGTTGCGAATGGAGAGAATTCCCATCAGGATGTTAACCCTTTTAATGCAGCTGTAAATTCTAACAACAGAATAAGTCCTGTCCGGGACTTATGTCGCTCCCACCCCTCCCCCTACGAGGTGCTGCTCAGATGTCCATGGCAGTCTGGGGTCTTTAGAAGGTCCCCCGGACTGAAGTGATTATCTGTTAAGACATACGTATGGCATGTCTTAATAGATTGCCTGTTCAAATATAGTATAATGTAATACTATTGTATTGCAGGATATTGTACAGACTATCAATACAAGTCTGTGGGAGAGCACGCGTATAGGATTCTGAAAGCTATAGTTTCCAAAAGGCTGTCCAAGGAAATATTAGGGAAGGTGCCTTTTAATCCTATCCTTGTCATATACTATGTTTATGCTTTTTAGTTTTAGAAACGACTCCATATATGATGTGACATGGAAACCTTTGTTTGTTGAATGTATTTGGACCTGCTATTAAAATATTCTAATGATGCAAAGTTAGTTTATAGCCGCTTATTTCTAAAAATATTAGCTTTTTTTGAAATTCCTAATTTGCAAAATTGTTAGAATTACTATAACAATATAAAACATGATCTAGGCCAATGTACAAAGGTAAGATAGCATGGACAAAGACAAGAAGACCATCAAATAAAAACAGCCTATTAAAAATAACCCAAGTTACTATCCAAAGAAGGTAAAGCCTGCCATCATCTTGTATCACCATCAATTGGGAGAGATGGAAGGGAACAGTCTGGAAAGATCATGGTACCATCTAGAGAGTAGTGTGTAACCACTTCTTGAAATTTGCTGGCAGTGGAAGACAATATTTGCATTTTTTTATACTAAACCGTTGAGTGCCAATAATGTTTACCACAACTGTATCCATGTTCCTTGGTAGTAATCAGCAGATTCCCAGTTTGTAGTGGGTCAATTCACCCAGGCTACAGGCCTTGTCTTTGGATGAGTCTGCAGAAAGGAAATATAAAATTATGGTGTAAGGTAAGGGTAGCTACCAAGGTAGCAGACTTCACATCTGGTAAAGGGCACCACAATTATGGTGCTCATCTCTCCTCGATGGTGAGGTGCAGTTAGTGATAACTTTGGATGAAGGAAAACGAGAGTGGGTCAATAAATGCAGATCACTAGGAGATCAAGGAATGGAGAAAAGACACAGGAAATCCTAACTTAAAGTTTTGCTATGGTGTTTTATGGTTACTTATAGCCCAGGAAATAAGAGCCAACAAAGTTGGCTAATAAACACAAGGCTTTGTAGTGTCTAATCTTATTTTACAGTTGCGGCATTGGTGTAATGATATTGTAAAACTATATTGGCAGTGCAGTTAAAATACTGTGCCAGATCCTTCAGTCATTGAAAAAGAGAGATCAAGGGAGATCTCCCACCAAGTCCCCTACTTTATCCTAGGATAGGGAATTAGTATCTGGTCAGTGAGGGTACTAAGGGTCCCTCAATGAATGGCATGATGGCAACATTTCTGGTACCTACTGCAGTTCCACTTAAATGTAGTACATTGAGACATCTTTGGGACCTCCATTCTCATGATCGGTGGGGGTTGCAGTAGTCAGACCCGCTTTTGGTCGGACTCCCCTTTTAATGTACTTGTAGATATATTTTTGCTGTAGGTTACACTTTCTAGTTTTGAGAACTAAAGATTTTACACCACCCTCATTGTTTCGAAGGATGATTGTTGCCCAGTTTTAAAAAGCTAATGTCAATGTTTTGTAGGATGGTTTAAGAAGACTTTCAGGGAACGAGTATATCCTCTCAGCAAAACGTGAGTTGAGCTCATCTTTGGTGTCTTTTGTATTGTGTTATGGAGCTCTAGCATTGTATGCTTTAATATCAATTGCTTTTCTGTTATCTTCTCCTCTAAACAGAAGTCCATCCGTCTTCTGGGCATTTAATCTCCTCTCTCTCGCTTACTGACATTCCACCAAGGATAGCTCAAGCAATGGAGAATGAAGAGGACTGGGAATTTGATATCTTTGAATTAGAGGCTGCCACTCATAAAAGGTGCTGCTGCTTCTATGTTATCTCTGAAGTCCATCCATAGAAAACATTTTCAAGATTTATGAATGCAGTAAAATTCCTTTTAATACACATGCAGTTTTTGTTGCTGTTCTTTGAGCCCAAACTAGATGTGGATCCCGCAGGAAGAAGTCCTTCCTCTATATTTCCCATGCTTTTTGAATCCAACTCTGATTATGAATCAGAAAACTGCATGTGTTGTTCCCTCCTTAGGCTGATCTCACATACAGGATTATGTGACCGTTTTTCATGCAATTCTTGGAGTCAAAGCCAGAAGTTGATTCAAAAGATATGGGAAATATAAAAGAAGGACTACTGCTTCTGCTTCCTGCTGGGTTTAATTTTTGGCTCAAAAAACTGCATGAAAAACTGCCATAAAAACTTTTGTGAAGCCCCCTTATGGAGTTTGTGTCTTCTGCCCCCTGCCCATCCCAAATATGACTAGAGTTGTTAACCTCCATTAAAATTGAAAGTTATGTGACAGAAATAAGAAAATAGTTTTTGAAGGACTAATGTAAGGGTATTGTGAGAGAATATTTGCAACTCTGCAGAGCTTGAAGGTCTTCAGGTTGATTTTCCACATGTCTGAAGCGGCCGACCATACGAGTAGCCTGTAGTCAATATTGTACACTTGTGGGCATTTGTGCACAGGTGTGTAATACATTGTAAAAATTGTGACCTAGTTTATACTTAGTATGGGTATTTTCTGATTTTCCTTAGGCCCCATTCAGACAAGCACTGTTTTAGCGCTTGAGAGGCACGTGAAAAGAGAGCTTCTATAGGAACCAGTGGGTTCCTATAGAAGCGCTCACATGAGCGGTTGAATAGTTGTGAAGCTAATGTTCCTTCTTAAAAGAGAAAATAGTTGCCAGGTTAATGCAGTATGTCACTTGAGTACTTGATATCAACTATGAAACAGAAACTAGAAACTTATTTGTACCACTTCAAGACTTTTGCTTTATGGCAGAAGGGTCTATTAGAGAAAGGAGGGGGCTTAAGACATGGAGATATTTGGGAGGGTGGTATGTGGAGGGATTTGTATGCTAGTTAGTTGAGGGATGATTTGTCAGCCAAATGTTCCATTTGGATATAAAGGGATCGAATGTTCCATTTTGGACTGCCAGCATATTTTCATAGGTGCAGTTGGTCGAGACTATAGAGGCTATTTCTTTTATGGAAGAACCTTCGGAGCTTTTCCAGTTGCATGCTTATTGTAAGAGGAGTTCAATGTAGTATATGGTAGATAATTGTTCTACACTCCAAAGGGAAATTATCTATCCCTAACAGTAGAAGCGCCAAACCAGGGTTGTTTTTAGTTGCGTTTGGGTGGAGTGTTTTTATCATTTTAACCCTTTGCAATCCAATTTTGGATTCAGAGTTTCCTAGGGGGCTCTCTCTTTCTGCCATTATACAATGGCACCATCTGCTGGCTTGAGCCAGTACTGCGGTATTGGACATGCTGGAGAGGCTCCAAACAACAGAGCAATCAGAAATCTACAGTAAGAATACCCTGCCAGACGTCTTCTGACATCGGAACTGTACAGCCTTTAATCAGAATGTCTTCAGACGTCAGACAGTGGATTGGAAAGGGTTAAACACAGTCTTCCATAGAGTGGAGATTAGGGGGAAACTCCAGAATATGGATCAGTGACCCTATTTGTCCGCACTTTCTATATAGCCTAATTCTAACACTAGTGTTGCATGTATATATTGCCTTCTAAATTTTAATGATATTTTATGCTGTTAAAAAAAATCACGTTTTGCCTCGCTTATTTTTCTCCCATATTATGTCATATTTTTAGTAGAGTTCAAATTTTTTTCCACTCTTTCTGAATGAATCATTTTGCTCTTTCCATGCAGGCCTTTAGTTTACCTTGGCCTTAAAATGTTTGCTCGGTTTGGGGTTTGTTCATTCCTAAACTGCTCAGAAGTTACTTTGAGGTCCTGGCTGCACATCATTGAGTCAAACTACCATTCAAGCAATGCATACCATAATTCAACACATTCCGCCGATGTCTTACATGCCACTGCTTACTTCCTGTGCAAAGAGAGGGTGAAGGTAAGGACGGTCTAAGACTATGACTAGTGGTGTGAAAAACATATGTGCTCCTATATAGTGTATTGCCCATTTTAACATGATTGAGCTGAATATACTGGAGGTAATCCATCACCAGCATACAAGAAAGGGGCACAATTGTTTATACATTTAATGGGAATATTAATGATACTTTGAATGCATAGAACTTTCTTTACAAGACAGAAAAGTTGGGTAACTTTGTAAATACTGACCGCATTCATGATTTTACTGCTTATCATTGGAAACGGTGAAACTCGTTGGGATGCGTGTTCCTGGCAGCTTTACAGAGCGTCTACAGTGCAATAGAACAATTAGATTGAAGCCTGCACAACTGTGAATGCAGTTTTGGATTATAATTAAGGCTGTACGGAGTATTATAATGTATTTACAAAGTTACTCAGATTGATTACTGGTGTCTGCAATAATTAAGCTGGGTATTACAATGCTAGCCGTAATGCTGCCATACAGTGCCAGGCCAGCTTTCCACTTGATTCAATGCCAGCCAACATTAGCAGACATTATGGTTGGCAATGTATGGGTGCAAAGTGTCATCCAGCCATCCATAGTATGTGTTAGGGCTGGGCATTTAATCAAATTAATTTCATTACTTCTCCCATTCACTGCCCCTCGATTCCATATTTTTTCCTGAATTGTAAAATTGTGCATGAAAGCAGGTGCTGTAGGGTGAAGTGGGGAGCTGCTAAACTCAGCATAAAAGGGAGTTTAGCAGCCCCTTCTTTACAAGGGCAGCTGAGCATAGAGGTACAAATCACTGTGATGTATTTCCCCCCCAGGGTCGCAAACTGTGGCTCCCAAAACAGTAGAAGCAGCGGGTCACGCTCTCTGTAGTAAAGGGTGACGCTTCGCTGTGATCTACGTTTATTTCTTGTCTCCTGTAACTGGAGTACTTGCAGCTGGGGGGAGAGGCTGGTTATATAGAGAGCAGCGCTGTGTCAGCCTGTAGTACAGGAAGAGTGAGGAGTAGCTTCTACTGCTTGTAGCTGGAGTTTGGGAGCAGGGATACACAAGAGGGGGCTACAAAAGGGGCAGCACTACAAAGACGTAAGCCACAAGAGAGGCCACTACTAGCAAAACTTGAGACACATTATTACCAAGACGGTGGCCACAACAGGGGGCACCGTGACCAAGACGGTGGCCACAACAGGGGACACCGTGACCAAGACGGTGGCCACAACAGGGGGCACCGTGACCAAGACGGTGGCCACAACAGGGGGCACCGTGACCAAGACGGTGGCCACAACAGGGGGCACCGTGACCAAGACGGTGGCCACAACAGGGGGCACCGTGACCAAGAGTGACTTGTACACAGCCCATTTCTTTGTGTGCTTTTTGGATCGAAAAAAAAATTGACTTAAATTGCTAGAACCCATTCATTTGAAGGAGTTCATTTATGCAAGCAATTTTTCACTCAGACAGATAGTCCGAATTTGACAAATACATGCATGTCCTATTCTGATTCTCTAAAAAGATTAGGACATGTTATGTGCGGTGTTGCACACATTGGACTGCACAAGGACAGGGAGTCCGTATGCATGTTGCGCCAAAGAATCTCAGGCACAGCTTGCAATTGTTCGTGTCCATCAGCGTAAGGGTGTATTCATACAATAGCGTTCTGTGCGGTCAGAAATCATGTGGAAAAGTTACAGAGGTTTGCAACACAGTTATTTGCTGCATGGTTCTTATTTGTTCTTATTGTTTGACCTGTAAAAACCCTGTGGCCAATAACCGCATCACAGCGCCCATACAAGAGCTCCCGGCCATCTGATAAGGGGGACGGGGCCTTCTACAATAAAGAATTCTCCCCTTATAAACACCTATCAGAATGGGCTGCGTTCTTTAACAAAAGGCAATTACGGTACATACTCAGCAATGCCATAATATATTGCGCACAGACTGATTATTAGAATCATCCGTTTTTAAAAGTGAGGATAATTACATCTCTCCTAATCAGCTAATTCTCCTAATCAGTATATATTATGCAAAGGCTGGGCTTGCAACTCTTTTTTTAAAAGAATTGTCGTCTGTTTTGTTTTTGTTTTGTTTTTTTAAATTGAGATTAAAATAATTGTCTGAAAGTTGAAAAAATATTTTCATTTTAGGCAAAATCCCCCAGCCCTAGTATGTGCATATGTATTTTGAAACTCAGTGCATACATTAGGTTTTCTTTTTCTACCACCTTGAATACTAGTAAATTAATTCTGCATGTGTTACTTTTGTATTGATGCTGTGACGTATCTATTTAGCAAAGCCTGGACCAGATCGATGAGGTTGCTGCTCTCATTGCTGCCACTGTTCACGATGTGGATCATCCTGGGAGAACTAATTCATTCCTGTGCAATGCTGGGAGTGAGCTGGCCATCCTATACAATGATACGGCAGTGTTGGAGAGCCATCATGCAGCGCTGGCATTCCAGCTGACGACAAGAGATGACAAGTGCAATATATTCAAAAACATGGAGAGGTAAGCTTCCAACTTGATATGCATAAAATACATATGTCCCTCCAGTTCAGCCTATTACCCCCCAATGTTGATCCAGAGGAAGGCAAAAACAAAAATGAGGTAAAAGCCAGTTTTCTCCGTTTAAGGCGAAAAAATTCATCCTGACTCCAATCTGGTAATCGGAATAATCCCAGAATCACCGACCCCTCTGAAGTTATTAGTTTTGCAAAGTTGACACGCCAATGCCTTATGGCATACTGCAAAGTTCCTTATTATTAAGATGACCTATGACCTCCTGGTCAATATGGCAATACTGCATCCATTTTTCATGATGCGGATTAAATAATAGATTCAGCTTTCATTGCTTTGCAGGAACATATTAGGGAATTGCTAATTAATCAATTGCCTAACATATTCATTTAGGTTGTCTGGGCAAACATTCTTAACCCTTTCCAATCCACTTTCTGACGTCTAAAGACATCATGATTTAAGGCTGTACAGCTCCGATGTTGGAAGACGTCCGTCAGGTTCTCTTACTGTATATTGCCAGCCTCTCTGCTGTCGGAGCCTATCCAACGTGTCACCTCATGCAGTACTGGCTTTAGCCAGCATAAAGCGTCGTTGTATAACTGCAGAAAAAGAGTAAGCCCCATAGGAAAACCAGGATACAAATTGGATTGGAAAGGGTTAAATCTGTGGATTTTTCTTTTGCTGATGTTTTTTAGTAGTACGTATTTAATGTATTCTCCTTCCATAGGTGTACACTTACCTGTTTTATGTTGTGTTGTTTGAATAGAAATGAATACCGCACTTTGCGGCAAGCGATTATCGACATGGTTTTAGCAACAGAAATGACGAAGCACTTTGAACATGTCAACAAGTTTGTCAACAGCATCAATAAGCCATTAGCTGCGTTGGAGGAGAATGGGGTGAGCAGAGCTAGGACTTAGTAGTTTTCTATAAAATATTCAACGAAAGTTACCCATTTAGATGTACCAATGGATTCGTATTTACAAGACACAATGTAATGGAGAACACTGCAAAGACTTCCATTAATTAGAAGCAGCAGCATGCATTATGTTTTGCTTTGACTTTCTATGGGCTAAGAAATGCAGGGCATGCACAACATCTAATGTATTATATAGAAGGAAAGTCACCATGTATGTTATGCTGGGGACGACCATCCATTGCACATGTTATCTTCCACTCCTTCCTCCTCTATAAGCTCAAGTTCCAAGCAAGTGAGAGGAGTGCCGTTGGGTGACTGATGTACTAGAGGGCACCATTTATGCTGATTTATTGGCTTCTTCTTAAAGATAAAGGTTCAAAGACAGAGATAATATTGTATGTTGCATAAAGGGGTTTCTTATGAACAAGGTTATAAATGTACTACTTCTAAGTGACATCAGATTTTGGTGACCAAATGTAGAGTCTACTCCAGAATGTCTACTTTTCTTGATGGACCTTTTGGATTATGAGCGGTGGGGTCACGGTTTCTGTGATTGTAGCCTTCTATCTTGTTGTCTACTTTCTCTTTGCTTCAGCGTCTACACTAAGTAGTAGTGTCTTTTCCATTGGCCATGCAGAGTTTATTCAGTGATGGATAGACTTTATAAGCTTCTGGCATGGCAACGGGAGGTTGTCTCCTCATACAGGCAAAAATATAAAAAAAACAACCCAACAATGTAACAAAGAATAAGAAGTAGGCTATGCTGCTCCTCAGTCTTTGGTATGATTTTAGAGGATGGTATATATATAAAACTCACTTCCAGGCTGCAAGTGGCACTCTTCTTCTCATGCAGGGGCTAGAGGTAGTGCTAGGGGTGAGGAATCGCTGCACCAAAACCATCTAATAGCTGGATAAGGGACACACTAGTCTCTTCATGTAGTCTTTTTTTTTTCACCTTTTTTGAAGGATCTTTTTTTTTTATTTAATCATTTATTTTTTAAATCTCATAAGAACAAAAAAAAAACTTATCGAACAGGAAGATGAAACTGATGCCTATCCTGTTGACGTAGACTTGTACAGAAAAGCAGAGCCATCAGGCTCCTGTTGTACAACAAGATAGAGAAATGAGACCGTCTCCTCTTGTCTGTTTTGTTGAGAGAAACGGATCTTATGGAAACTTGGCAGCGACATACGGACACTTTTTTTTACCATGATGGAAGCCCCAATGAAAGCCAATGGCTCTGTTAACAGATCTGGTCGAATAGTTTTAAAAAACAAACATCTAATGTATATTTGAGAAGGTGAGCAGATTTTATGTTTCTTTTTATAATTTGATCTCTCTTATGTTATGTAGGGAACCATCAGTGATGATGAGACTGTCAGAAATATACTGACATCTCCAGAAAATCGAATACTCATCAAGAGGATGCTCATCAAGTGCGCAGATATCTCCAATCCATGCCGAGCGCTAGAGCAATGCATTGAGTGGGCTGGCAGGATATCTGAAGAGTATTTTGCACAGGTTAGGACGTTTTTTGTAATTTTGTATGAAATTGTACATACAGAATACACACAGAATTCATTTGTAATTCATTTCTAAAATCTTCTGTCACCACGCTAGCCATTTATCAATGTAACACTGACCATTATTATTTAGGTGGCTTGTCTTTAATTTACTAGGTGCTGGACACCATATACAAGGGGCAGGCAGCAGACAACTAATGCAAATTCTCAGCCAATAGTTATAGAAATTATACAATGGGAACATAATGGGGGCTGACAAAAAACAATCCTTAAACCTTTTCAATCCACTGTCTGACGTCTTCAGACATTCTGATTGAAGGCTGTACAGCTCCGATGTTGGAAGACGTCCGGCAGGGTATTTTTACTGTATATTACTGGCCGCTCTCTTGTCGGGAGCCTCTCTAGCATGTCCACTACCGCAGTACTGGCTCTAGCCAGCAGATGGCACCATTGTATAATGGCAGAAAAAGGAAAACCCCCTAGGAAACCCTGAATCCAAAATTGGATTGCAAAGGGTTAATGCATGTCTTATGCTCAGAAGGATTGCCTCAGTACCATAGATGGAATAATCATCAGTAGGAGTCATGTTGTGGATCAGATCATTAACAATTAGGTCTATTCTTCGAGACTTGCCTAACTATTCTCCCTATTCACCCTACCACTGAGAACACACTTATTTACACAGCAGAAGACATTAGTAAGTTCATGCATTTTTATGTAAATCGGACATTTTTCTTTTGAAGTTTTTTTTTTTTCCATTTTCTAGACAGATGAAGAGAAGCGGCAAGGTTTGCCTGTGGTAATGCCTGTATTCGACAGGAATACGTGTAGTATTCCTAAATCGCAAATCTCATTTGTGGATTATTTCATCACCGACATGTTTGATGCATGGGATGGTAAGAGCTGATTGTATCTGAACAAAACACAGAATAAACGTGTAACAATGTATCACTAGATCAGAGCTTTTCAACCTTTTTCTGTTGGGGTCTCACCAGCTAGAATATCGTGGGACCTCACTTTGTTTTTTACTCCATGCCCAAATATTTAAAAGGTACATCAAATTTTTTTTTTTTTTAAATTGTCTCCAGAATCCAGGAAAACACAAAAATAAGTCCAAAACACATGAGTATTGTGGCTAAACCAGAGATTGCTGCAGCCATAGAAATGCCTGTACGTACAATGACTGCATACAGTGGCTGACGGTACAGCCAACTATTACAGAGTTATTCATTCACTTGAATGGGCACTGCTTGATATTACATTTCTTTTGCAGGGCAAACTTCCTGCTGGCTCAATTTTATCTTAATTAAATGGCAATAAACGGATCACTGGGGTAGTTTTTTTCACAAAAGGAGTTGTCTTGTTGATACATTCCCTTAAAGCTTTTTATACTTGGGGTTGCCAGACTATAATATTCATCATCTATCCATAATAAATACTAGATTAGTGGACGTCCAACAGCCTCAACTATTCCTATCGCTGGAAAGGTGGGCTTACAGTCCTTTGTGCCCCACAAGCACCATGAAGATAAATCTGTTTTTGCGCAGAGTTTGAACATGTGCGCTTCCACTCCATACAGTGCTGTGAATTTACGGAAAAATCGTGGATAGTTGATAAAGGACTTTGTCAGTTTATCATTTAAAACTGCAAAGCCCTTTTAATTCTTATCTGCTAAAGTCCGTATGCGTATGTAACCTCCTTAAGGATGCAGCCCTTTTTTTTTTTTTTATCATTTTCAGTTTTTCCCCTCCATTTTCATAATAATCCTAACATTTATTTATGTATCGACGTAGCTGTATTTTTCATGGGTACTATTTAATGTACTAAATAATGTACAGTAAAACGATCTAAAATTTCTAAGTGGAGTGAAGTGGGGAAAAAAACTAAATTCCACCCTCTTTGGGAGGGGTGGGGGGTATTGTTTTTAGGGCATACACACTGCAGGCATACACACTTTTTTTCTGTCGAGTTGTGTGAGGGCTCGTTTTTTGGTTACATTTTGAAGTACATATGACTATTTGATCACTTTATATTCAATTTTTTTTCTTGGTGTGACCAAAAAAGAGCAATTCTGGCATTGTGTATGTGTGTGCATTGGCGACTAAAAAAAAAATGTAACCGTAAACTTTCACTGTGTGCATAAATGTCCAATCTATCAAAGTAATGCATTATTTATCTCCTATAGTTGATAGATTGGACATTTATGGACACAGTGATGCTTTACTGTTACATGTTTTTGTTTTTTTTTTAGTCCCCATAGGGGACCAGAACGTGCGATTGATCGCTCCTGCAGTATAATGTAATACCATAGTATTATATTATACCGCGATCTGACAGGCAATATCAAACCATACCTCAAGCTGCAATGACAACCAAACGACACCTCGCAATCATCACTTGCGGGCCATTTGGAACCCTTCAAAGACGATTGGGGGATTTAAATGCCGCGGTCTCAACTGACAACCACAATGACATGCTTAACAACCCTGATCTGTGTCAGTGCTGATTGTAGCTGTTGCCAGTGAGTGTCAGCTGTGAGAAACAGCCAGTACCAACTTTGCATAGAGTAGGATCGCCACCCGTTCCCTCTCCATACAGGCTCCGAAAAAACAAGGGACGTAAATGTATGTTCTGTGTCGTTAAGGGGTTAATTATGTCCCACTACTTGACACTGCCTGGAGGACCCAGCTTATGAATATACATAGCGTTACTAGATGACCCACCATTTAGCAACACTACAGTGCAGTGACAAGTTAAGCTATTTCTAAAAAGTGTGTCCTACAGAAAATATATGCATAGGCTGCAATGCATGTGTTCCTATTGGCTCATTGAAACGCACTTTTAGTGGAATTTGATGTACATTTCAATAACCAAGTTATTGGAAAAAGCCAGTCAGACATCGCTCTGTGTGGCACTGACCATAGTGGCGGGGAGGGGGGGGGTGGTGGTGAGACTCCATAGCAGTTGATGCAATGTTGGAAAGTGGTCAGAAGTGAAGGTTCCAGCTCTACTGGACCCAGACTAGATTGGATAAGTATCTCCTTCTCTATACAACCCCTTTAACATTACTCTTAAACATATTTAATCATATTCTTTATTTGTTTTTAGAATGCCACATTTGATAGTTATCAATATTTGAAATGTTGACAATTTTTTTTTTCTATTTTCAGCATTTGCCGACTTGCCGAATTTAATGCAACATTTGGATAACAATTTCAAATATTGGAAATCACTAGATGAAAGACAGCTGAAAACTTTGCGACCGCCCCCCGAATAGTAAGCTCTGGCATCCATCGCCACCTCTCAGCCAATGAAGCCCTCCTTTATAAGGGATCCAGATAGTTTTGGTTCACTCATCGTTGCCAGAACCTGCTTTTTCATCCTACAGGATGTTCATGTAACAAGGATTGTCAGGTCAAAAGATACCTCCAGTACCCTGCAGTAAACTTTGATATAAAAATATAATTAAAAAAAAAAGCCTTTTGCATTAACTTATCTCACAAGTTAAATTTACACTGGATTGCTGCAATATCTGTACTGACGGGTTCTACACAAAAATATCAGTTAATTTTCTTCATACCTGTATGAAAACCTTGAAGATTCCTTGGATAAAAAAAAAAAAAAAGTTTTCTTCAAGAGATTTGCTCAGAAAAACAAATAGACTCAAACCTGCAAGTGAAGGAAAATCATCTTTGGTGTCTCGCAGCTTTTAAGAGAACACTCTCTGCTTTTTTTTTAAAGCACTTATAGTTGTAACAATCAACACATTAAATGCACTCTTTATGAAGGAGTTTTTGATCTCTGAAAAATAGATCTACTCTATTTTTTAATATCACGGAAGGGGCAATCATTCACCTTTGCACACTACTGATAGGGAGCTTTCTCAAGGCTGTTTAGTAGCAAATTGTATAAAAATACACAGAACTTGATCATTAGCATCTATGATTAAAATATGTTTTATTTATTTTATTAGATGTTCAATATTTTCTATGAATTTATAAAAAAAAAAGATAAAAAAAACAAAAAGCCAAAGCCAATTCTAGAAGCATTACCGATTTTTCTCACAATTCTTTAGTCGTTTACTTTTACACCTTTTTTAAGCTTTTATTTTCCAAAATGCAAATCCATAAATATTATCAAACCCCATATCTGTATTGCACTGTACGACGCATGTGGATGGTGAAGCTATTGTTTAACTTTCACTTTATGTTAATTTTTTTTTTCTCCTTTTCCTGGATAATGATGATCTGTTGCTTTTGGATTCGGTGTCGCAGGAGGGATATTTTAGAACGATTTAATTTTTGGTGATGGCCCGGTTTCATTCTCATTTGGTTTTACCCTGCAATGCCAGTGGGCGCCAGGAGTTGCTATGCAATGTGTTGGCAGGTCCACTGGCTCTGAAGAGGGCAGTGCATGCTCTGGTCTCCCCCCCCACATTTGCAGTTTGCTTCCCTATCAGGAGTCTGCCTTATTTTCTACAATATTTCTACAATGCATTCCACAGCAAAGATGGAGGGTGGAAGTAAAATATATTTAAACATTTTATAGCTTCTCTATTTTCTTTTGCAAGGGTATTCCTTTACCCCAGTTTGGAAAGGTATTTACCTTCACAGATTAAATAAGACATTCACAATAAGCACCAGTTACAATAAAGTGTATATTTTATGAATTGTCAAATGTTGGTATTTTTTTTCTTCGTTTCTCTGTGATGATTGCCTCATTTAGAAGCAGAGTTAACTAACATTTACTTGGCTCAAGAGCCACGTTCAAAGAGAACAGGTGGAGTGGACCCACGTTGAGCATTACAGAGATGGAAAAGGTACTTTTATTAGCACCGTCGTAATACAGCCCGGGCCCCCCTCACACAACACCTCACCAACAGCACCACCTTCAGTAAAATATTCTTTGGTAAAACATTAAAGGGGTAGTTCTAGCTGTTTTGAGACAGCTCCGTACATTGCGTAGTGGCCCTTGTTGGTACTGCAGGCTGAGTCCCATTCATTTCAATAGAATTCAGCCTGCAAGTTCCAAACTGGGCCATTGTGCAAATTACGGAGTTGTCTGAAAACAGATAGAAATGGGAGAACCCCTTAGAACATGCATTTGTTGTGGATTTTGGTGTTGATCTGCACCAGATTTCACCCCTTAAATTGTATATCTAATTCCACTGCTTTATAATGCAATGGGATTGGATACAATGGATTAGCTGTACTAGTTACCATATAATGTACTGAAATACCAGCTCTTCACAGTGATAATGATTACAGTGCCGTTACCTCCCATAATCACAGGTGATGTGATCTTTTTTGGAGCTTGTCCGTATTTGGTATTCTTCTCTGTTCAGACTTTTAATATATGATGGTGGTACTGAAGGTAATGCAAAAGTGATCAGAACGTCATTATTAACTGATGTGGATTGTGCAAATTGCACACGTAGTGGGAGTGATCCTCTATACAGGGGTTTCAGAATCTTTTTCTTCCTTGTTGGTGAATAATGGATTCCAAGAGTGGAAGTCTGCTCTGATCTGCTTGAAGCGTTCAGAATAAAATGTGTCTTCATTGGCTTCTATTTGTTGACAGGAGATGAAGCATGGGTGTATCTTTATGATTCGGAAACCAAAAGAATCAGACCATACAATGGCGGCACACCTTTTCTTCAAGGCCTAAGAAGTTCAAAAGGCAGCGACCATCATAGAAAGTCATGGTGATTTGTGTTTTGGGTTGACAAGGGCGTCATTCTCCTTGTTTTTCTGGAACGAAGCCGTACCATCAACAGCGAGCGGTACGTGGCACAAATGCATCACGTTTAATGGAGAATCTGAGTAGCAAATTTGTATAGAGGAAGAGTCACTCCATATACATGTGCAATTTAAACGATCTACATCCATTCATAAAGAAGTTATGACCACTTTTGCATTACTTTCAGTACGACTCTCGTATTTATTCACAATGTTGGGGGAGGACTGTACAGTAAAATACCAATATTTGCAGATACAAAACTATGTAAAATAAGAGAAGACAGTATATGATTGTGAATGGATCTAGGTTTAGCAGCATGGATTATAGTAGAGGCGATTGGGACAGCTGTGGGCCCCACTGAAATCTTGGGACTGGGGTGACCACCCCAATCGACCCTACCATAATCTACCATTGGTCGTAAAGTTAGACATAACATTAGAGTAGGTATCCAGAAACTGATCCAGTTTACTAGCATGGCAAACACAGAATAATAAATTTGGCACAGCTGGTTAGACGTGTTAAAATACTTCACTTGGCATGTGCACTTTATACCAGTATTTTGTGCCAGAAAAGTGGCACGACACAATTAAATCTGGCATATTCTACAAATCCACTTGGTTTTGAAAACATTTTTGGAAAAAGGGGTTAGACTGTCAAGAAAAGTACACAAAGTGTCTAAAACATATAATATATTGGGTCCACGTCATATAGTGCTATCTCTACCACAGTGACCAGATAATTGTACTGTGTAAAATCCCAGGTGGGTCATTCCGTGTCAGTTCAACCAACGCTCCCGGTCGACCATCTCAGATTTCAATGAAACTTTGCACAAAGATAGACCCTGACCCTAAACTAAGATAGCCAGAATATTAGGCTTCAAAGTGCTTTGGTTCACAAGCTACAGGTCTTAATCTAGGGGGTTGTCATATGATTACAGCGCGCAACCAGAAAAAAGTGGCGATTTCAATCCATTGCCAAGCCAGTTCCAATGACTCTAGAGCAATGAAACTTCACACACTAGGAGAACTTTTGGTGCTGAATCCAGCTAAGCTACTCAGACTGCCACTCTCATCATCATTCTGCCACCATTGCATGTCAAAGTAGCTGAAAAATTCTATCGCGCAAAATAAAACTCATATTTTAAGCAGTAATAACTCATAATCAATGCAATCCAACTCAGCTCTGAATTTATCAATGTGTACTCCATAGAAATGGTTCTCATTATTCACATTATGGACCCAAAAGGATGCATAGCTCTTAAGATACAATGAGTCAAAAATGGCAAAAAACACTTTTTTGCTAATTTTTCCCTTTTTCAAAGGCGAAAATCGGAATGTACTCCATTTTTATTTTTTTTCATTTTTGTTCTATTTGGAAGAGAATTTTTTGCTCTACAAGATTCAATGTTTTTCATTTTGTTCCCAGACCTTCTAGATGGGAAAATATCGATGCCTGTGAAGGTCCTATGCACTCACGGAGGTCAAATAATAAAATAAGTGTAAGTTTTGCATGGATGTATAATTAGTTTAGAAATCATGAGAAGGTAAATTATTTTTGGAATGAGACAACTTTTTGTGCTCAAGAAACTTATGTGATCAAAAATTGCATGGCGAGTTCAGGTGAGCCACAAGCTTTGGCCTAAGATGGTCAGAATATCATTGAGTGTTGCATAATGATTGTGGTAGATTACAGTGATCACTGGGCTTATTTAGCACTCTATCCATATTGGATACTAAGATTATCTAAGGCTAGCATTTGTGTAATAAATAACTAGTTATGTGATCAAAAATTGCATGGCGAGTTCAGGTGAGCCTGAACTAGTTATTTATTACACAAATGCTAGCCTTAGATAATCTTAATATCCAATATGGATAGAGTGCTAAATAAGCCCAGTGATCACTGTAATATACCACAATCATTATGCAACACTCAATGATATTCTGACCATCTTAGGCCAAAGCTTGTGGCTCACCTGAACTCGCTATCCAATTTTTGATCACATAAGTTTCTTGAGCACAAAAAGTTGTCTCATTCCAAAAATAATTTACCTTCTCATGATTTCTAAACTAATTATACATCCATGCAAAACTTACACTTATTTTATTATTTGACCTCCGCGAGTGCATAGGACCTTCACAGGCATTGATATTTTCCCATCTAGAAGGTCTGGGAACAAAATGAAAAACATCGAATCTTTTAGAGCAAAAAATTCTCTTCCAAATAGAACAAAAATGGAAAAAAATAAAAATGGAGTACATTCCGATTTTCGCCTTTGAAAAAGGGAAAAATTAGCAAAAAAGTGTTTTTTGCCATTTTTGACTCATTGTATCTTAAGAGCTATGCATCCTTTTGGGTCCATAATGTGAATAATGAGAAACATTTCTATGGAGTACACATTGATAAATTCATAGCTGAGTTGGATTGCATTGATTAGGAGTTATTACTGCTTAAAATATGAGTTTTATTTTGCGCGATAGAATTTTTCAGCTACTTTGACATGCAATGGTGGCAGAATGATGATAAGAGTGGCAGTCTGAGTAGCTTAGCTGGATTCAGCACCAAAAGTTCTCCTAGTGTGTGAAGTTTCATTGCTCTAGAGTCATTAGAACTGGCTTGGCAATGGATTGAAATCGCCACTTTTTTCAGGTTGCGCGCTGTAATCACATGACAACCCCCTAGATTAAGACCTGTAGCTCGTGAACCAAAGCACTTTGAAGCCTAATATTCTGGCTATCTTAGTTTAGGGTCAGGGTCTATCTTTGTGCAAAGTTTCATTGAAATCTGAGATGGTCGACCGGGAGCGTTGGTTGAACTGACACGAAATGACCCAGGTGGCAATTACTATATACTGTACTGATGCAGAGTCCAGTCTAACAGTGCTGTTATAGTGGTAAATAGGGTTATTTTTCAGTACTGTCATATAACCATTGTTAGATAATTTCCTATATAAACACACCCAAAACCCTTTATCCCAAAAGGAATGGACAACAGAAACTACCGGTAAGTCAATCTTCGTCCTCAATCCACCCTGCCAGGTATTCTCGTACCACCCTCAAATGGTTTAAGCACTGAGTGATGTGTCGAATGGCATCAGACATGCAAAATTCCAACCTGGAGCAGTGATGCATGTTGGGGACATAAATTAGGTATGCTTTGGGGCATTTATGGAAATATTTTGTGCACACTGTGTGTTTATTTGAAGTTTGTACTGTATATACTTGCCTTCTTTCACTAAGCCTGCCATATTTTGATTACTATGGCCATTGTTCATCCTTTAGTATAACATTTTGGGTAGATTTATTTATGACTGTCTGTGCTGTTTTCTACTTGGACATATGTAGTCCAAATGGTTGCTTATTCTCCTGATGAACCTGATATATGGTATAAATGGTATAAATGTGTCAAGATGTTGCTACCACTGAGTAGTAGAAGTCTATTAGCCCACTATAGTATATTATATTTTTGTGACGCTGCTAGTACTATACATATAATTTTTGGTATCTCATTTAACGCCATCCCTGGCTCCCTATTCTTTAGCTAAGGGCTTATTAGGGGCTTCTAGGGAGACATTGGTGAGCAGGAGACCCCCTTATTGTACTACATTTATAGGAACGTGCTTAGGGATACCTGACAGAGTGAAATGATGATTGGGATTGACCTTGTTTGTGTTGTCCATCTTTTTTGGTATGGGAGTTTTTTGTGTTTTTTTTATATGAACGCTTAACTCCAACGAGCATAAATCTGTTCTGGATGGGAGGGTAGGATAAGCGGCTGCCAGGCGCCTCTGTCCAGTACTTCTCTCTCCTGTGAGCTGACATTGGGGGTGAAAGGCAAGATTAAACATCCCTGTCATGTCTACAGTTGGTCAAACCAGTCTACAAGGCCATTCTTAAAGTCCTTGTTAACGCCTAAAGCCACAACCGTGTATATCCAGTCATCCTGACTTGAGGCTCGTCTCTTACATGCCGCTGGTGTATTCTGCAATTCAAAATCACTAGAAAGCATAATGACGCTGTAAATCTATATTGCTGCATGACACTTGTCACAATCTTTCCTTACTCTAGTTTCTATGACAACCGTGTCATTGACACAAAGGTAGAACTTTATGAATAAAAAGTGGAATTTCCTTTAAGAAAATGCATAAATGACACGTCTGTATCTGAAAATGAAAGGATCTGAATGTATTTGGAACAGATGCAGCAGAAACAAAAGTCTTCTGAAATGGTTTTCCTATTTTTCATAAAATAGATAAGGGCATCAGGTTATTGGGGGAAGTCGCGGACACGATGACGGCTCTCTGATCCACTTAAGACGCTGGTAGTTTATATAGTGTCCGATGGGCATTTGCTTCACTCAGTCATACACATAAAATAATACCATGTGATATATACATCCGATTGCCATTTTATTATCTCTTCTCTCCAGTAATTTGATTATGGGGGCGGAAGACAAAAATTTACCCACCCTTCTTTTATATATAATCCACATGAGCTGTAGCACCCATTTACAGCAATATGTCCCATATGCACTGCAGAGATGTGTGTATGGCGCCTAGATTGCAGTGTACTGAGGTTGTATGGCTCACTACTACAGAGGCACATCGCAACGCAAGCGTTCTCAAATGGTACATGCCTCTGAGGGAGAAGACCTCCTCATGCACAACATCCAAGGCTGTGCGGATGGAATTTAGTTTCTGTTTAAATCCAGACAGAATCCTACAGGGAAAACGAACCCAACGTGAAGCCGGTGGAAATACAGTGGGAGCGCATCCAGTGGTATCGGTGCTGTATCACAGCTATGTATTATATAGCAATTTGCATGAGCCCTTAGGTCACTTATACATCACTCGTAGAAACTACAGCCAACAAAAGGAGCGTGAGATCTTATCACAAGGAGGTAAAAAAAAAATGTTTCCCCCCCCCCCCGTATATTGTGCTGAGATCCTGTAAAAAGAAGGCCTAGTGTACAGAAGAGTAGACCTATCGGGAGTAGACCGTCCTCAGCACTTTTCTATCCAGCTAAAATGACTGCAAGAGATGGAAACCAGGTGAAATGAAGGCCAAAGAGGTCTCCGTCTCACATACTGAACCTTGTGGTTCCGTCCACATTTCTGATCCTATACCGTTTTCTGAGTAGAAGACTGAAACCCAAGACAAATGTATGGACGGTTTTGACCAATGACAAAGTTAAAGTGTAAAAAGCATATGTGTAAATAACACAAGTGTTACAAATGGCCCTAAATTTACTGAGCATGGAATTTGTGACAAACACAAGGCAAAGGACACTTCTCATTTGGCATGCTGGAATTTGCAGATCTACAACAGATAACACTTTATATTGCAGGCAGTTCAAATTTATTTCCATCTTTTGGAGCATTAGAAGGGTATTATATTGACTCTCGGTGCCTATGCCATCAGTTGTTTGAAGGGTCCATGGTACTCAGGTGCATGTTGTGGCCTCTTCATTTTATGCCAGGTACAGTGCCATATATTGCTTAGTGGTGGTGCCTGGTATAGCAGCTCAGTCCCATTCACTTGAATGGTATAGAGGTGTGGAAATAAACATGACCTTACAGGTCAAATGAGAGGCAACAGTACATGCCTGAGCGCCACAGCCCCTACAAGCAGCTGATTGGTGGGGGTCAGAGCCGTCGGACCCCAGCAATCTGACCTCTCAGATTTTTATGAAACTTTTAGATTTTTATACACATTCTTGTTACAAACACAAGAGCAATCTTCAGACCCATCAGCTCATGGGGTCAAAAAATACAGGCGGGGGGAGATATTTCTCCCACAATTCATAATTTGAAGGATATTCAGGTGTATTTGGTTATATTTGATTTGATATCACTGAAATGGTTGTAAGTATAGAGTTTTTCAACAAGAATTTCTTTCTCAAAAACTACAAAGAACAAGTTTCTGAAATCTGTGGTAAGAAACGTCCATGTATGGCGCATATTTATTACTAGCTGATATCAGATGTTTACCTGTAGTTTGCACTGAAAATTTTATGAAGTTGTGGTTACTTCAAAGGAACCGAGGAATAAAATATGTATATACATAGCAGTGTGTTAGATTTTCCTCAGACTGCATGTACCGATGTCCCTCTGCAGAATGTGCCACCCCTCTGATTCGCCTCACTTTTTACCCTTAAAGGTAATGCCCGTTTTTTATTCAAATTTACCCCTTGACTGGAGGTTGCAACCTCTTCTTAGCCTTAAAGGCATGCTCCATCCCTGCAGTCCATGGCCGCTTCCTTTCAGTATCTGCACACATACATCAGTTGGATTCTCTGTGGTATATACATACAAAGGTCAGTTGGGTTCTCTTCAGTGTATATACACACAGAGGTCCGTTGGGTTCTTCTCGGTGTATATACACACAGAGGTCCGTTGGGTTCTCCTCGGTGTATATACACATAGAGGGGAGGTAGCTTCTCCTCGGTATACAAATAATTTCCCCAGGCTTTATGGTTTCTGAAAAAAGAACTATCTCATGTATCGCAGGTTTTCGCACAGTTTTTCACACTTAGAATTGAATATTGAAGTTGCGACCTCTTTTTTTTTTTTTTTTTTTTTTTTCTTTTCCTATTTGGGACGTAGAGAATGATTGTGCCAAATTTCATGTTTGTGCGGTACAGATGTGTTACTAGTTACATTACATAGGGGTGCACTTAGAATTGAATAATCAATTTGCGACCCCTTTAGTTATCCTACTTAGGACTTAAAAATGGTTATGTGAAATATTAAGTTTGTACGACACTGGGAAGGTAGAGAATTAGTCAGTCAGTGAGTGCTACAGACAGACATTTTCTTAACTTTCTCTCTGGAGTGGCTCTGTTCCAAACAAATCTTCAAATTTTTGTTCCAATTTTACTTCTATTGGAATTAGTGTTAGAAAAATGTCATAAATTTTCATATTGTTACAAAGAGAATGACACCTTGCCCTTCTTCCTACGTGCAATAGTTTTCAAGTTATGAATTATCAAAAATTATGGATCTTGGTGAACCTACAAAAAATTTACTTCCCCCTGTGTTTATTGACCCCTTAACCTGATGGGCCTGAAAATTGAAATTTTTATATACTCTAGTAACAAACAAATGTGCAAAGTTTCGTAAAAATCGGAGATTGTAAGGTTGTCACCCTTTTGAGTGATTTTTTTTTGTTCTGGAATGACCCATAGAAATAATGCTTTCAAAAATAGAAGTGTTAACCTGTTCCAATCCAATTTCCTTGCCACCTGATGTTACAGGCAGTTCTGCAGATGTATGTTACACTATATAGGGCCGCCCCCGAAAGCGGAGCTCTGTCCTGCGTACTGTGAGAAATGTGTCAGACCTCACCCAACAATAGAGCTATGCATGGAAATCTTAATGTCGGACAAGATCTGACACTGGATTGGAAAGGGTTAATAGTTTTTTGGGCAATTAACAATTTAAAGTGAATGAACAAAAGAGAAATTCAAATCAATATTTGGTGTGACCACTAGAGATGAGCGAGTGTACTCGTCCGAGCTTGATGCTCGTTCGAGCATTAGGGTACTCGAGATGCTCGTTACTCGAGACGAGCACCACGCGGTGTTTGAGTCACTTCCATTTTCTTCCCAGAAAAGTTTGCGCCGTTTTCTGGCCAATAGAAACACAGGAAAGGCATTACAACTTCCTCCTGTGAAGTTCCAGGCCTATCCCACCCCCCTGGAGTTAGTGGCTGGGGAGATCAGGTGACACCCGAGTAGATAAACTGGGGCCGGCCACGGCTCGCCACAGATGAACGCTGAGAGACATTAGGGAAAGTGCCGTCCTGCTGTAGCTGCTATAGGGAGAGTGTTAGGCTGTTATCTTCGTCTTCAAGAACCCCAACGGTCCTTCTTAGGGCCACATCTGACTGTGTGCAGTACTGTTGAGGCTGCTTTTAGCAGTTTTGCACATTTTTTTTTTTTTGTATATCGGGCGTGCAGACCATAGCGTCCTCAGTCTGCAGTCATTTTACTGAGTATAGGGGCAGTACTGGTGAGGCAGGGACAGTGGTACAGGGAAAGAGGTACAGGGAAAGAGATATA
Source organism: Eleutherodactylus coqui (assembly GCF_035609145.1). Taxonomy (NCBI): domain Eukaryota; kingdom Metazoa; phylum Chordata; class Amphibia; order Anura; family Eleutherodactylidae; genus Eleutherodactylus; species Eleutherodactylus coqui. The sequence goes on from NC_089838.1 coordinate 236,764,911, forward strand.
CTGGCTATATAGGCAGTGGGCTTTTTTTTAAAAAATTGGAAAAAAAAATCTTTGGGCTGCCTGTGACCGTGTTCAGTTTACTGCGTGTCTGCTGGGGGTAGTAGTTGCTCACTATTACCCAGCTAGGTGTTACTGCAGCCTTGCGCATAATTTTTTCTGGCTGCACTGTGCTTTCAATAACCAGTCATCCTCCAACAGGGAAATCCATATACAGGCTATATAGGCAGTGGGCTTTTTCCCAAAAATTGTAAAAAAAATACTATATTTGGGCTGCCTGTGACCGTCTTCAGTTTACTGCGTGTGTGCTGGGGGTAGTAGTCGCTCATTATTACCCAGCTAAGCCTGTGACCGTCTACAGTTTACTGCGTGTCTGCTGGGGGTAGTAGTTGCTCGTTAATACCCAGCCTTGCGCATAATTTTTTCTGGCTGCACTGTGCTTTCAATAACCACAGTCATCCTCCAACAGGGAAATCTATATACAGGCTATATAGGCAGTGGGCTTTTCCGCAAAAATTGGAAAAAAAATACTATATTTGGGCTGCCTGTGCCCGTATTCAGTTTACTGCATGTTTGCTGGGGGTAGTAGTCGCTCATTATTATCCAGCCAGGCCTGTGACCGTGTACAGTTTACTGCGTGTCTGCTGGGGGTAGTAGTTGCTCATTATTACCCAGCTAAGCGTTAGAGCAGGCTTGCGCATAATTGTTTCCTGGCTCTGCTGTGTCCGTTACATGATCGCCGTCATCCCGCTAGAGGGAAAGAGTATACATATATACGCTGCATATGGTCTCTGTCTGGTTTTTCACCTCACCATTTTAAAAAATTGAAGCAAAATACTTAAGGCCTACCACTGGCCTTTGGCCACTTGATTGGTTCTGCGCTGTGAATTCCAGTAGCTCAGTCATACGCACCTAGCTCTGACTACAGGCTTGCGCATAATTGTTTCCTGGCTCTGCTGTGCGTTCCGTAAGCGAAGTCAGCCTCCAACCACAGGCCAATAAGCGGCACATTTAATTACAGCGTTCTGATTCTGCCCTACTCGTAATACACCATGCTGAGGGGTAGGGGTAGGCCTAGAGGACGCGGAGGCCCAAGTCAGGGTGTGGGCACAGGCCGAGCTCCTGGTCCAGGTGTATCGCAGCCGACTGCTGCGGGATTAGGAGAGAGGCAAGTTTCTGGGGTCCCCAAATTCATCTCACAATTAATGGGTCCACGCTGTAGACCTTTATTAGAAACTGAGCAGTGTGAGCAGGTCCTGTCGTGGATGGCAAAAAGTGCATCCAGCAAGCTATCCACCGTCCCCACCCAGTCTTCTACGCCGTCCACTGCTGCATCCCTGAATCCTCTCGCTGCTGCTCCTCCCTTCTCCCAGCCTCCTCCCTCCCAGCAAATGACACATTCAGAAGAGCAGGCAGGCTCCCAGGAACTGTTCTCCGGTCCTGGCCTTGAGTGGGAAAAAATGGTTCCTCTTCCACCGGAGGAGTTTGTCGTGACCGATGCCAAACCTTTGGAAAGTTCCCGGGGCCCGGGTGAGGAGACTGGGGACTTCCGGCAACTGTCTCAAGAGCTTTCAGTGGGTGAGGAGGACGATGACGATGAGACACAGTTGTCCTTCAGTGAGGTAGTAGTAAGGGCAGTAAGTCCGAGGGAGGAGCGCACAGAGGATTCGGAGGAAGAGCAGCTGGACGATCAGGTGACTGACCCCACCTGGTTTGCTAAGCCTACTGAGGACAGGTCTTCAGAGGGGGAGGAAAGTGCAGCAGCAGGGCAGGTTGGAAGAGGCAGTGGGGTGGCCAGGGGTAGAGGCAGGGCCAGACCGAATAATCCACCAACTGTTTCCCAAAGCGCCCCCTCGCGCCATGCCACCCTGCAGAGGCCGAGGTGTGGCAGTTTTTCACAGAGTGCAGACGACCGACGAACTGTGGTGTGCAAGGTTTGTCGTGCCAAGATCAGCCGGGGAGTCACCACCAGCCTCACCACCACCAGCATGCACAGGCATATGATGGCCAAGCACCCCACAAGGTGGGACGAAGGCTGTTCGACGCCTCCGGTTCGCACCACTGCCTCTCCCCCTGTGCCCCAACCTGCCACTGAGATCCAACCCCCCTCTGAGAACACAGGCACTACCGTCTCCTGGCCTGCACCCACACCCTCACCTCCGCTGTCCTCGGCCACATACAGCAATGTCTCTCAGCGCAGCGTCCAGCCGTCGCTAGCGCAAGTGTTTGAGCGCAAGTACGCCGCCACGCACCCGCACGCTCAAGCGTTAAACGTGCACATAGCCAAATTGATCAGCCTGGAGATGCTGCCGTAGAGGCTTGTGGAAATGGAGGCTTTCAAAAACATGATGGCGGCGGCGGCTCTGCGCTACTCGGTTCCCAGTCGCCACTACATTTCCCGATGTGCCGTCCCAGCCCTGCACGACCACGTCTCCCGCAACATTGTACGCGCCCTCACCAACGCGGTTACTGGCAAGGTCCACTTAACAACGGACACGTGGACAAGCACAGGCAGGCAGGGCCACTATATCTCCCTGACGGCACATTGGGTGAATTTAGTGGAGGCTGGGACCGAGTCAGAGCCTGGGACCGCTCACGTCCTACCCACCCCCAGAATTGCTGGCCCCAGCTCGGTGCTGGTATCTGCGGCGGTGTATGCTTCCTCTACTAAACCACCCTCCTACGCAACCTCTGTCTCGCAATCAAGATGTGTCAGCAGCAGCACATCGCCAGCAGTCAGTGTCGCGCGGTGTGGCAGCACAGCGGTGGGCAAGCGTCAGCAGGCCGTGCTGAAACTACTCGGCTTAGGAGAGAAGAGGCACACGGCCCACGAACTGCTGCAGGGTCTGATAGAGCAGACCGACTGCTGGCTTTCGCCGCTGAGCCTCCAACCGGGCATGGTCGTGTGTGACAACGGCCGTAACCTGGTGGCGGCTCTGCAGCTCGGCAGCCTCACGCACATGCCATGCCTGGCCCACGTCTTTAATTTGGTGGTTCAGCGGTTTCTGAAAAGCTACCCACAATTGTCAGACCTGCTTGGAAAGGTGCGCCGGGTCAGCGCACATTTCCGCAAGTCCAACACGGACGCTGCCACCCTGCGGACCCTGCAACATCGGTTTAATCTGCCAGTGCACCGACTGCTGTGCGACGTGCCCACACGGTGGAACTCTATGCTCCACATGTTGGCCAGGCTCTATGAGCAGCGTTGAGTTATAGTGGAATACCAACTCCAACATCGGCGGCGTAGTGGGAGTCAGCCTCCTCAATTCTTTACAGAAGAGTGGCCCTCGCGTTACACGCATTCTGGCCACTACGGATTACTGGGTGTACACACTGCTTGACCCACGGTATAAGGAGAACCTTTCCACTCTCATACCCGAAGAGGAAAGGGGTTCGAGAGTGATGCTATACCACAGGACCCTGGTGGACAAACTGATGGTAAAATTCCCATCCGACAGCGCTAGTGGCAGAAGGCACAGTTCCGAGGGCCAGGTAGCAGGGGAGGCGCGGAGATCAGGCAGCATGTACAGCGCAGGCAGGGGAACAGTCTCCAAGGCCTTTGCCAGCTTTATGGCTCCCCAGTCAAGGCTGAGTCGGCGGTAAAAGGATGGTGAGGGAGTACGTAGCCGATCGCATGACCGTCCTCCGCGCCGCCTCTGCTCCGTACAACTACTGGGTGTCGAAGCTGGACACGTGGCCTGAACTCGCGCTTTATGCCCTGGAGGTGCTTGCTTGACCTGCGGCTAGCGTCTTGTCAGAGAGGGTGTTTAGTGCGGCTGGGGGAATCATCATGGATAAGAGTACCCGCCTGTCAACTGACAGTGCCGACAGGCTTACACTCATAAAGATGAACAAAGCCTGGATTTCCCCAGACTTCTCTTCTCCACCAGCGGTACCTAAACAATACGTAGGCTGCGCCCGCGGATGGAAGCATCGTTCTCTATCACCATAAAAAACGGGGACCTTTTAGCTTCCTCAATCTGTGTATTATTTTCATCCTCCTGCTCCTCCTCCTGAAACCTCACGTAATCACGCCGAACGGGCAATTTTTCTTAGGCCCACAAGGCTCAGTCATATGACTTTTGTAAACAATGTTTCTACGTTTCAATGCTCATTAAAGCGTTGAAACTTGCACCTGAACAAATTTTTATTTTAACTGGGCTGCCTCCAGGCCTAGTTACAAATTAAGCCACAAATTAAGCCACAGTAACCAAAGCGATTAATGGGTTTTACCTGCCCTCTTGGTTGAGCATGGGCAATTTTTCTGAGGTACATTTGTACTGTTGGTACACCAATTCTTTTGGGCCCTCGCCTACAGTTTAATCCTAGTAATTTTCATGGGCTTCGCCTGCACTCATGGTACAGCAAGGTGTGTGGGGTTGGCCTACACTTTTGCTACATAAATGTAACTGGGGCCTTGTCTATACTGCAACTACTGAAATGTGAAAGAGACTGTTATTTCCCTAAATTGCTGCAACGGGAATGTTACTGTGGCCTGTCTTGACTGCTACTACTACTGAAATGGAACTAATACTGTGCTCCCCCTATACTGCTGCTAGTGATACGTTACTGGGGCCTGTCTAGACTGCAACTACTACTGAAATGGAACTAATACTGTGCTCCCCCTATACTGCTGCTTTGGAATTGTTACCGGGGCCTGTCTTGACTGCTACTATTACTGAAATGGAACTAAGACTGTGCTCCCCCTATACTGCTGCTTCGGAATTGTTACTGGGGCCTGTCTTGACTGCTACTATTACTGAAATGGAACTAATACTGTGCTTCCCCCTATACTGCTGCTAGTGATATGTTACTGGGGCCTGTCTAGACTGCTACTACTACTGAAATGGGACTTATACTGTGCTCCCCCTATACTGCTGCTTCGGAATTGTTACTGGGGCCTGTCTTGACTGCTACTACTACTAAAATGTTACTACTACAGGCCTTTGGCCATACTGCTGCCACAGAATTGTTACAGGGCCCTGTCTATTCTGCTACTACTGAAATGGAACTAATACTGTGCTCCCCCTATACTGCTGCTAGTGATATGTTACTGGGGCCTGTCTATACTGCTACTACTGAAATGTTACTAATGCTAGGCTCTCCCTATACTGCTGCCACGGATTTGTTACTGGGGCCTGTCTATTCTGCTACTACTGAAATGCTGCTAATACTAGCCTCTGCGCAGCCTGACTACGGCTTGCATTGTGGGCTTAAGCCAACCTGCATTTCTTCTCACATTCCATCAGCTCTAAGGGAGGCACTGCAATGGGATATATTTATGTACCGTCAGTGGGTTCCAGGGAGCCACCCATCCTTTTGGGTGCACGCAGACATACCATAGGGGAGTTCGTCCTATGTGTGACAAATCTTAATTACCCAGACTGACTGGGGCATGCAGTGTGGGCGAAGCCAACCTGCATTTCTTCTGACGTGCCATCAGCTATGAGGGGTACTGCTATGGGATTTATTTATGTACCGCCTGTGGCTTCCTGGGACCCATCCCTGCTGTGGGTGCACACAGACTTCCCATAGCGGAGTTCTACCTACCTGTGACTATGAAAATAACCCAGCCTGCGTGACTAGGGCTTGCAGTGTGGCCCGAAGCCAACCTTCCTTTCTTCTCGCGTTACCTCAGCTTTAAGGGAGGTACTGCGATGGTATTTTTTTTGGTACAGTCGGTGGCTTCCTCGGAGCCACCCCTGCTGTGGGCGCACATTTAGTTCCCATCGCGGTGCTTTACCTGTCTGCCACTAAGACACTGAGTGACTTGGAACGGGGGCATAGTGCAGATGGCTTTCCCCTTGCAGTGTCGATTGAGCCACCTGACACCTAGACAGAATGAACACTGTGTGGGCACATGGATCCCCATCGCTACGTAACTCTTGGCGACATTTGCAGCTCCTGACAGAGGTGGCACAGGATTGGAATGAAGATCGAACGTCGATTTGTCAGTGATTCTCAACTGCATTGTGGGCTATCGCCCCGCCCCTTTTAAAGAGGGTCGCTACCTGGCCCTGCCAACCCTCTGCAGTGTGTGCCTCCGGTTCCTCCTCATCACAGAGGCAATTATAAATTGACATGAGGGTGGTGTGGCTATGAAGTGAGCGTGTGGCATGAGGGCAGCTGAAGGGAGCGCAGTGACACTTTTGTGTGTGCAGCAGACGCTGGGTCGTGTGGGGCGGTTGGGCAGCATGTTACCCAGGAGAAGTGGCAGCGGAGTGTCATGCAGGCAGTGATTGTGCTTTGTTGGAGGTAGTGTGGTGCTTAGCTAAGGTACGCCTTGCTAATGAGGGTTTTTCAGAAGTAAAAATTGTTGGGGGGGGGGCACTCTTGCCTCTATTGTGGCTTAAGAGTGGGACCTGGGAACTTGAGATGCAGCCCAACATGTAGCCCCTCGCCTGCCCTATCCGTTGCTGTGTCGTTCCCATCACTTTCTTGAATTTCCCAGATTTTCACAAATGAAAACCTTAGCGGAGCATATGTCCCATACAAAAATGCTCGGGTCGCCCATTGACTTCAATGGGGTTTGTTACTCGAAACGAACCCTCGAGCATCGCGGGAAGTTCGACTCGAGTAACGAGCACCCGAGCATTTTGGTGCTCGCTCAACTCTAGTGACCACCCTTTGCCTTCAAAACAACAATAATTCTGGGTACACTTTCACGCAGTTTTTAAAGGAACTGTCAGGATAGATAGCTCATCGGTACTGTTACTGACTGGTGTGTAGAGGTTCAGAGTTCTAGTCCCGCTACTGACACTTGTATGGGGGTTGATGGAGGAGAAAGAAAGTAGGTCTAGATAAGCAGTATAGACTCTACTGATACTATCCTCCTATATAAAAGGGTAGAAGAACAGGTCTGTGTGTCAAGGGTTAACTTCTGACCTACTTCGTCTACCAACACTTTATGGCCATGTAATGCATTTTAAAGGGGTTGTACAACAGTTCTACACTTCCGTTGGGTGGGTGTAATACTGCATTTTAGCCCCATTAGTAAAGGCAGATTTAAGCCATTTTTGCATTGATTTTAGTGTGGAATTTAATGCATATTGTGTGTTTTTGCTAATTCAACCCTTTAGGCTTCCTTCACGAACAGTTTGTTGTGTTTTTGTTTTTGTGGCCATGACAATTGTGGTGCTAAAACTGTTATAAACACGTAATTTTGCAGGTAAACAACAATCTCTGTTTTAAAAACCTGCCCACTGCATATAATATGAAGTCCTATATGACCAGTGGAAGCTTAGGGCTCATGTCCCGGGGCATATGGGTGTCCCGCAGCGTTTTACCGGTGTTTATGATGAATTATTTAGCTCTGTAACATTGTTAGTTTAGGTGAGTCTAATTACTGCAGAAAACCTATTTTTGCGTTTTTAATTTATATTCCAAATCGTATTAGAATGGACTCGCACATGGCGTATTTTTACACCACAGATTTGGCCACAGTGAAACTGCTGCAAAACAAATGCAGAATCGGATGTGCTTTTGATCTATTCATCTATTGCAATGTGAATTTTGCCACAGATTTACCACGGCCAAATCGGTGGGGTTAAAATTTACCACATATGAATGTACCCTTAGGCCGGTTTCAGGCGTGCATATTTAAATACATCTGTAATACGGACCCGTATTACGGATGTGCAACAGATGACCCTACAACTGGGTGACATTAGTATTTGATCAGTACTTGTTTTTATTTTGTACTAGGCAAATACTGATCTATATTTGCCCATTAGAAAATAATAGCAATTTGGAGGCAGAAATGCAAACAATAGGTCATTCAGTGTTTTAAAAAAAAAAAAAAAAAGGCGTGAACAATACGATGATGCAAGTAGATGCATACAATTACATTAGCTCCGTATTATAGTCTGCAAAAGACCACATAGTTAAAATACGCTCCTCTGAAACTGGCCTCACAGAGCAATATCATAGAACATTCAACCATTAAAGGATGAAATAAAGTTATCTGATAGAGGATAACTATTGAATTGATGGGGTCCAACTATTGGGACCCCCACTGATCCTTAAATGGCACTCTGGCGCAATTCACACCATATTTTGGAGTACGTTCTGAAGTTCCATCTGAATCCCTGAAAACAGGGACTCTGGGCGATGCAAGCTTACAGAGACCAATAAGGTCTTCACTTGATGAGGTGTCCATTCATTTCTGGTGCCCCACCCAGCAATTTTGTTGGGCACAAATGCCAGAAACCAGCTGAAGCGGATACCTTATTGGTCCCCATTTGAGCAATAGAAGTCTATGGTTCTGTTCAAAGTTCTTTCTGAATCCCATTTTCTTGAACTAAGATGGAACCCGTAGACACACACCAAAACATTATGGGAACGACCCCCTAGGTTAGACTCAAAAGTCCAGTTTTTGGTGTAGGTTTTTTTTTTTTTTATGCAAGATTGCAAAAGCAATGGGAAGTATAGCAGAAGGATTTCCTACTGGATTCACTTCAAACTTTGCTTCAAAAAACTGCATCAAAACAGCATGTAGAAAACCACCTGAAAGGAGTTTTTTTGGAATTAGAAAAAAAAGGCCACTCATGTCTGCTGACTGTCTGGAACTGCAGCATTCACTTCCATGAGGGTGAGCTGCAATACCAGACACTGCCTATGATCAAAAGTGGGGCTGTTTAAGGGAAAAAAAAGGCAGACGTTTTCTAATTTTAATACAACCTCTAACATAACAACCAAGCTCGACTCTTGATCTCATGTATCTTTGGAGAATTGTAAGTGTATAGATACAAATACTATCCGTATATTAATGTTTTTAAGTACTATTCCAAAGTGCGATCATGCTTTGACTACAAGGGATACCGCTATTCTGAGTTAAATACTCAAAGCAAACTTTTTTTTCTAACTTATGGTTACTAAGGGCCCTTTTACACGGGCCTCTAAATTGTTAAGGTTTGCGCTGAATGCAGGAATATGAACGATTATCACTCAGTGTAAAGGCATGCCCCAACTGAACGATAAATGAGAATTTGTTTGCTTGCATGCAGAAAACTTAACAAATCTGCTGATGTAAACAGGCAGTCATTCATTTGTGAACGATGGGCTGTGTATTGTGAATGAAGGAGGGCGGGCCATGAAAAAGGGCCCTTACTCTAAAAACTTATGGGAAGTTTACAGTCATGCTGTAGATCTACGAGAAAAATGTTTGGTACCGTGTTAGCCAGTAGAACAAAAAATGCATGCTACAGGTCATGTGACATAGAGATGCATGAACTTACTGTATTTTATTGGACTGTTTTACAGAATTTGAAGTGTTTCCTTATATATAGGGGCACCCTTTCACAAGGTATCAGGCAGTTCATTTGAGGGTGCTCCGTTTCCTCAGGGTAAATCCAGTGATTGAGGTATTGGAATTCCATTGTGTATCTTTAAATGTCCTGGTTTTTCCAGCGCAAAGCATGGGTGCACTAGATGGCGGAACTGGCACTGAAAGGTGTACAGGTGCTGGAGAATGTCCATGTTGTAAAACGACAGTCTTTCACAATCATAATCCAGTAGGATTCCAATCCTTAGCAGTGGTATTGATACCCGGATATCTGGAGACACACCGCAGTGCAAAAATTCATATCTGTGCCTGTGGGGAAAGTGTAAATGATACAAAGTAATTCATGAGCCTGTCTGCTGTAGAACAGTTTTATGGATTTGATGGAGTTACCCGGCGCTCTATATGAAACAATATATTAGGAAATTACTTAACTAAATCCCCAATTCAATGCTATTAAACAAACCTATTGCTTTTACAGCAGAAATATAACATTCCTTGCAGTCGCCCTACAGATCTGTCAACGTATCACAGCAACATCGATTGTAGTTTTACAGCACATTAGCAGTTATGTATTCAGCGTCTATCAGATATGCGCCTCCCAGGGCTCCTTTCAACATGTCAGCATGTCTTCTTTACCAGTTGTATATCTTCCCGTATTATCAGATCTTCTTTCTGAATGGCTACTCTTTCCATTAAAATTAATAGAACCCCTAAAAAGAAACATTGGTGCTCACAGCTCCCATAGTGCAGGTCGTAGGAGGTCGTCTCCCCCCCCCCCCCTTAAGTAGGCATACATAGTACTATGGTGTGACTACAGGAGCCACTTGGATAAGATTGACAGATCTAGAGAAAGGAAAAGGGAAGATGATCATGATGTGTTTGTGTATGTTTGCAGATGGTTGCTCTAAACCTCTATAGCATGAAAATTGCAATGCCCTGTTACCAGTTACAATAGGAATAACAGCTCTGGAGCACAAACGTCTGCTCAGACTAACTACTGAGCATAGTCAGACTATCAGAGGTATCTGCCAACAGTCTAATTCTACAAGTTTTTCTTTCACTGTAACAAATAACAGTATATTGCTCAAGTTTTTTCCAGTAAAAACGTAGAACATTCAGCTTTTTGAAAACTCTTTGAAATCAATGGGGAAAAAATCCTAAAATTTCTTTCCGTTTTAATTCAGTTTCTCTTCTGAGAAACTAAAAAAGGCACAATGCTACTGTAAAACCACACTTAGTGCATTGGTAGCCTAAGTTTTTCTTCAGTAAGGGATCCTTTTTATCAGTACACTGCAAAGCAATAGGTGACCTCAGAATGGAAGCCTTGGGAAGAGGTGGGGAGGTAGGAGCCCAGCCACCACCCACAAGTCAGGAAGTGTGTATTTTGTACAGTGTGTATTGTGTGCATTGTGCTGGCTTGGGGAAAAAGCTCTGGCAGACCTCCCAGAGTGAAACTTGTAGAGTATGCAATAACCTGCATATCCAATAATCAACTAGTCTATCCCAAGAAAGCTATTTGTATAGGTTCTGCTTCAGCTTGTAATCAGTCCACATTCAGTTAAAAACTGATCAGTTTTAAAAGTATTCCAAACGCAGGTGTGAAATTACCCTAAAGGCCTATTTAGACACACTGATTATCGCTCAAAATTCGTTCCAAAGATGGCTTTTAAGCATTAATCGTTGCGTGTAAATCCTACCATCATTTGCTTTTCTGCTGAACAATGGATTTCATGTGAGCATGAAAGCCATCCTTCATGATGGCAGGGACCGCATGCTGAGTTCTCCGCGGGCAGCGCTGATAACGTTATTAGCTCGTAGCCTGCAGCAGAACAAAGGAGATGTATTTAAAGAACAGACCACCTGCTGTTCTGTATATACATATCCTGGCAGCTCATTAACATGCAAATTATGTTAATTAGCTGCTGAAGGATATTAGTGTCCATTAGTAGCTATGCAAAATGATCTCTCAAAACTGTCACTCAAACTGTCTTTTGAGTAAACATCTTTGCGTGTAAATGAGCCTTATGACACTGCATACTGTTATGATAGGTATGTGAGCAACGCTGACCAATAAGAGCAGCTTGTGATGTCTTTGACTACCTGATGCACACTGTGCTTTGGTAGTCTTAGAAGCGGTGGGCATCTTTGTTTCTCCGGGAGCGGAGGGTAATTTTAAAGTGGGGCTCCTGGCATATATACAATGACGGGCAGATATATGATGGTTTTTTTGCGGAGAGGTGGTTTAGTTGCTTGTAAGAAGAAAAAAAATGCCCCAACATATATGAAGTTCCTGATGAGCTCCAGCTTTTTATATACAATAGCTAATCTCTGTACACAAAGCTACAGTATTAGGCCTCAAGTCCATGGGCACGCACGGTTTCCAAGTGTGGAATCCGGCAGCGGTTTCCACCCGTGCCCGCGGCCATGAGGTCGAAAATTACATTTATTCACCTGTCTGGACGCTACAGGGCTCTACTCCATGGCGGCCGGATCTTCTTTCTTCTGCCTGGCAGATGCGCTTGGCACGCCAGCGCCATGCTCACTTTTTCTTTTTAACTCAATGACCGCTGTGGCTGTGCCATGAATATAACTGCTTCCATTGACTTCAATCACTGATAATAATTGTACCCTAATCATATATCTACACGTGGCAGGTTTATTGTAGAAATTTCTAGAACTGAAAATTAGCTCCATTCAACTGAATAGGGTGTTTCTGCAGCATGTGTATAGATTTCTGAAAGCTACATTCAGATGAATGGCAGTTACAGAAATTTCTGTAACAAATCTGCCACGTAAAAATACCCTAAGGCAGTGATGGCGAACCTTTTACAGGCCGAGTGCCCAAACTGCAACCTAAAACCCACTTATTGATCGCAAAGTGCCAAGACGTCAGGAGGCGGGGCTTATCAAGACGTACAATTTTACTTCAGTCGTTATAAGAGGGACAGGGCTGTTTTAAAATTCTCAGGGTGCAGATTTTGACTGCTTTTGGATACGGAAATGCTGCAGAATTTGCCACAGAAATTTCCACTGAGGATATTTTGCAGCATTTCTGCCACATGTAAACATACTCCAGCTGTAATAGTGACAGCCCAGAGAGCTGCCCCAGCGGTAATATTAACATCCCCCCCCCCTTCCCCACACAGCAGACCCCTGTAGTAATAGTGACATCTCATGGCGGCCTCCTGTAGTAACAGTGCCCCCTGAGACCCAGATACTTACTTCCTCCTCGTGGAAGCGCCGCTGCTCCTCTGCCCAGAGTGCTGATCGCAGGTGCACACTGTCACTGTGTGCGCCAGGATCAGCACTGCTAGCGGCGCAGCTGGGCAAATACCGGTAGGGGAGCTGGGGCCCCTGCCAGTATTCATTAAAGTGGTGATCGGCTGACGGTGGCGTGTGCCAGCAGGGAGGGCTCTGCGTGCCGCCTCTGGCACACGTGCCATAGGTTCGCCACCACTGCCCTAAGGGCATGATGACAAGGGACGAATTTGGTGCGGAATATCCAATATTCGTAGTGCAAAATCCACATAAAAAACACACTATTTGGTGCGGAATTAGGGGCTTACTAAACGTCCTGGTGTCATATTGAAATAACAGAATAATTGAATATGGATATATGAAGATATGGATACGCTGCAACACAATGGTATGGAGCACGGACTCCGGAACACAGCCTTCAATTTTGTGGCCCTTGTAACAGATAGAGAGAAAACCTAATTGTACAGTAGAACAGTAGCACATGAGAAGCAGAAATCCACTTTCCACGTCTCTCTAAGTTCCGACTGACCGCTGTTATCACGTAAGGAAAGTGTACTCTAAATGGTCTCCTTCTACTTTGGTACATGCATAGAGCCATTTGGCAGTGCAGTTGAGGGCTAATGCCATCATTGCTGGACTGTGTTAGTGAACGGTGACGTGCCAAATCAGTGCATAGGCAATGCAAATTACTAGTAAGAGCATAACCCAAGCAGTAGACAATACAAATTTCAGTGTGAACATGTCGGTTGGAATTTGGCGCAATCGCCTTGTTGGACCTGTGTTCAAGCCAAGGACTCTCCACATGGATCAGTACCTGAATCTCTTGTGGACAACCGTGGATAACTTCCTGGATGATCTGCCCTCATTGTAGAAGAAGGAGGCCACTTTGAATACACTTTCCTTACTTCAGTCATAGTAGCAGTCCCACAGGACTCGGAGAGACTCAGAAACCAGGTTTCTGGTTCTCACATGCTATTCTTCAACTTTGCTAGTGGGTTTTACTCTCTCTTTCTTACAGGGGCCACAACACAAAATTGTAATCCATTTTCCGCAGGGGCCCGTGCTCCATACCATCATATAGAGCATCCATACCTTCCTATTCAATTACGCTATTGTTATTTCAATACAGGGTGCAGCGCTGACTCTGTGTTTTTGACTACCCCCTGTATTTATGCACACTTTTCCATCCATGGTAGTCACAGTGACATCATTATTGTAATACTACATGTTCTAAACTCAACCAGAAACTCTTATGATTTGTTTTGGTGGACAACACGATTCACCATCATCAGGTTACCCGGGCAGAACAGCTGTCATTAATTTTTATACATTCTTCCAATATTCTTACCACTTTGCGTGTGTGTGTAGAGTGCACATTTTTATTCTCTTATGTTTTTGTTTTTTTTTACCTTGTGGGTGTTTGGACATGACGGAGACACCAGGAACTGTTGTTGGCCCCAAGGACTGCACTTCTGTTTATATCTTCATAGGCTACTCCAACCCGGTACTCTGCATGTTCATCGACCTCGACCTCCCAGTAATGCTGTCCCTTGAAAGGGATGAGATTTGCCAAAATGGCAATGCACCTAAGAAATAGAACAATATACTACATTAAAGCCAGACATACACGTGTGATCTCTACAGCCACGTTCTATGAAGACAGCAACGCACAGATAGCAGCTGCCTTTAATAATGCAGAAGAGCTTGTACCATAATAGGCATTCTACTTCAACAGAAGTCATTCTAGGATATGTGTTCACAGAGAAAAGGCTACCCCGACTCTAAGGAGTCATCTATTTCATTAGTGCACAAGGAAAGCTCAATAAATGACAGTCTTGGTTGTATGAATATTGTTTATTATACTATCATTTATAATGTCCAAGCGCTGCAAGTATTTATTACACATATAGTAGACGTGATGTTAGAGTATTATGGGGAGCACAAACTAACATACTGTTGAAGTGCATATCCTGTACAATTATCCTGCATAAGTCAAAAGCGTAGGTTCAGTTTTATAGGTATAGAGTTCAGCTCTTCAGCACTGCCAGGCTACCTTTACACTGGCAAGTGCCATATCAGTCTGAGAAACCCAGTCCGATATCACATTCTTAAACCTATGTTTTTGACTGCGTGTGCGATGTTTTGGAGAAAAAAAACGCATTGCATTGTTGAACATGTGATTTTCATGTGCGTGCAAGAAAAAAGATCACATGTAAATACACCCATTTAAAATAACTATATTGACCCTATGTGCGCTATGTGAACATAAAATGTTTGGAAAAGTGGTTGTAAATGTTTTAAGAGGTGCCAAGCCGAGGATTCAGCGTGAACTGTTCACTGTCTTCGGCTTGGTCTTCCACGTTTTGGGAGCATGGCAAAAGTCAAACCGGTAAGCATGTGATATGAAAGTTGTTTAGCAGTGCTTGACTCTCCCTAGCGGAGCTGGTGGCTGAAGCACAACCGTGCCGCTAGACTTAATGCAGGAACTTTGCCGTGGCCTGACAGCTCACCCAATGTATCAAACTCACATTTGATGTGTGTGACAATGTAACAAATCTAATGACACCAAAATCATCCAAAGGTCATGCAAAGGGGGCAAGAAAAAGCCTGTAGGCTGTTTTATATTAGATGGGTTCTACTTTAGTTAGAGTTTTGTGCTTCTCAACACACAAAACGAGGACAAGAAAATCAGCCTTGTGAATAAGGCCTTGAGGTGTGTTGACGTGTGCATGTTCCTTTCACTGAAGAGTGTATGGGACCTTCCGCATGGATCTGAATTGTCCGCAGAATGCAGCACCGATGTGGATTTATTCAATGAGTCCGGATTTTATTGCATGTTTTACTACATAATGCATTCTGCGGAATGTCTTGTGGCTCTTCTTGTGTTTTACTCTACAGACTTTTTAATTGCAGAATTACATCTTCTGTATGTTAGCAACAGCAATCCTGCAAGACGTCCTTAATTCCACAGCAGAAAGCTCTTCCATTGTGGAATTTATTCTTGTTTTGAAATAAAGACGCGAGGACTTTAACAGGAGTTCAAGCCCCATAGGGATAACTTTGACTAGAGATGAGCGAGTATACTCGCTAAAGGCAATTGCTCGAGCAAGCATTGCCTTTAGCGAGTATCTCCCCCCTCGAGACGAAAGGTTCGGGTGCTGGCGTGGGGGAGCGGTGAGTAGTGGCAGTCAGCAGGAGGGAGCGGGGGGGGGGGGGGGGGAAGAGGGAGAGAGAGATATCCCCTCTGTTCCACCTCGCTCTCCCCCGCAGCTCCCTGCCCGCCGCCGGCACCCGAACCTTTTGTCTCGAGCGGGGAGATACTCGCTAAAGGCAATGCTCGCTCTAGCAATTGCCTTTAGCGAGTATACTCGCTCATATCTATTTATGACATAAAAATGTTAGCGCGGACTAATTCTGTGAAAGGTCCCTTAAAGGAAATTTCCAAGAACATACAAGAGGAGTGAACCGCTCTAGGCACTGTCAGTTATTTGCAGATATTCAAATATATGGGATTTTCCTACAAAAGTCATTTTCTCACAATACGCTGTTTTACAACATTTATAGAACTCTCTGCTGGATACTGTAATCTGGACAAATGCAGAAGTGATGGTAAGTTGTAATAAAGAAAATTTGGAGGAAGAAGTAAAAGGATGGGCATTTATTTCACATGCTATGCAGTACCTTGAGAATTTGTTGCAGTGATATGGTAAATCCTCCAGACTTTCCTCCTCTTCACAAGAAATGGTAAATCCATTGTCGGATATAGACAGGAGTGGGTGGGCCGTCTCTTCATTAAGATAAAAAGTGGAACCTATGCAGATAGAGATGCGGCTCACTGTATTCAATACTAGACAGGTAATTAAAGGTGTGTACAAAACCAGAAATATTCTGAAGTACTGTACTCCGAAAGAAAATACAACATATCCAAACCTGACCAAAAACCTGTCACCTTTATTTTCTGATATCTGTTACTGCTAAGGCAAGGCATAGAGCAGTCCCTGAGTGTGGGGGGCTCTACTGGCTTCCATGATACATTGGATTCTGTGATTTAACCACTTGTTGGACTATAGCTTCTGATCGTGAATGACATATGTGATACAGATGTGGTGTTGATTCGATAATGCAATGAAGCTGAAATTGGTTACAATGATGGCTGTACACACTAGTAGATCACTTCTCTGTTACTGCAAGAGGATTGAGTAATTGCATTTACACACATTGATTTGCTGATCTTACTGCCTAAATTTTTTTGCAGATTTATGATCACAAATTCTAAAAGTAGTTACTTGGTCTTTGTAGAATGAGATGATAAGAATTGCTATTAAAATTAGCTGAAAATTGTCAGTGCCCACATTATCGAACTGTGTAAAGCCACTGCAACTTGCAGCTCTACATAAACACTATCCTCTTAAAGGGGTATGCTGGAGCCTGGAGAAAATTCTTAAACTTTCCCTGCCATTATTCCAAGCGTCCATCTAAAGCCTCGAAAACTGAATGTTTGTCAACTTGCACCGCTGCTGTGTTCCAGTCAGTTTCAGATTTCCACATTATTATTTTAAATAGCCGGCGGGAGTCCAAAAACTACATCTCCCACAATGCCCCATTGCCAGTTACTGACAAGTGCGCATTCACAACTGTACAAACTGTCATCATTACAGAATATGGAGGCACTGAGCATGCCTGACCAGTAAAACAGCAGAGCCTACAGGACGTAACCACTGGATACCAACGGAGAACAAAGCAGGGGAGGGACCGCAGCACAAGTAATATCTCTACAGCTTTGTAGAACAAGTTATAACATTATATTGTGAAATTACATGTTATCACCTTAATAAGTACTTAATTTTCACTTTGAATCACTGGAATCCCCCTATAAGTCTATGAATTTGCTAGGAGCTAATGACAATAATAAAGCCTGAGGCATTGTGTATACGGCTATGATCACACTGGCATAAAATCTTCAGTGTCTGATAGATTCATATTTAATGGCTAAAACACGGATTCCATTGGCATCAATTTTCTACTGGGTGGATAAGTGCAGCAAATGGAAGAGGACATCAAAAATCCCACTGCAATCAGAGGTGGAAATGTTTTCTATACATATGATGGAACAGAGAAACCGCTTCACATCACATCCCTCTGGCAGTGTACACAGGGCAGCCAGTTGTCTGCCACATCGCGTCCCTCTGGCAGTGTACACAGGGCAGCCAGTTGTCTGCCACATCACATCCCTCTGGTGGTGCACACAGGGCCACCTGTTGTCTGCCACATCGCATCCCTCTGGCGGTGCACACAGGGCAGCCTGTTGTTTGCCACATCCCTCTTGCGGTGCACATGGGGCCGCCTGTTGTCTGCCACATCACATCCCTTTGGCGGTGCGCACAAAGCAGCCTATTGTCTGCAGCCCCTGGGAGAGGAATACATTCAGACGAACGTATATCGGCTCGGTTTTCACGCCGAGCCGATATACGTTGTCCTCGTGTGCAGGGGGGGAGGATGGAAGAGCCAGGAGCAGGAACTGAGCTCCCGCCCCCTCTCTGCCTCCTCTCCACCCCTCTGCACTATTTGCAATGGGGAGAGGTGGGGCGGGGCCAAGTTCTGAGAATTCACCCCACCTCTCCCCATTGCAAATAGTGCAGAGGGGCAGAGAGGGGGCGGGAGCTCAGTTCCTGCTCCTGGCTCTTCCATCCTCCCCCCCCCCCTCCCTGCACACGAGGACAACGTATATCGGCTCGGCATGAAAACCGAGCTGATATACGTTCGTGGGAATGCACCCCTAATGTGACCTGCAAGAATAGTATTGTAACATCCCCACCCCTCCTGGGGATCTTCTACTACCTGTAGTGTGAGTGGACACAGATTTGCTGCTTTCACTTGGGCCTCCCACATTCACAGCTTTGACGCTGATGTGATAAGTCTCGTTAGGTTTCAGCTGGATGAGAGATTCACAGATGGGAATCCCAACAATGGACCTGTTAGAGAAATGATGAACAACACACGTTTTATTAACAGCAAGCTGAGCGGAAGGAAATATCTGTTCTACAAATTACACCATTTATACCACTTCTTGCAGTTTTTTTCCCCCCATTTTGTTGTCTTTCTCTGTGCATGAAAGTTTGTCCCAAGTAAGTAACCCTGCTGTAGTGAGGCCTATGTATATAGAAGGGGGTGTCACTTACTATTAGGCCGTACGTGTTTGCAATAGGTCTATTTACAGGGTTGATTTCTCTCGCTGTGAGATCGAAAGAGACCGAAAAGCATGTCCTATTTATGTGTGAAGAGATAAGTCGATTGGAAAATAAAAAGTTCCCATGCTCCAGGGGTACAGTGTAACACAATTAATTTCTATAGAGTGGTACCAAAGAAATTGATCATCTTACACTGTATCCCTGCAGCGTGGGAACTTTGTATCTTCTGATCGACTTATCTTTGCTTGTCCAGGGAGTATTCCACCTGCGAAAATTCCATAGATACTCTCCTCTTCGGGGATTTCCAGTAAGGATGGGGAACCTTTTGGCAAAAGTTGAGTCTTAAAGCAAACCCAGAGGATAGGTGTAACAGCCATCCCTGTTGGGAAGTGGCTGCTCACGCCAGGTGAGTTATCCCCAACTTAAAATCTTCCTTGTTTTTTAATATACCATTTGGAGTGCTGCCCTCATTTGAATTGTTCTTTTAATTGCTATTTTTGTGTGAGTTTTCCATGAGAATAGTACATGCAAATGTACAGTGTCCATATTGTGTGCGATGCAAGTCATGCCCGACCATCTCAGGCTCTACTTCCTCTCACGGCCTTATGCAAAGAGCATTTAAATAAATGCTTTAATGGTCAGGTCTAATATTGAAAGTGAATCTACTAGTACGACCCATAGTCAAAGCTTGAGTGGCATGAAAAGTGAACGGCATGTGATGTATATGTACTATAAAGATCGGTGCAGATTGAAATTCACTCCTTTTTAGATGAGCTGATTTTTGTTTACATGAGTGAATAAGTAAGTGGCTTCATCACTAGCTCGTCTGCGATCATGTAGCTTGTTTAGTAAATGAGACAGACTGAACAATTACTGTTTAAATAGAACGAGAAATGAATGAGCCAACAATGATGTTTATGCCTGCATAAAATGAGCGACACCCAAGGGGACAAAGGAAAACATTTTCTTGGTGCCTGGAATTTTAGACCTTATTCTGTGTATTTTTGTACTGCTGATTCTGAAAATGCCATCCATTTCATTCTAGGAGCTCTGGTTTTTGAGAGATTCCTATATTTACTTTATTTTCCCGCCAGTATTTGCTTACTTTTAGTACATATGATACATATCGCCACCACTGCACATCAAACTTCGGTTGATGAAACAATTTGTAAAGCTATTGAAGAGAAATGGAATGTGTTTCGGCTACAAGTGTAGCGATTAGCATGCAGAAGCTAAAAGTGGGTAAAGTTGATGGACCTCAAATTGGGGATCTTGTGAAACACCAGCATTTCCAAGATTCAGTGAACGACTTTGAGGCTGTAAACTATGGTGAACATATATGCTCACTTCTGTTTTTGAACACTTGGGTGTAACATGAGCATCAGATTGCAGTCATTTTGGATGGATTTCCAGATTGTCTTGATGATGTAACTGATGAGCAAGGTGAATGACTTCACCTGGGAATAAGAACCATGGAAGAGCGGTACTGCGGACGATGGGATACACATATGAAGGCCAACTACTGGTGAAACATCCAGTGCGAATGTCCAGGAATATCTCATCGCAAGAAATCACAGAAACTTAGTTTCATCAACATCTCAATGAAGAAACTTGTATTCGTGTTCAAGGCTTCTTGGGATTTACCTTTGTAGCTTCAGCTTTTGATTGGCAGCCATTACATGAATAATACAATATGCATACATTTATATGGACACATGTCATGTCTTGGTAAGCAGACCTGATGGAGAAAAACTAATATTTTCAGAATCTATGACCCCAAAATATCCCTAAAACGTTTTAACATCTCAGCCAACAAAAATTCTGTTCCCCAGTGTAATTGTTCCGCCTAAAAGCATCTCTAAGACACCTGAAGTGTCTATCAAGGCTGCCAGTGTAAGGGTAGTGAGGCAGTCTGAATATATCCAGCTCTATTAAAGAGTCATGGGCTGTGTGATAGATTTGGTGTATCTTTTGCGCATGTTAGACTCAGTTTCCTTCTTTACACCACTTCTTGGGTGCCAGTTTCTTATACCTAAAAACTTTTATGACACAGCTTATTCATGTCCCCTTTAGAAAAGTGCCTATCAAGGTGCAAACATCTACTCTTTTTGGCACCTCAAAGGATTTTTCCAAGACAAACCTATTGATGACTTCTCTGCAAGATAGTGAAAAAATATGTTCTGCCCACCGTGTAAATAGACAGTGCCCGTAGAAAGTCCAGTCAGCCAAGAAAAAAACCAGAGCACTTGTAGCACTTTGCAATGAATATCCCAACATTTCTTAGCCAGTTCAAAACTCAGCAAATATTTATATTTCAGCATCTATTCAACATATGAAAAGTGTTAATTTGTAGCAGCCAAAGCATTAATCTTTCTATTAATATTTTGGCTGCTACATATTAACATTTTGCCGCTACAAATTTACACTTAGGCTCCTTAACTAATTTACTAATTGTGATGATTCTGATTACACTTTGGAGAATTTTCATATGTTGAATAGATGCTGTTGAACTGGAATATAAATTTTTTGGATATTAATTGCAAATAATACTCCAAGTACTCTGGATTATATTCTTGGATGACTATCCCCAGAATAGGCTGTAAATATCAGATCAGGAAGGTGTCTGCCATTGTGGATCAGCGACCAGCTGTTTGAAGTCGCTTTGGTGAGTGCCGCAGCAGCTTCAGTTGATACCAGGCACAGTACTATACATTGTATAGCGGCTGTGTCTGATATAGCAGCTTAATCCTATTTATTTGACTGGGATTGTGCTGTTCAGGCTACGTGACTGATGAACATGATATTGCATGCCTGAGAAAAGACTGCAGCTCTCACCTGAGCAATGTGGTCCCTTCAGACAGCTGGTAAGTGGGTGTCCTGCGTTGTAGACCCCCACCGATTTGATATTGATGACCTATTCTGAGGATAGGTCTCCAATATTTTACTGCAAGAAAACCCCTTTAATGAATTTGCTTTAAATGATTTGCTTAAAAACGCACAACACGTTCACAATCGGTCAACAAAATCATTGGATCATGTGAATTGGAATGATCGTTCAGTGTAAACACGGCCAACGATTGAATGCTGAACGGCATTGTTAGGACTTAAAAGGGCATTATCACCATCTAAGGGGGCATTATTACTTTAGGAGGGCGCTTTATTACTACTTAAGGAGGCATTATGAGCGCCAAAGGGAGACATTATTACTATATGAGGTAGCAGGCCTTATTATTATTATAGAAGGGGGCTTTCAAGGGGACAGCTGTTATTACTATATAAAGCAGGACTCAATCAGGTCATTATTAGTAAATCAGGTGGACTCACAGGGGTCATTATTACTTTAAATGAGGCATTCAATGGGGACAATATTATTATAGAGTGTCAGGTCATTATTAGGTTATAAGGGGGCAGTTAAGGTGGAATTATTACCCTTTAGAAAGGCACAAAAGGGGCATTATTGTCTATGGGCAAAAGAGGACATTTCTAGGAGGCTCACAAGGGGGCATTATTACTTTCAAAAGAGCACTACTGTGACTATTATTGCTTTGTTTGGGAATGAAAGGGGCATTATTACCATGTGGGAGTCCAAAGTGGGCGCTAGTATTGAGTATTTAACATCATATTGTGTGGGGTACAAAGAAGAGTACTACTACTGTTTGGGGTACAAGAGGTGACATTATTACTCTGTGGTGCCCTAATAATGTCTATGGCACAATACAGGGCACTATCTGTCTGGCACTATTATTTTCACGGGTACTATTTTTGGGGGATAATTCTAGTTAAGACACTATCCTTTTTGTAGTATAGTATTTGGACTGAAGTAATTCATCTTGGTGCTGGATGGACAAGACATAAAATGAAGGACTCTAGTCAGAATGGACATCACCTAGGATCACTGGATATAACGGGACTGTAATCGCTTATATGGTCTCCAGAGCACCTGTGTATAACAGTATCTAACACTATATCATTACTGTAGGGTGGTAATAGTCTTTCTATAATGTTTTTCATTCAGTAACAGTACGGTAATATTAGTCACTATGCAGTAGTAGTGGTAATGATGTGGCAGTATTATTTGGGCCTTGTATAGTGGTAAAATTGGTGTTTTGTATGGGGCGATTTATTCAGTAGCAGTATGTAGATATTTATTGACTGTATAGTGGAAAGATTTGCTTTTTACTAGAGAGGCAGCAATGTTCTATCATAACTATATATGTATATTTTTGGAGGCGGGCGCAGCATATACCTTGGGGCTTGTGTCTCTGATCTTTTAGGATGCTATCACATATATAGTTATTTCTATGAAACGGACTGCATTACTGTTATGAATGTGCGGTAGTCTGCTATATACTATTCAGAAATGTCATCTGAAAGAGCCTTGGAAGCCTTTAGGGATGCTGAGAGCCCCTCTGGACATCCCTGGGGGTAATAAGCCCATACACAGGGAGTTAGCAGATACTAGTAGATAATGACTAGAGCGTATATGGTACTTACTCAGCCACCAGATTATTTTGCATCTCTGTTGTCACTTTGAAAATTTCCACTGTGTACGATTCAACGGGGTTAATGTTCCCAGATTCCCAGCAGATTAAAGCTGCGTTCTTACAGCTCAGACATTCCCGGGTTTTAATGATAGGAGGGGCTGGTGCTACAAACATATAAAATACATTATCGCACTATTCATACATGCATCCTCAATAATGATTTAATAACTTTTTTGCTATTGTCAAGGACTATTTAGTATAACTGTTGTTTTCTTATTGATTCTTTTCACTTTCTAATCAATCTCATCAATTATTTAACTTTAAAGGGGCTTTCAGTGTGAAAACTATTGATGACCTACACTATACTAGCTCTCTCAACTTCAATACCAAACCACACCACTGAAAAAACATATGGTGTTCTGAGCATGCACAGTAGCCAGGGGTGTAACTATAGGGGGTGCAGGGGATGCGGTTGCACCCAGGCCCAAGAGCCTTAGGGGGCCCATAAGGCCTCTCTTCTCCATATAGGGAGCCTAGTACTATGAATAAAGCATTATAGTTGGGGGCCCTGTTACAGGTTTTGCACTGGGGCAAAGTTACGCCCCTGAGAGTAGCATCTCATCAGCTGCCGATCTGCTATTGATGACCTATTCTAAAGATAAGTCATCAGTAGATTCCACATGGAAATCATCTTTAAGGATTTTTTAGAAAATAAGTAAAAGGTTCTGTCTTTAGAATACTGATCTTGGCCTTTCCCTTTAAAAAAAAATTGCATAACTACAAAAAAAGACAACCAGAGTGCAGTGGCGTTCTTAACAGAAGAAAGCCAGGGTGCAGAACTCCTAGGGGAACATCATTAGTGGGTGACTATATCAGCACCAGGAGTATACAAATTTAGCACAGGCACCTTCTGGTTCCTGTTTGTAGCCAATACCCCAACATTCAGATGCCACCCAGCACGGGCGCACACACTTAGATGATAATTACTGAATCAAGTCAAACCAATGCAATACCACATCACTGCTGAATGAAAAGTTCCAGGGCTTTTATATCTCCCAACGACATGACCATAGTGAAGTTTGGAATAGCAATTGTGCATATGTGCTGTTGCTCCATTAAAACACTATGGGATTTATGAAAGCAGCCATTCATGGCAGCCAGCATATCCATTGCTCTAATAAGGTGTTTGAATGGAGTTGTTTTTCAGTTTGCTTGGTTGGCATGAAAGAACGGAGTCGCGTATTCTAAAAATTGGTGGGGGTTCCTGCTGTTGGGTCCCCACCGATTGTACGTTTATCACTTATGAAGTGATATTTGTGCTAAAATGCCCCTTTAGAAAAATATTTCAAAACATCTAAAGGGCTCATAAATAAAACTCATAACTACTAAAACTTTGTGTAGAAATTCCCCTTTAACACTAAACAGAGAGCTCAATAAAGGAAAGAGTATTAATGATGTACAATATATAACACTGAGTGCAAAAACTATTCTTAGTGCTTCCAAGACATTACCAGAGTGTAATATTCATGTTATATTCTCTATGGAAACAGGCATCCAAAAATGTAGACTAGGAATTTATTCGTAGTATTGAACAGCTGAGTCACTGCTCTACACTTTCTATACTGAGTACTACTCTCCAGCTACATGGACTCTGAGTTTCTGCTTCTAATACAACTATGTAATTACCTGTCACGTACACGGCACTTTCACTTGCAGGGCTCTCCCCAGTGGCGTTTATAGCAATAACCCAGAATTCATACTGTGTGTTTGGCAGCAGGTTGGTTACCGTGCAGTAGGTTTCTTTGGCTCTTATCATGAATTCTGTGAAACAATATATTATAATAGTATAATCATCATTATAAGTAGCACCATGGGCTTGTTTACCTTGTTTTCAGATCTTAGGCTAGCCATTTAGCTAAATAACGCTGGTTTGATTGTGGATAGTGAAGTATGATCTTGCAGGCATGCATTACTAAACACTAACAGCATGGGTTTTGTCATTGGAAAGTGTGAAAGTAGTAATTATTTTTTATCCAGTAGTGCCGTGTGTATAGCAAGATGTACATGTACAAAATACAGGTATTGTAGTTTTACTAACAGAGTCACAAATGCTGACCATGCAGCTTTGTCATAATTAATAGAGATGAGCGAACGTACTCGGTAAGGGCGATTTCGCAATCGAGCACCGCGATTTTCGAGTACTTCACTACTCGGGTGAAAAGTACTCGGGGGCGCTGTGGGTGAGCGGGGGGTTGCAGAGGGGAGTGGGGGGGAGAGGGAGGGAGAGAGAGAGAGCTCCCACCTGTTCCGTGCTGCTACCCCCCCACTCCCCTCTGCAACCCCCCGCCCCACAGCGCTCCCGAGTACTTTTCACCCGAGTAGTGAAGTACTCGAAAATCGCGGTGCTCGATTGCGAAATCGCCCTTACTGAGTACGTTCGCTCATCTCTAATAATTAACCCCTTAGTGACGAAGCCTGTTTGCGCCTTAGTGACGGAGCCAAATTTTGGAAATCTGACATGCGTCGTTCAACGTGGCATAACTCCGTAAAGGCTTTACATATCCCAGTGATTCTGACATTGTTTTTTCGCCACATGTTGTACTTCATTTAGATTGTAAAAAGAGACCAATATAATTTGTGTATATTTATAAAAAGTACCAATATTGGAAAAATTTTGAAAAAAGTGTCATTTTTTTCACATTTTCAACCGTAATATCTCAAATCTGTCCAAACATACTGTACAAATTTTTGATAAGATATGTATTTCCATCTGTTTACTTTATTCTGAATGCACACTTGAAAAACTTTTGTGTTTTTTTTAACCATTTAGAGGACGTACAAATTTAACATTACTTTTCAGCATTTTGAGGAGCACTTTGTTTTCCTGCACCAAGCCAAGTTTGCAGAGGCTCATAAGTGTCAGAATAATAGATACACCCACAAATGACCCCATTTTAAAAACTACACCCCTTAGTGTATTCACTGAGGGGTGTCATGAGTATTTTGACCCCACCAGTTCTTTTCAGGAATTAGTTCAATTTAGGGGACAAAAAATAAAATTTCATATTTTTGCAAATATGTCATTTTAAAGACATATTTTTTTCCTATAGAGCCCATGAAAATGAGGATTTACACACCAAAATGGATACCCCCGTTTCTCCCGTGTTCAGAAACATACCCATTGTGGCCCTAATCTTATGTCTGGATGCATAACGGGAGCCAAAATGAAAGGAGTAGTCGGTGTCTTTCAGAACATAAATTTTGCTTGAAGGCGTTTTAGGCCCCATAGCACTTTTGTAGAGCTCTTGAGTGGCCAAAACCAAAGAGAACCCCCACAAGTGACCCCATTTTGAAAACTAGACCCCTTAACGAATTTATCTAGGGGTGTACTGACCATTTTGACCCCACAGTTTTTGAATGAATTCAAGCCAAGCAAAAGGAAAAAATTGTGATTTTCATTTTTTTGTCAATTCTGTCATTTTAAAAACGGCTTTTTTTGTACAGCACACGCATGAATGAAGCCTTTCATCTCAAAATGGATACCCCTGTTTCTCCCGTGTTCAGAGACATACCCATTGTGGCCCTAATCTTATGTCTGGATGCACAATGGGGCCCAAAACGAAAGGAGTAGTCGGTGGCTTTAAGAACATAGATTTTCCTTGAAGGAGTTTTAGGCCCATAGCACTTTTGTAGAGCTCTTGAGCGGCCAAAATCAAAGAGAACCTCCACAAGTGACCCCATTTTGAAAACTAGACCCCTTAATGAATTTATCTAGGGGTGTACTGCCCATTTTGAGCCCACAGTTTTTGAATGAATTGAAGCAAAGCAAAAGGAAAAAATTGTGATTTTCGTTTTTTTGGCAATTCTGTCGTTTTAAAAACTGCTTTTTTGGTACAGCCCACACATGAATGAAGACTTGCACCCCAAAGTGGATACCCCTGTTTGTCCCGTATTCAGAGACATACCCATTGTGGCCCTAATCTTTTGTCTGGATGCACAACGGGGCCCAAAATGAAAGGAGTAGTCGGTGGCTTTCAGAACAGAAATTTAGCATGAAGGTGATTTAGACCCCATTGCACACTTGTAGAGCCCTTGAGCGGCCAAAACGACAGAGAACCCCCACAAATGATCCCATTTTGAAAACTAGACCCCCTAACGAATTTATCTAGGGGTGTACTGTGTATTTTTACCCTACAATTTTTGAATAAATCTAAGCAAAGCAGTAGGAAAAAAATTACAATTTTCATTTTTTTGGCAGTTGTATCAATTTAAAAACTGTTTTTTTTGTACAGCACACATAGGGATGAAGACTTTCACCCCAAAATGGATACCCCTGTTTGTCCCGTGTTCAGAACCATACCCCTTGTGGCCCTAATCTACTTAAAGGGCGCATGGCTAGGCCTATAATGGAAGGAGCACCCGTTGGATTTTAGGGTACAACGGAATAAATTCCAGGTCCCATTGCCCACTTATAGAGTCATTGAGCGTCCAAAACTATAAAGACCCCCACAAATATCCCCATTTTAAAAACTAGACCCCTTAACGAATTCATCTAGGGGTGTACTGCGTACTTTGACCACACAGTATTTGAATAAATTTCAGCAAAGCAGAAGAAAAAAATTACAATTTTCATTTTTTTGGCAATTTTGTCAATTTAAAAACTTTTTTTTTTGTACAGTTTACATAGGAATGAAGACGTTCACCCCCAAATGGATACCCCCGTTTGTCCCGTGTTCAAAAACATACCCATTGTGGCCCTAATCTACTTACAGGAAACATGGCAAGGCCTGTAATGGAGGGAACACCAGTTGGATTGCAGGGCATAACTGAATAAATTCCAGGCCCCATTGCTCATTTGTACGGAATAAAAATTGACTCCCTAAAATCTCCCCCCCCCCCTCCACGCCCTTTTCGGCGTTCCCCAAATCTTAGATAAAAGTAATAATGTGAACTGTGTAGTATTTCCAAAGACCGGTAATTATGGAGGCTGGTTGGGATGGGCACATGGGGCAATAAAACCGGGTATCCCCCCTCCTCTCATGCTTTTTGGGAGTCATTTTTTGACCTCAGTGGCGGGGATGGGGTGTAAAAAGTGGCGCTCTGTGAGTCTCCGTAAGCTTGATGAGGTGCGGCGGTCTCACACAGAAGGCGCTCAACAAGCTGCTCCTGGAACTGCAGGAAGGCGAGCGTTCCCGGGGCTTCTTGTAAATTGCGTATTACAGGTAGCGGTCTGAATAACGCCGGGCTCACACAGCCGTAGGTGGATCCCGGCTGTGAGCCCGGCTGTGACCCTGCGTACGGCGGCGTAATGTACTGCGCATAACTGTGTACTTACACGGGCGGTCATGCGCAGTACACTTTTTTTTGTTGTTGTTTGTATTTCCTGCACCGTCGCTTAGCGATGACGCGGGTACCCGCAGCCCGTATACAACGTAGTTGCGTATGGGCTGCGGGTATATCCATGACCATGGAGCACAATGGGCTCCATGTTGCGGATATCCGCGGTAAAATAGAATCTGCTGCGTTCTCTTTTCTGCGAGTGGATTACGCAATTCCAACCCGCTAATGTGAGCGGAATTGTGTAATCCAATGCGATTGATCTGCGTATTACCGCTAATCAAACGCATGCGGAATCTGTAATTCCTATCCAGTCATGTGAGACCGGCCAAAGGTAGATCGCTACCATTTTTTCACGTGTCCGGGGACCGCTCAACGAGGCCACCCGTCACTGCTCCAGGCTCTCGGTGACCGTTGGTCGCCGAGAGCAAGGAGACATTAAGTTTCCTGTGCTCCCCGACTCCTGCACATGTGTCCGGTGTTTTGCCAGCGGTCGCATGCGCAGAATACGGGAAAGTTCACGGAAGAAGATTGCGTCGGGGTGCAAATATGGAGGCCTCCGGTAAAAAATTTTATCTCCTCTCACCGATCGCATCAGTGAGGGGAGATGAAGCTTCACCTTTTTTTAACTTTTACGTGATCGCCATTATTCTTTGGATAACGGCGAACACGTGATCAGGAACTGCTCACCGCGGCCCTCTGTGAAATCTCCAGGCTCTCGGCTAAGTTTTGTAGCCAGGAGCAGGGAGATTTTAAAAAACCACGGCTTTTGCGCATGCGCCTGCCACATTGGCGACGGGCGCGTGCGCAGACGCTGGGGTGAGGTCCGCGGATAAATCCGCAGGCCTTAGGTACGTCTTTTTATACTCCCTCACGGATATGATCCGTGGGGGGAGATGAAACGCAAGCTTTTTTTAACTTTTTAAAACTTTTTTTTTACTTATTGCACTTTTTTTTTTAACCTTTTACCCCTTTTTTTATTTATTTTTTTACTTTTTGCACTTTTTTTTTTACTTTACATGATCACTGTCATCCATTGGATGACAGTGATCATGTCCCTGGTGACATCCCTCTGCTCTTCGCTACACATGGCAGCCAGGAGCAGAGCAATTTTGAATTTCCCGGGGCTCGAGCCCCTCTGTGCACGCGCCCGATGTCAATCATCGGGCGCGCATGCGCAGACGGGGATTTCGGGTCCCGGGACATCGGGACATCGCAGAGGACCGGGGGTGAGTATCTTCACCTCCCCTCATGGATCCGATCCATGAGGGGAGGTGAAACTTTACTTTTGTTTTACTTTTTAAACTTTTTCGCGATCACCGCTATCGCAATGGATAGCGGTGATCGCGGGCCCGGGGACCGCTCACAGTGGTCCCCGGTAACACCTCCTGGTTCCCGGCTACCTTCAGGAGCCAGGAGATTTTAAATTTGCCGGGGACACCCGGGCTTCTGCGCGTGCGCGTGACGTCATCGTCAGGCGCGCATGAGCAGAAGGCCGCCGGCGGGTCCGGGAGGACCAGATCTCCGGGGGACACCGCCGACAAGCCGTGTGACTATTTTCAGCTGCCGTGATGGATCCGATCCATCATAGCAGCTGAATTACTACTTTTTTACACTGTTTTATTTACTTTTTTGCGATCGGCGCTATTCATTTTATAGCGCCGATCGCAATGCCGGGGGGGACTGCCCGCATCCTGGGATGACAGCTCCATGCTGTCGGCTACCTGTGGGCACCGACAGCATGGAGCTGTCACGTCCTCAGGCCAGTGGGCATCAATCCAAAGAGGATGCATAAAACTACGTCCTCTAGGATTAAGGCCCACTTTCTGAAGACGTAGTTTCCCGATGGGGCCGTCGTTAAGGGGTTAACCTTTGGAATGTTTTACAAAGAGAGAAGTATCACAAATGCTATAGACTTTAAATTGTTGACTGCGAGGGAAGCTACACTATATAATTATTGTATTGCAACAATAAAATAGAAGAGCTTGGAAACATCACTTGAGTGTTTCTCAATGTACTCTTCTCCGATGCATAGTCTGTATAGAAATAGGCATACCTGATTGATAAGTCTATGATACCCCTTGAGTATCACCTAGATTAAGTGATTACTTTACCAGAAACCAATTAGAAACTACTGATAATGAAGTATCAGACAACCCACTGTTTAATGATCCTTACACAAAGATTGGATAATGTGCGAAAACTATTGTAGCACACTAATGTTTTTTTTTTTCAAACATATTTTATAGATAAAGCAAATTATAATCTAATGACTATTCCACCCATTCCTGAGCATACCATGATAATATAGTGTGATTTTCTTTCAATGACACAATCCTAGATACCACAGGATCATAAACCCAGTATTTTCTTTTAGCTCTCTGACCGGTCTTCCATGTTACATTATCATTACCGAACACCAGTGCATTTTATATGTGTATATTTGCATGTACTGATCTGTGTGTGTACATATAGGTACTTGTGTGTACTTGGCCGTAGTTAATAAGGTCTAGTCATTACTTTCTACACTCCTGAATATAGTGTAACAGGATGTTGTCTTACCTTCCCGATTCTCTCCTGGAGTAACATCAGACACTCGTTTATAGTAGAGGTGGTAACGTTCCACGGTGTCATCAGAAAATAGGCTCCAGCACACACGGAGGGTTGTCGCTGTGGCAGAATTAGGTGTCTGAGGGTTGATCACAGGAGCTGAGGGAACTGCAATATGATGGATCATTGAATGCTTACATGTTCATTATACAGCTATTTGACTTTATTATCTTGTATAGGAAAAAAATGCTGCATGACCCTAAATATTTACAGTCCTCAAGCTATCAAAGCATATACTTTAATTGTCTGGCTAGTTCTCATAAACAGGCAAAGAAATAAAGTATTCTACGACATTACTTCCTATACAATGGACATTATCAATATATCCCTTCCGGGGCACCTTATCAGAAAATAACTACAGGCTGGGTAATACCCTAAATCTATCCAGTTATGGACAAATATTATTTATTAAAAGAAGAAATAGTTCAGTCTTTCACATTCACTGTATAAGCAAAGGGACTGAATGAGCGCTGTTTAAATGAACGATAAGTGAACAAGCCAACAATGATTTTTATGCCTGCATAAAATGAACCAATACCTCTGCAGCGCCACCTATTGGAAGGCAGCATTTCTGCCAGTTAATGTCTGACTCTTTATACAAGCCTTGTAACAATGACTGGGAATATGAAAGCCAAACCAGAATCCATACACAGAGATCTGCTTGGGGGGTGTTTGTCTCTCATCAGTGTGCAGTAGGTTTCTGGCTTGGCTAGCGATAGTCCTGTGATGTGGGTCAGGAACGCTGTCTTTTCTCCTTAGGGAGAGCATCTGTAAGGTATGTGAATGAGGAGACTTATAAGGCCATTCATGCTCCTTTGGGTACTATGCAAATAAGGGACATGGAACAATACCTCTGCAGCGTCACCTATTGGGAGGCAGCATTCCATCTCCCTTATTTGCATATTACCCAGAGGCGCATGAATCATAGAAAATTTAGAATGGTAGAGTTGGAAGGGACCTCCAGGGTCATCGGGTCTAATATTTAATCAGTTTCATCCCATTGCTTCTAGTCTTTCCTTGTACAAATGGGAATAGGGCTGATCCCTCTGCACTGTGACAGCCCTTCAGATATTTGTAGACAGCTATTAAGTCTCCTCTCAGCCTTCTTTTTTGCAAGCTAAACATTCCCAGATCTTTTAACTGTTCCTCATAGGACATGATTTGCAGACCGCTCACCATCTTGGTAACTCTTCTCTGAAATTGCTATAGTTTGTCTGTCTTTTTTAAAGTGGGGTGCCCAAAACTGGACACAATGTATGGCCTTATAAGTCTCCTCACTCACTTTCTAGGTGCTTTTCCTAAAGAGAAAATATAGCGTTCCTAAAATGAACCACAAATTAAAACTGAATGATTATCGTTTAGAGATGAGTGAGCATACTCGCTAAGGACAATTACTTGATCGAGCATTGCCCTTAGCGAGTACCTGCCCGCTCGGAAGAAAAGATTCGGCTGCCGGTGGGGGGCAGGAAGCTGCGGGGGAGAGCGGGGAGTAACGGAGGGGAGATCTCTCTCTCCCTCTCTCCCACCCGCTCCCCCCTGCTCACTGCCGCAACTCACCTGTCACCCGCGCCGGCAGCCGAACCTTTTCTTCCGAGCGGGGAGATACTCGCTAAGGGCAATGCTCGATCAAGTAATTGTCCTTAGCGAGTATGCTCACTCATCTCTATTATCGTTCATCTCTTGGTCATTAGCTGCATTTAGACCAAATGATAGCAGACAATTTCACTTGTTTGAACGATAATCATTCCATCAAAAAGCACCTTTAGTTCTCAAAGTCAACACTCCAGATTCAAAATGGATGTTAAGCACATACAAAGCATAATATTATTATCATTAATGACTATAGTCAATACACTCTACACGCACAGCACTCGCACTGTGTATCTTCTCTAGAGCATGGGGCAAGTATTGCCGAAAATGCTATAAAAAAAGTGTATGGTTATACAAAGTGGACTTAAATGTGTCCAAGAGACCTTACATTAGAAATACCTGGGAGAGTATCAATGGAATCCAATAGCTGGTCCACATCTGAGAAGTCTAAACTAAGGTTCTTAAACTCTGCATTAGTTGAAATATTTAAGTTGATATCCGTATTGAAGTATTGATGCAATCTGCAAAAAAAACAAGATTAATTGTAGTTCAACAATACTGTACATCAAACAGATTCAAGACCATTTAAGCAATAAATGTAGGCAGCTCTCAAAGAATATTTGATAGTTTGACGTTTAAATGAAGCTCTAAATTCTGCAAGTATTGCTAATAACTATGAATCTCCCCCCAATGTGTGACCTGAATAGTAATTCACTACTATATATATCAAATATTGATATGTTCACACTGCAGATTACATAATCTGTTATACTGTATTAGCCATGATGCTTATTATTTTCTCATCACACTTCTTATTAGACCTATGTATGTGACAATCTGTGAAAAACTCTTGCTGTAAGGCATGCTGGGAGGAGGCGATCTGTCCAAACAGATGACCCTTATAATTACTATCCTACTAAAATATTCTGTAGATCTTATCAATATAGAAATTATAACTTTTTACCTGTTGGTTGTATCTAGTGAAGTCTGCAAAAGAGAATTAAACAAGCACATTAATAGATAGTAAGTCTGAAACAAACGGACTCAAACAGGAACTAACAACCTTACCTGCAGATGTCCAATTATGTAGAACGCTAGCAAACAAAATTCTATGGAGTGGAACTATGATTATCTGCACAAACCTTATACAAGTAAAAATAATAATAATCTTTATATAGCTCCAAAACAGGGGGAACAGATACAAAAAACAAAGACACAAAAACCACGGTTACATGTATTAATTAATGGATGGAAACAGTTGGGGTGAGGGGCTCCAACGAGCTTATATACTACAAATAATGGGGTGATAGAGAAGGTAAAGGGGCTGGAGATGTGCACGGTATGACTTAAGTCTGACAATGCCATGTGATGCCTGAATCAGTGTGACTGCAAGGGGCAATTGATTGCGGCTAGCAGGGGTTGCAGTCACTAGGACAGGGAGCATGTTATCAGGCGGAGTAAAGAGGGGTTTGGTTTAGAGCATATAGTATGCCTCCCTGAAGAGGTGCATTTTTAGAGCACACCTGAAGTTTTGTGTGTCAGGGATTGCAAGAATAGTTTTGAGTAGCGCATTTCAAAGGACTGGTGCTGCTTTTGAGAAGTCTTGGAGGCGAGAGAGAGGTTCGAATTAAGGGGGAACTTAATTTGATTTCATTAGCGGAGCAGAGGGCGTAGGCTGGGTGGTGTATTGAGATGAGGGAGGCAATGTAGGGCGGTGCGGTGCTATGGCAAGCTTTATGGATGAAGGCAGTGAGTTTGAACTTAATTCTATATTTGACGGGCATCCAGTGCAGTGACTGGCATAGGACAGAGGCGTCTGAGTAGCGGCTGGACAGGAAGATGAGCCTGGCTGCCGCAATCAGGATGGATTGAAGAGGGGAGAGTCTGGAGCAGGGGAGACCAATCAGCAGCAAGTTGCAATAATCGAGGTGAGAGTGGATAAGGGCAACGGTGAGTGTTTTTAGCATGTCCACGGTGAGAAAAGGGCTGATACTTGCGGTGTTCTTGAGGTGTAGCTGATATGTTCCGGCGAGAGATTGGATGTAGAGGTAAAGGAGAGATTAGAGTTGAATATGACCCCAAGACAAAGGATGTGCTGGGAGTTATGGTGGTGCCAGACACTGAGATGGAGATGTCAGTATGAGGTTGGTTCGTGAAGGCTGAAAACACCAGTAGGACATTTTTTGAGAGGTTCAGTTTTAGGATGAGAGAGGATATAGTGTTAGAAATTGTGAACAGACAGTCAGTGGCGTTCTGGAAGAACGGTGCTGTTATGTCACTGGAAGGGGTGTATAGCTGGGTGTCGTCAGCATAGAGATGGTACTGAAAGCCAAAACTCCTGATGGTTTGTCCAGTAGGCGCTGTGTAGATGGAGCAGAGGTGGGGGCCAAGGACTGAGTTCTGAGGGATCCCAACCGCAAGGGGAAGAGGAGGGGTGGTAGAGCCTGCAAAGGATATGCTTAAGGAGCAGTCAGATAGGTAGGAGGAGAACCAGCAGAGAGCAGTGTCCTTTAGTTCGATGGAGCAAAGCATACTGAGGAGGAATTTGTGGTTAATAGTGTCAAACACTGCAGAGAGTTTGAGAAGGATCAGTAGGGAGTAGTCGCTTCTCGATTTGGCCATCAGGAGGTTGTTTGACACTTTTGTAAGGGCGGTTTCTGTCGAGTGTAGATGGTGGAAGCTGGACTGTAGGAGGTCAAAAAGAGAGTTTTCTGATAGATAGCTTATAAGATGGGAGTCAACCAGGCATTCTAGTAGTTTGGAGATGAAGGGGAGATTTGAGATGGGTCGGTAGTTGGCAGCATAGGGCACGTCAAGATTCGGTTTCTTTAGCAGAGGGGATATGATAGCCTGTTTTAATGAGGAGGGGAAAATGCCAGAGGTCAGAGAAAGATTGAATATAGTGATGAGGTGGGAGATAACCACTGGGGAGAGGGATCAGAGGTGGTGTGAGGGAAGAGGGTCGCTAGTGCAGGTGGTGGAAAGCAATCTGGAGACTTCTTCTGTCATTGGTATGAGTACAGAGAGTGAACAGGAGCTAGATGCAGTACTGTAGAGACAAGGGTCAGGGCTAGTCTGGGATTGGGTGTTTATTTCCTGCCGGATGTCGTTGATTTTTCTTTTTGAAGTAAGCAGCCAGCTCTTCAGAACTGAGTTCCGTCACTGGGGCCTACAGTTTAGGGCTAAGAAGGGAGTGAAAAGTGTAAAAGAGTCATTTAGGGTTGTGAGATAATAAGGAGACGAGAGGGGTGAAGTAGACTTGTTTGGCGTGGTGAAGGGCGAGGTTGTAGGTATCAAGTATCAATTTGTTACTAGCTGGTAGGAATGGAAAAAGGCATTGGACACCTGAGCAAGAATCACAAGTAGTATTTATTTACATATGTTAATATTTAGTAGGACCTCCTTGGCCTTAATGACATTGGATACTCTTTGTGTCATACTTTCTACTAAAATCTGATACACTTCAATTGGTATTTCCTTCCATTCATCCTGCAAATATCTGTCGAGTTCTCTCACAGAAGATAGACATTGTTCATCCCAAAGATTTTCAATAGGGTTCAGGTTGGGACTCTGTGCAGCCGGTACAATCGTGGGACATCCATAACCTCACATTAACGTAAAACACCATTGGATTTGTGACAAGGTACGTTGTCTTGTTGGAAGTACTGCTAACCATTCCCAGAGTATTGTCACACTTTTAACAGCACATCAGAACATCTATAAGCCAAATACCCCCTCCTGAAATAAATGACATCAAAGGACCTCCAAGCCTATCACCATATGCAGCGCTGCCTATTAAGCACAGCATGAGCTTCAAGTACCTTCTTGATGGCAAACACGAGATTTTTAAAAGGGACTATCAAAGTGCGTTGAGAGCAACATTAAAATTTCCCACCTTCCAACATTACCTCATCTGTATTCACTTGTCCAACTCTGAACAGTACATGCACTACATAGCAGATTTTTGCAAAGCGTAGTTCGTATAATAGTATTCCTGTAATATACTGAATGGTTTTAAGTTGCTTAGTGGTTATTACCTGTAGCTGCCACTAGGAGGAGTTTTTCTAGAATTTAACACTAAATCTGTATGCAATAGGGGCTAAAGAAAATGGATTTTACATCTAAGTCAATGTGTTTTTCTAATAACCCCTACGTAATTCATCCATGCTGTCAGACATATTGGGTACATATACCACCAACTGAGAGCCTCCAATATAGAGCAAAACAAAAAAACCAAGGTAAGTAGTTATCCTTCCCTGGCTTCAAACATACTAGTCATTGTAAATGTATAAATCAGATACATCAAGCAATATATTACTGTGATGGTACAAACATATTTCTATATTAGTGGTGATAAGAACAACATATGGAATGAGGTTAGAATTGTTTTCTCTACTGTTCAGTATGTACATGATATAAAGATAAGTATGATAAAGTTGACATACTAGAAATGGTCGATCTAGTATATTTCTACATCTGAGCATATACCAATAATAAACATCTAATGTGAAAAGTGAACTGCTAGGCCAGTCATTTCCAGAACTCTAAGTCTATAATTTAGATTTTTAGATTTCTGGACACTAAATTGACTTCTATGGAGCTGATACAATTATGGACCAGTTTTATATTTTTTCACATATTATTGGAAATTATATAGTGTAGTTTTGGCAGCCTTTACACTTCACCAGATATCAATCTGTTCTGCACAAACTAAAGGTGCATTTACACCACAAAGATGATCACTCAAAAGATGGCTTTTGAGTGATCATTTTGCATAAACTACTAATTGGTACTAATGCCTATTAGTACCAATTAGTAGCCTGTGAGCAGTCTGGAGCTATATTCAGGGAACAGACCACCCGCTGTTCCCTGATTACATTCCCTTTGTTCTGCCACGGGGTTGACAGCTGAAACAATGCAATCAGCAGTAATCAGCACTTCCCGGGCAGAACACAGCATGCGGTTCTTCTTATCAGCTGTTCTGCCAAGGGATGGATTTCATGCAGAACTGAAATTCATCGTTCCGCAGAAAAGTGAAAGATGGGCACATTTACACACAATTATCGCTCATCAGCCAATTTTGAGTGATAATCGTTGTGTCTAAACGGGCCTTAACGCTGGTGCGATAGACACGTCATCACTAAAATTATTACAATAACTGAGACCTTTACGATTTCTTCTTACCTTCACAAATTCCACTTTGTCGCTCTGTTTGAATAACTGCTGTATAGTCTCCATTAAATCTTTAGAAGTGTCAAGACTTTTTCCACAGTCAACTAATTGCTCAAATAAGGACTCCAGTTTAAGTCTCTTCTCTTCTCCAAGACCTTGCATTTTTTCTTCAAGCTTAGATGCAATAGTATCCATCACTTCTGTGTAATGCAACTCAAGGTTCTGCTCTTGTCTCCCAGAATTCTCCTGGAGATCATAATATAGTGGACACTTATTACTGTATCTACTTTTTAACATAAGGTCTAGTAAAGAATCTCCATAAAACTCACCTCTATTGTGGTATACATCTCCTCAAGGTGTCCTGCAAAATTCTCCATCTGTGTGATCTGCTCTTCCAGTTTGCACATGTTTTTGTGTATTTCTTCCTGAAGATTGAATGACAGCAGGCTGTTCACAAATGGTATATTCACATGTGACAAATTTTTGTTAGACATTTCTGTGACTACTCCCTTCATCTGTATAGAGTTTGCAGAAATCCATTAAAATGACGCAGAAATTACCCCATTTAGATGTAGAGGGTGTTGACAAAAGTATTGGAACACACATAGAAGGTGATGAAATTCAATATTATTCATATTTTTCAATATGATGTTGGGCCGCCTTTGCTTTTCACCAAATTTCGATAGATGTGATGGCAAATTCGATAAGAGTTACAATCATTAATAATTTCAAGGGTTGTTGAACCAGGGATTAATCAGATTTGCCTACCTTTTGGAGTGGCCCCGCTTGTCTTCTGCATCCAGCTGTTATACAGCCGAGTGTTCCGAGCAGGGGATGAAGAACACAGCTCCGTTCCTCATACCCCGCCTGTCTTCAGGGAGCGGGATACAGCTGAAACAATAGTATCAGCTGTATCCCGCTGTAAACTCCTGATAACTGATCGCTGATCTTTCAGCATGCTGAAAGATCAGCGATCAGCTATGGCTTAACGAAAACTGCACAATGTCAGTGAAGTTAGACACAACGATTATCGCTCAAAAGACGGCTTTGAGCAATTTTTGAGTGACAATCATTGTGTCTAAAAGGGCCTTTAGCCTCAACACTGTGTGTTGTATGACATAGTGCTCAGACATGCTGGTAGAGACATGGAGTTGTACAAAAGAATTGCCATGGGGTAGTTAATGCCAAATTGTGCAGAATGTCTCTATACACATTGGTGTTAAGGGTGGATTTCACTATTACTAATGGCCCTTCCCAGCAGATACACCCCCACACATCATAACAGCACTTCCTCCAAACTTCACTGTTGTAACGATGCAGTCGTGTAGAAACGGCTCTCCGGGCAACTTCCACACCCAAGTGCAGCCATCTGATCAGGAAAAGGTGGTGTACTGGGATTAAGCTGCCCCCAACACTTGCTTTCGCTCATTTACAATCCAAGAACGACGCTCCCAAGGGCCATCACAGGCGCCTCTATGTATTCACTACTGGAATTTTGGTGTTGTGTGCCGCTGCTCATCCATGGTAATGCTTCACATTCAGTTCCCTACAGATGGTTCTGGTTCTAATGGATGTTTCAATGGCCAGTGAGACCTCCTGAGTGAGTGTTTTAGTAGACAATGTGTGTAATGCCTTCACAGTACATAGAAAGGCTTTGTTGTCCATTTTCTGTCAGCTTACAAGATCTCACTGAAGGTGGCTGCACTGCACACATAATAGATGTGTTCCATTTACGAATATCCTTGCTAACTGTGGACTTTGGAAGGTCCTAAAGCATTGTGATGTGCCGTACTGATTGGTTGCTCAAGTTGACATTCCACTACCATACCCCGCAGAAAGTCTATCAATTCTATACTTTGTGGCATTCTAATGGCTTCTGTACTGGGATATGCCTGTGTGATACTTTCCCTTATACCTAACTAGCTTGTTACCTGCGACTTCATATTTTTTAAATCTAATCTGTATTTTGATGTATATTGAAACATAAAAAATGGAAATAGTAAAAGGAATGTAACTGTAATATACTATGTCAGCACAGTTCTGTACATGACGTTTTTGGTCTTGTCATCTTTTGCTAGGATATAACGGTTTTGTGGGCTATATACACGGGAGCATGCCACATACAGTTGCTCATTAAAAAATAAACATGTTTTTTTCTAAATGTACACCTGCCAGCTTAAGTGTTTGCCCTACAGCCTTATTGATCATCAACGCAAATGCTATTTTTAAGGGAATTGCAGCCTTTTGAATTAAAAAGGCAAGTCCGGCAGATACTCTACAAATTTTCCTTCGACTTGTGAAATACTTTTTTTATTCATCTGTTCTACAGTTTTATTAGTTGGTGCCAAAATTGCCCTTTGACACAACCATTCCTTATTTCCCATATTAGGTTGCAGTTGAGAATAAACCTTGCTTATCAGAGCTGCGCTGTGATTGGTTGGTAATTTCTATACTGCTGAGGTAAAATTAAAACTGTGCGGTGATTGGTTGTTATGGGCAACACAGATTTTCTTTAAGATCTCAATCCATGTTAATGTGTCTTTCCTTCAAGTTTTAATCCCGGGCAACACTGGGTATCCCTGCTAGCTTAATAATCGCATACATGCAGCAATGATGTCTGCCTTCACGAGTCTGCCCATTTTGTGTAGGCATAGCTTAAGATGTGCACCCTCTCCACCTTGCAGAAGTGGAGCGGAGGTGTGCCTGCGCATCACCAAATAAATCTGTCCTGTCGCGCTCCTTAGAGAACTCTATAAATGTTCAGAATAAAACATAGCCTATGTCCTTCCACAAGATGCAAGCTATCTCCCTGCCAAATTTAATCAAAATCATTTCAGCAGTTTAGCCATGAAAAGGTAACAGACAGAGTTACCTTCCCATTTATACTATTAGTATGGATGCTCACACATCTGATTTACATATTCTCTTCTGACAGCTTAGTGGGGGTCCCGATACTTCTGTCAACATAGTGTATGTAATGGCTTTTTCAGTCTCAGACGTTTCTGCTGTAAATCTGCCACGTGTAAACTTACCCTAATACTTTTGCATGAGACATGAATTCCCTGGTGATCTGCAATTATAGATCCACCACCAATATATTTTACTACCCAACGGAAACTGGATTTACTACATAAGATGTGACCAATGGAGATATGGGATATTATACAATAATTGAGTCTGCATATAAAATTGCATACTTATTTTAACACACAAAAG
The DNA here is from genome assembly GCF_035609145.1 of Eleutherodactylus coqui. NCBI lineage: Eukaryota > Metazoa > Chordata > Amphibia > Anura > Eleutherodactylidae > Eleutherodactylus > Eleutherodactylus coqui. The sequence continues at coordinate 236,806,046 of NC_089838.1, forward strand.
CAATATGTGTACATTATTATGTTGGCAGAATCAATGGAGGATGTGGAGCCAGGGTGATGTCACAATGCCAGCCTTGGCCCGCATGACCGCACCTTACATATCTACCTAATTCTCTGTTAGATACATTGCTCTTTCCTTCTGCATTAAACATCTTCCCAATCCTACATCTAGGGCCAAAATAGGCCCCCTAGCTTCCTGACACGGGACTATCTCTAATGGGGCGATCGCCTACTTTTAGGCAGGGTCTGGAATGCCAAAGTTGTGTTCCCCTTATTTTGGTGATATATGTTAATATTGGTCCATTGTGGGCAGTAATTACGTCTTGATGACATCCATGAGGGGCATCGTACTTGTGCCCTGCACGAACGTAACTATAAAGCTCTGGGTAGAGTGCTTTGTATACCGCTTTCCAACGGACACCTTACTTCCACGCTGAGATAGGATCACTTCAAGTTGCAGGCCTAAAGCTTGAAAGAGATACTGATGAAAACATTTCCTGTTCTGACATCTATTCCGTCACCGTATCATTGTGATCTGTATCCAGTCTTGTGTTTCAAGTGATCATATTTGAACATCACTACTTACATTAAAGGGGTTTTTCAGGCACAAATACTGCTGATGACCTATTTTCAGGATAGGTAATCAATAAATGATCGGCTTGGGTCCGCAGCTCAGGAGCCTGGCCAATCAGCTGAGCAGTCTCATGCTGTCGGCATCACTACACACAGGGGTCGGAGCTGAAGCAGCTGCTCCAACCCCTGTGTAGTGTCCGGCACTTATAATTGTAAATGTAGCTCCCATAGATTTCGATGAGCTCCCAGCCTGCAATGGCCAGGTTCCCCAGCAGACCCCATCCAGTCAACTATTGAAGACCTATTCAGAGGAAAGGCCATTAATAGTATTTGTGACTGGAAAACCCCTTTAATATTTTTCTTTATATGATGACTTTTTGCAATTTTTAATTTGATTTATTCCTACCTTGATATCTTCTACAGCCCCACTCATTTCTTTGACTTCATGATCTTTGTGTATGCCAAACAACTTTTCAAAGGCTCTAATTGGCGTTTTGCATACAAGACAGAAAATGTCTGGCGCTTCTTCTCTGTCTTCATTGACCTGATTACTTGAATCGATGTGTGAAATCTCTGTATCAGTTTTAACATTAGAACTGGCATCTGCAGAGCTGTCGTCTGGAAGTTGTTCTTGGAGTTCTTGTTTGATGTCTGTGTGTTCAGAACTGTTTTGTGAAGTTGCAGGATTTACACTTTCTTGATGCAGTTGTTTGTCATCTTTAGTTTGACTTTTTCTATCTGGAGAAGTTTTGATTTCTCCTTCAACATCCTCTTTTTGAGCATGTTTATCTGTATGAGGAACATGAGCTCTAACTTTAAGATGTTCACCTTCCGGTTGATATTGGTTCCCATCTGTATTTTGGTTTAGAGGTTGAATGGTTTTGCCCTGTGAATCATTCTGATCAGTGAGGCCCTTTTGATCTGGAGCATTTTCTTCTTTAGATTGTTCTGCTTGATCTATAGATGAATCAACAATATTTGATTTGATAACTTCTAGTTCCTTTACTTTGTCAGGCTCCATTTCTGGCTTCACAAATTTCTGCATGATCATGGTCAATGGAAAGTGACAAGAGAAGGAGATTGTTATTCACCCATGTGATTGTTATATTTGTTATGTCTTATATATCTATTGGACAGCTAGAAGACTACCAACATGATCTATCATCCACCTTTCCAAGACTCTTGAATTCAAATCTGTTTGATTTACCAGGTATACTTTCCCCTCACCATGTGGTTGAATAGTTGGGCAGATTTGCCATTCTAGACTCTGGAGAAGTTGAATGAACACCCTGTTAGTGCTGTAACAGCTTCCATCATTGTTATTATGCTTTAGTATCAACTCTTAGCATAATTAAGGCTCACACTATCAATGTATGCATTGGCAGGTGCTCCTGTTGCATGTACTGACTGTATCAATAGAGCCTAATAGACCTGATCGATGCCCGAAGAGTGTTGTTATACCTTTTTACACTTTATCGAAAACACATTCTACTGTGTTTTCCCATGCACTAGACCATTCTAAAAAATACACACAGTCCAGTATCCTGTATGTATATTTTTTCAACATAAGGGCCTTTGTTTGACATAAGCCACTGCATGCAAAACACAACAGATCCTAACAAAGAAATAACTTATCAACTTGATAGAACATCTGAAGAATCTACACTGAATAGCTGCTTTAATAGAGACACCCATGTAGTAGTGCATTAGATCTCCTTTGTCCTTCAGAACTACAACAATTCGCCATGCGCCTCATCCACAGGTATCGGAGGACCAAGGGTGTACCAAGAAAGCATTCCATGCAAAGTTATTCCACTTTCACCAGCCTAAAATGTTGACACCTGACAGGAAGGGTTCATTAATTCATGCTGTTTGTGGAAAATTCAGACCATCACATCAACATGGTGCAATAATAATCTGGATTCATCTGACCAGGTGATGTTTTTGCACCGCTCAGGGATCTAATTTTTGTGCTCTCCAATGGAGTCTTGCCTTTTTGTTACTTATACAAAGCCATGGCTCTCTAGCTGATTGTCTGCTGTTATAGCCCATCCATGCTAAGGAATGACAAGCTGTATATTCGGACATGTTCACACAGGAGCAATAGTCATTCAGAGAATGAAGGTGGAGAGTCCTGGAGATGTCTTTAGGCCTCACGCCTTCATTCACTGCAAACAGGCAGTCGTTCATAGATAAATGATTGCCTGCTTACATGAGCGCATAGTCGCTTGGTTTTTGGGTGAGCTAAAAATGACAGGGTGATTTAGACACACCGATATCATTCTAAATTCGCTTAAAAGTCATCGTCTTAGCGATAATTGATGTGTCTATCTTGCGCCAGTCTTCAGTTTTTGTTAATGATTCGCTCATCGTTGTCTTTCAGTCTACTTAAAATCCATCGTTCGGCCGTTTGCTTTTCGTTTGGTCAAAATGACATTCGTTCAGCGATTTTAGGGGAGTTTTTAATTGTTTAATTCAACAGGCTATAGTCCCAGCGATTGGCTGACGGGAGGACAAAGCTTTGTTCTTAACACGCCCCACTGGCGCTCATCCATTGGTCGTGCTGTTGTAAGGTACCCTCCAAGCTGCATCAAAGACCATCAAAAAATGTATCGCCATTTTAAACGCATGGGCTGAGGTAAGGGATTCAAGGAGTTTATGCTCTTGCAGTTACTGTGACTGGACTGACAAATTTACGAGATTGAATTCTCAATGCTTCACAGGTAAGATTCACTAGGTAGACTATGTTGACCCATTTCCAAACAGCCTATACTTTCAACAGGATAATATTGTCACTGGCGGCAGTAGTGTACCGTGCCTTTAACGAATATACTATGGCAAGTGACCAATTTCTCACTCAGCACCCTGTCAGGGGTCACATGTGCACGGAACAACTCTCACCTGAATTTTCTGCTTGAAGCGATTGGTTCACCAAGCTTGTAATCAGCTGCAATTTGCTTGACTGTGCACCACCTGTTAGAACATCTTTTAACATCGTCCTCTGCCCCTTTAGTCGATGACTTGTTAACATCCACCTTATTGCCCTTTCACTGGATGTTTTATATCGCTCACACTATTCTTAGTATAATATTGCATTAGAAAACCCCACAACATTAGCAGCTTTTGAAATCCTGGTCCCAGCTATGATTTATTTAATGTCATACAATAATGTATTAATCTTATTTTTACTTTTTTTTCAAGTCCCCAGAGGGGACAAAAACTTGCGGTGCTTTGAACGCTCCTGCAGTATGATTTAATGTCATAGCATTATAAGGCGATCAGACAGGCAGTCCTCGGGCATGGCTTGATAAGCATTCTGCCATGACAGCCCTGGGGCCTTTCAGAAGGCTCCCGGCTGCCATGACACCCACATGGCTCCCTGCGATCTCATTGTGGGGGGCCATATGGGACCACTGAAAATCGGCCGGGAGATTTAAATGTCGCTCTCAGAATTGACGTCGGCATTTAAAGAGTTAACAGCTCCGATCAGCTGCGCAGCTTATCGGCGCTCTTGCTGGTGGGTGTCAGCTGTAATAAACAGCTGGTGTCCACGTTGTATGGAGGGAGATCGCCGTGTGATCTCCCTTAATACATACCCCGATGCTACAGGACGTAACTGTACGTCCTATAGCGTTAAGAGGTTAAAGTTGCTCAGATTGTTCGTTTTTTGGGTTTTTTTTCCCCCATTGTAATGTGGTTTTGAAACTGAAGTGTATGCAAAGTCAGGCAACAGCGCAGAGATGTCATGGTAAAATATTCCTATAATCCTCCTGCTTTATTCACCATATGTGAACATGCAATGTTTCGGCTCACAAATTAGCCTTTTTCAAGTTAAGGCTCAATTGTGAACCGAAACATTGCGTATTGACATGTGGCGAATAAACCAGGAAGAATATTTTACCACAAGGTCTGTGTGCTGTTGCCTAAATTTGCATGTACTTAGGCCGTTTTCACATGGACGAGAAAATTGCGCGAGATCTGTGCGTTACAAGATGCACAAATATGAACCCCATTCCATTGAATGGGGTCATACACATGAGCAATCTTTTCCCATCTCGCATTGCCCATTGTTTTCAATGGGGCTGGAGGCAGCATCGAACCACGTGCTAGGTGCACACGGTGCAAGGTCTCCCCATTGAAAACAATTGAAGAAACTCCGCAATCCTACCCCAAAGTGATGCGGGGTGGTTTTGATATAAAAATGCCTTGCATCCACTGTAAAAACACATGTTGGCGAGTGCAATATTGGGCCGTAAATCACATAAAATCGTGCTCACCCGTGTGAAATTCCCCTTAGAGTGATGATGGACAATTGTTCTTCGCTTGTGGTAACCTGCAAGGATTGAGTGTGCTGTATCTGGTATTTTTTACTTACAGTATGACACTAAGGGCGACCCTATATCAGCCGGGTTTTCACGCCTGGCCGATATACGGTGTCGCTTTCTGCAGGAGGAGGAGGCGCGCCAGGCCGGCAGCAGTGCACTGAGCTCCCCTCTCCGCCCTTCGCCACTATTTGCAATAGGAGGGGGCGAGACTGTGCAGAACTTAGCTCCGCCCCCGTCCCACCCCTGCCATTGTGAACATTGATGAGGGGCGGAGAGGGGGTGGGAGCTCAGTGCACTAGCTCCTGGCCTGGCCCGCCTCCTCCCCCTGCAGAAAAGGACACCGTATATTGGCTAAATGTGTGAATAAGCCCTAAAACTGATCCACTAAAACGTGCTCACTTGATATCATGCTGCACTCCAGGGGTCACATGTCTAATTTCCATATAGGGAAGATCCAATCGAGAAAGGGCAGGTGTCTCTAATAAAGTGGCCATTCAGTGTATATGTACAATTAAAGGACAATAATTTCTGGTTAGTGGGAAATTTTATTTTGTTGCATGATTATTTCTGGAATACATAAATTTATAAAGCCTACATTGTAGCCTTGTTACATATGCAGTTCTGTGATCTATTACTCCAGGTTTATGCTTTAACCATTTCCACTGCACTCCAGAATGGCAGTGGTGTTCATGCGTAGACTGGATAATGGACATATATGCAGCTATTATCAGAGGACATGAGCCGGAATAAGTAGCTTCCTATTTTATATACTTTTTTTCTACACTGCATCAGGAATAAAAAATAGCAGCTCATAACTGCAAAAAACAGAGTCTGCTCAGGTATTAATATTTAAAAGAATATTAGATACATTTTATGTGATTTTGACATTTTCCACTAGTGAGGGCATGCCATTGTAACATGAAAGAAGCATCAGAAGCTCAGTGTGAAGCTACTAAGTGGCTTATAGGTATAAATCAAGCATGCACACAATTACCTGGTAATTTGGGTTCCTATCCCTGTGTGAGACAACCGCATAGAGGAGACTCTGGGATCTGCTTATGGGACAGGAGCATGAAAGCCCTAGGGTAATTTTAGACAAGTGTGCCCAGGAATACTGATATCCTAGCAGTAATGGAGGATGACAAATATAGATCCTCTGCAGCTGGCTTCTACTCTTCACATGTCAAAAGAGAGAAGCTTTAGAAGTTTGGCTGAGAATATGTCACACTGCTTAGTACTAGAAGATAACAAGTACAGACTAGATAAGATATAATAACTAAGAGGCAGGTAAAGTTGCCCATACAATAAACGTCAGCTGAAATAGCCAAACTCAGCCATCATTTGAAACTTTTATGCTAACGATCTTTTGTACTGACTGACAGTGGCCTCTATCTGCCAAAAAGGTGATCAGGTATGAGTATGGAAGAGAAGGATGGGCAGAGGACCACGGAGGGAAGAGGAATGGATTAAGATTAGAGCACAGCTGTGCAGTGATGTAAAAGGTCATTATTGGATCAGTGAAGATAGGTGCTGCTGGCCAAAGATTGTCTTAGCATGAAGACTTGAGGTGGAGGCAGGGGTGTGACTATGGGGGAGGCAGGGCATGCAGTTACACCTAGGCTGAGGAGCCTGGTTCTGTTGTATCTTGTCTCCACCGGAAGGAGGGGTGGAGACAAGGGTCTGCCCAGCAGGAGTGGAAGGGAATGCCCACAGCAGCTGATTGGACTATTTGCTTACTGCAGGCAGCCGCCGTACACCAGGCGGAGGACGTGGAGGCTGATAGCTGGCCGCTTATGTTCAGGCTGGCATCAGACAGCAGCTGACTCATAGGGCTGCTTTCTATATCGCTGTCCTATCTGCAACAGCGGCACGGTTGGATGACATAGCAGCACTGATGACCGCTTTGCTGGAGGGAACATTGAGAGCGGGGGACGAGAACGGAAGCAGGGAGCAGAAAACGCAGAGCGCCGGGCAAGCTGACAAGTGACTGCCTATTAGCCAGCCGCAGATGGGGGACACAGAGCGCCGGATACAGTGCTTCTTCGGTGAAGGGAGGCCGTCGGCCCCAGTCACACTGGTGGACGGACGGACGGACAGCGGCGGTGAAAGTGACAACGGACAGGCTGTTTGACCTCTGCAGATGGGGGACACTGACAGTGGCTGTGAACACAGTGCAGGGAACGCTGATGGCAGGCCGCCAGGTAGGAGCAGACGCTGCGAGACGTGCTGGTCGAGGGACAGTCAGTGTGGCCACAGAAGCAAACACACTGCACACTCCTTTCCTAGTGGGGACAGAACAGCACACTGGGTCAGCTTCAGTGGCGGTGGAGGAGGATAAAACACACACTAGAGCGGGGTAGCAGTCAGGGGACATTGTACGGCAGAGACTCACTACATCGTAAGGAGCACGGCTGGCAGCCCATCAGCAGCCAATCAGCACCTGTGGCCATCCCCTGGCTGTCAAGTCGCCCAACCCTTGTCTCCAACACTTCTTCCAGTGGAGACAAGATACAACAGTACCGAGGAGCCTTAGGGGGCCCATAAGGCCTCTCTTCTCCATATAGGGAGCCCAGTAATATGAATAAAGCATTGTAGTTGGGGGCCCGTTACATATTTTGCATTGGGGCCCAGAAGCTTTAAGTTGTGCCTCTGGGTAGAGGGTATAAAAAAATGATCTAAGGCTCTAGCACAACCTGTTGGTAGGTGGTCGTTTCCTTTAGAATAAGAATGAAGTTGATGTGGATCAAAAGAGAAGTACCGCTGCTATGGGACCCATGAGGCAGAGTCACCCCCCCCATCCCCCTCAGTGACTTGCAGAGCCCCCTTACGCCACAGTACTGTCAGATTGCATGTAACTCCATGCAATATATGTCCTGACTCCTCCCCCTCCTGCTCCTTCGTGTACTGAGAGCAGGAGACAGGGGAGGAGTTGGGACTATGCGGTACATACAGCAGCATGGCATCTGGCACTAGTGTGTGTTAGAGAATTTGGCAGTTGCTGCTGCTGTGTGGAGCTGCAGGTGGTAAAGAGGGGGATATTATAACTTGGGAAAAGCAACAGGGGAGACACTAAAACTCAGGGGGCAAAGAAGGGGGACACTATAATTTTGGGGCAAAGAAGGGTGACTATATCTTGAGGGGTAAGAAAGGGAAGACAATAACTTTGAGGGGCAAAGAGGGTGTGCTATAAATGATGCAGAAATGACACTATAACTTTGAAGGGAACAGATGGGACATTATTAAAGTGGTTGTCCAGTTACTGGACAACGCCTTTTCAATAGGACCCCATGGGGTAAAATTATCACAGAGATACTTACCTCTCCATGGATGCTGAGATCCAGCACTACAGCCCACTGCTGTCCTGCGGTTTGTTGTGACAGGAAATCACGTGATCGCTGCAGCCAATGAGAGACTGCGGCTTCACGTTCTTGAATTCCTGGCATCATGGCGCTCAGGATGTGAGCGCCGATGCAAGGAGAAGATACAGTGACACTGCAGATTTTCAATGGCTGCAGCAGTCACTTGATTTCCTGTGACATCATCTGTCACAGGAATCTATGGGACTGCTGCGGGTTGCAGTGCTGGATTTCGGCATCTGCAGAAAGGTAAGTATATCTCTGTTTGTAAGTTAACCCAATGGGATCCTATTGAAAAGGGGTTGTCCAATAACCAGACACCCCCATTAATTTGTGTGGCAAGAGAGGGAGCACTATTAATTTGTTGGGCCACAGAGGCTAAACTGGTACTATGGGGGTACTGAGAGCAGAACACTATAACTTGGGGAGCAAAGAGGTGGACATTATAACTTGGGGGCAAAGAAGGTGGCACTATAACTTGGGGGACAAAGAGGGGCAAAAAGGATGCTATTACTTTGTGGGGCCACACAGAGGGCATTATTACTTTGTGGTGCCACTATTACTATAGGGGAATCTGAGATTGGCATCAGGTGTACCAGTAGGTGAGGTTGTGCACACGAGTCATAGCTGGAATATGTTTCATGGTTGTCTGGGCCCAGATAGAGAAGGAAGGAAAAAATGGATGACTTAAATCAGAGAAAATGTCACCTGGGATTACATTGGGTAACTGCACTGTAATCGCTATCACTATGGTACTGTGAGGTAATGTAGTCCCCATATAATGGTCAGATACCAGTTCTACACAGAGTTGAGCCACTGTATCTAAGCTTGCTGTGTTATGAAAGTTGTCTTATGCTGTCTCTGATATACAGCGGGTGGACAAAATATGGAAACACTTTACAAAATGCATGGGATTGACCTCTGCTTGGCTGAGAATTTTCCTATCAAATTTGTGTTGACTTCACCTCTTGCCCTGCTCTGGGAGGTTTTGGAAACCAGTTGGTAACAGCAGCTGAGTGGCTCAAACCCCTGACCAATGGAACCTTGTTGCTCAGGAAGATGCTCACTTCTGCCCGGCAGGATCTGTGTCATATTACCTCCACTTAAATTACATGGGATTACAAATTATATTTCAATAAGACATGTAGAGACCGATTTTAAAGCATGCATTTTGTATGGTGTTTCCATATTTATGTCCACCTCCCTGTACATATGCATACACACATAATATTGTTTTGAGGGCCAGGGCCCAATTCTGAGTTTTGTTATGGAGCCCTGTGGGTTTTGTATATCCCTGTGTGTATAGCCTGCTCTAGATAATCATGTAATGTACCAGACCTTTAGAAATGCAGATTTGAATGTGCCTTTTCATATTTAATGTGAAAACACAACTGCAGATGGCAGAAGTATATGCAAATGAACTTGCATAATAAAAGGACTGGTATGTAGAAATGGTGCTGATTCAATGATTTAATCCATGAAATGCAAGAAGTTTATTTGTTCTGCAAGAACTTGGTAGATATATAGTTTGTATGCTTGAGAAAAGACATCTAAAGTTATGAGAAGACTGTTCTTTATTAGCATTTTTTATTACCTTGGTCTAGAAAGCACACAGACACCATAAGCTACAAGGCAGGGATGACATTAGGGGATCCCCACGATGTTTCAGGGATTCCCCCGTGGTAATAAGGTTGGGAATCACTAATCCAGATAATGTAGACCTTTACTAGCAAAACGTTAAACTGCATCAACAATATAAGAAAAGACTAAGGCCTTGCACCGATGAGCTCACGATGTGTTCTCCTAGAAGCAGAACTGGTTTGTATACATTATATATCAATCTAACCTTTTTATACCTTCAGTACCACTAAAAGATTTTCAGCCTCAGTATCAGCACCTAGTGGTAATATGTAGTACTGCATGCTACAAAATGAAAACTAATTAACATTCCTTTATCTATGGATACCAGTTTGTATATTCTTCCTGTATTTGTGTGGATTTGCTTTGGATACTTCGTTTTTGTTTTTTTTTTGCACACTCCCACATACCAATAGGTTTACTGGATTTATCAAATTGGCCATACTGTATATGAGGCACAGATATTAGACTGTGATCCCTAAAGGGGACAGATATGGCAGAATATAGCATGTACAGCACTGCAGAATATAATAGCACCATACACCTAAAGGAATGCAATAGCACATGAAAAAACTTAATACCTGCATAGGTGTGATTTGAATTTCGGACTCTTTCACTGGATTGGCTGCCACAGTCATATGACCATTTGCATGAAGTTTAGCCAAGACCTTTGGGAGTTGTGGGATGTCATCTGGAGTGGCCGAGGAGAGTGAAAGAGGCGAGTATTGTTGTGTTTTATTTTACAGCACTAAGCCAGAAAAGAGGGGGAACTAATGACTGTGGGGGCCAAAAAAGGAGTAACTGTTGATTGTGGGGGCCACAAAAATGGGAAGTAATAATTGTGGGGCCACAAGCAGAGGGAATTAATGACTGTGGGCCCACAAAGATGGAAAACTAATGACAAAGTGGGAAACTAATTACTGTAGAGGCCACACAGGGGAACCATTTACTGTGGAGCCACAAAGAAGGCATTATTAATTTGTGGTAGGCACAGTTTGAGAACTGTTGCTGTATGGGGGGCACTGAGAGAAGCATTGGGGTAACGGCAGGATGGGCAGTGTGTAGAGGCGAGTTATGGCTGGAAGAAGTCTTTATGGCGGTCTGGACCCAGACAGTTTGAACCAGATGGAGAAAAACAAAAAAGAACAAGTCCAGAGAACGTCAAGGTGTCACTGTGTATTGTGTCTCTGACTGTCACAGCAGCATTGCATTCACATGTAAGGTCCACAGCATTGTAAGTTGTGAAACTACACCCCTCAGCAGAGCCTTACCATTGTTCAGGTCATACTGGGAGCTGTAGTTTCACATGGTAAAAACTTTATAGCACACGGGTTATCATTTATGCTGCGATATACTGTATATACAAAAGTATGATTGGCAATCCAAGTCTAGAACACAACTTGGTCACACTATCTTTCATTCTCACTCTCCCTCTTTTGTGTTCTCACTAGAGTTGCTGGTCTTGATCAACTGGGTGATAAAATTGCCCAGATTTTAGCTAAATCAAATAGGGTAAGTCCGAACTGATTTTTTTGGCAAAAATTGCGGGAAAATCAAATTTTCCATAATGCCTGCTGCAGAGGTCAGCGTGAAGTCAATCAGCAGCCAAGGCGCCTTGATGATGTCACCAAATGTGTCGACCTTCTTGTATATGGGCAGCAGTTTCATTGGACGCCTGCATCACATTACCTAGCCATATATAACATATAGGCCGCCTGCACACGAGCGTTCCGGATTCCACTAGCGGATTTTCACGCGCGTATGGTACCTAAATGTGCTTGCGGATAGGTGCGGATGTGTGAAAAATCACGCGCGGATATACGCGGATGTGTTGCGGAAAAAAACGCGCAGAAAAATCCGGAAGACACCCTTATTGTAAACCCAACCCCTAGAGAACTGCCCATTCCCTGGAAAACAGCTTAAAAACCAACACCCAGACTCCGTTTTGTCCCTCTTGCTTGTGCGAGCGCCGTTAAATTATTCTGGCAACATGCTTTCACCCGGTGAGCAGATGTCTTTGTGGGCATGGTTGATCCATGTAACTTTTTTCGGACGTACTATAAAAATACTATACAAGTGTGGTAACGTAGTAATCGTACTGACCCATAGAATAAAAATATCGGGTCGTTTTTGTTGCACTTTGCGCGCTGCAGAAACAGGACGCACCGAAAGATGGTGGAAAGTCTTTTTTTTTCTCTCCGATTACAATTTTTAAAGGTTTTTCAGTAAATTATATGGTACAATAAATAGTGCCATTGCAAAATACAACTCGTCCCGCAAAAAAATAACAAGCCCTTATACAGCGACGACGATGGATAAATAAAGGAACTACGATTTTTTAGGGAGTAGGGGGAAAAAAAGGAAAAAAGCAAAAAAGCTCCGTCACTAAGGGGTTAAAAGTGGGGATGGAAAAAAGCACAATAAAAACAAAAGTAAAACTGCTTGGCCACTAAGGGGTTAAAATGAAAAAAAAAGTACATTTGACGCAATAGCGAATAATACTCACGCAAGTTCTTCTGTTCTGCTTCTACTGCGTTCGTCCACGCATCCCCATAAACCTGCGCGGACAGTAGACGCCAGGATTGTTCCTTTCTGTTCTTGTCGAGGTATTCTGGGGAGTTACTGTCCCATAGGCTGGGGAAGTCCTGCATGATTGCCACAAGTTTCCCCATGTCGATCATTATGACTTGTGGCAGGCTGGTGTCTGCTGGCTGCTCTCTGGTAGATGAGGGGACTGAAAGGACAGATCTGCAGTTGAAATGTGCCTGTGAAGCTCTGTGCTGTGTGTTGGGACGCCTCCTACCATGCCTACTTCCTGTAGTCATAGCAACCAGTGACTCCATCCGCAGCTGCACTGCGGATGTACTGCGTGAAAAAACGCACCCATTCACTTGTATTGGAGGCTTCACGCGCATGATCCGACCAAAATTAGAACAGGTCGCAGATTTTTTCACGCGCGTGAAAAAACGCGATACAAATCCGTCCGTCTGGGGACAACTGCGGATCCTCATAGGAGTATATTGGCTGCGGTCTGGGGCGGATTATGTGCCTAAAATCACGCGCTTGAAATTCTGCTCGTGTGCAGGCACCCATAGGCAGAGTAACCAGCAGCCATTTTACAGCTGAGCACAGGACAGAAAAGCTGCATCAACTTTATATGCCTATATAATATAGTCTGTTGTTAGGGACAGATATTCTTCAGTGGTTATATCGCTGCTGGATTTGTAAGCTTGTATACCAGCAGAGCACTTAAACAGGGTTCTATTGGAGAGAGCAGAGAGAAGCTGCATCATGTTTATATGCCTATATGAGATGTGGTCTGTACATTGGGAGAGGGTGTACTTCTGCTGCTGTCAGTGTATATAGCAGCAAAGCAGATAAACTACACTTTGGCGTGGGGAATATTGCAATTCTCTGTTTGTGGCCTCAGCTGTCATTCAAAGTCACCAGTATGGCCATGACAAATTATTTGCAGACCTCATGCAGCAAGCAATGGAGTTTGGAGAATTCAATTACGCTACGCCAAACAGGGGCCACAAATATACAAGCTGTACTGTGTGGCCTTCCGTTCTCACATATCGTGCCGCTCAGGGATTGCAGATTATATAGTTGGTGGTGTTTCTTTTTAATATAATACAAAAAGAAAACTAAAAGAGGGAACCGCAAATACTGCGTGTCAGCGGCCTCAGGCGTTGGTCAAAGTCACCAGTCCGGCCACTATAAATTATTTGCAAACCATATGGTGATTTCACAGCTGCGTCGGGGCTCCATTTGGGGAGCAGGAAAGAGGAATCCCCGTGGCTGAACTGCACCATCTTAAGGTGGAACCAAACAGCGCTGAATGGACCCCATTACCTATAATGGGGTCGGTTCATTTCTTTTTCTGCTCTGCTGTCCAGCTTTTAGCCGGAGGATAAATTGCTGTGTGCAGGGCTTTTTCTTCTGGTATTTTGTGCCAGGACTGCGACCGAACCTCTGACCGAAGATTGCAACGCAGATGTGAAAGAGCTCTTATGCAGCTGGCAGTGCTCAGTTTTCTGCACACTACAAAGTTAGCTGATAAATTACATAAAACTGCACTAAAAAGTAAACAAAAAACTACATAAAAAAAGAAAGGAAACATGAAAAAGCGAGGTGTAGGCAATGTGTCGTGGTGGTGGTAGAGAATGAGCCAAATTGGTACTTCAAGCAGCTCCTACTAAAGCAACAGCTCCATGTTCTTCAGGAAGCAAGGCAATCCTGCTGCCAATCCCTAGAAGAGGTTCTGCCTGTGCATTATATCCGCAGCACACAGAACAGGTCTTAGATTGGTCCAATAGCATATCTGCTCCCGTGTGGATGTACTTAGACATGGTGTTGGCCCCTTTTAACTTCTGGATGTCTAAGCTGGGTAAGTGGCCCGAGCTTGTACAACATGCTTAAGGCCGAATGCCCATGGGTGGATTATTGCTGCGGAATTCACAGCAATGTCCGTCCATAGACATGCTGTGGTAAACGATTCTCCTCTGCCCACGAGCGGAAATCAACTGTGATTTTCCGCTTGCGAGGGAGAATCGCAGCATGTTCTAATTTAAGCGTAAAATCGCATGGACGGCTTGCATTGCAGTCAATGAAAGCCGTCCGTCCTGCGATACTTCCGCATTGAGCACAGCGGAAACATTGAAGGAAATTGCATCACAGCCCAGCATCGGCACGTCATGCGCGGCACTGTGCATGTGCGCTGGCTCGCTGTCCAAGACACTCACGGTGGATCTGGAGAGGTGAGTATAGGGTCTTTGGGGGGGTGGGGGTGGGGTGCCAGGTCTGATTCTGCTGCAAGATTTCGTAGTCGGAATCCGACACGGCCGTGGGCATGAGGCCTTAGAGGTGCTTGCCTGCCCGGCTGCCAGTGTGCTTTCAGAAAGGGTGTTCAGCACAGCTGGGGGTGTGATAACTGACAGATGCATCCGCCTGTCCACAGACAATGTGGATCACCTGACATTTATAACAACGAACCAGGCATGGATTTCACCTGACTTCTGCCTCCCATGGCAGATCCCACTGACTAGTTAGCACGCTGGCATTTTGTAATCACATATGACTGAGCATAGATTTATATCAAAGACCCCACTGTGCCCTTGCGGGGCTGCTGCTGCTGGAGGAACTCCCTGCTGCTGCTCTCCCTCTCCTGCTTCTGCCAGGTTTCCTCTGCCTCCTCCAAAAACAAAGATTTTCAAAAGCAAGAGAAACAGCTGTGTCTCTCCAGCTTCTCCTTGGAGCAGGCCCGTGTCTCTCCAGCTTCTCCTTGGAGCAGGC
Source organism: Eleutherodactylus coqui (assembly GCF_035609145.1). Classification (NCBI taxonomy): domain Eukaryota; kingdom Metazoa; phylum Chordata; class Amphibia; order Anura; family Eleutherodactylidae; genus Eleutherodactylus; species Eleutherodactylus coqui. The sequence continues at coordinate 236,821,232 of NC_089838.1, forward strand.
CCGTGCTCGGCTGTTCGGTTCACCTAGTAGAGTTTTTCCTATGCGAACATTATAACTTTGCTTTCAAGACAAGCAGCTCAGCTATTTTCTTTGGCTCACTTTTTGACCTAAGGGACCCTATGTGGGCCTTCTTTTTCCAGTGACACCCCTGTGCTACAATTAACCCCCTACATCACTGTACATTATTTTGACCAATTTTGGGAAGGAGCCCAGTGTTCCCCAGATGTGTGGCTGTATTGTCATACAATTTGAAGGGCTTTGACTGCATTAGGGACCTTCTGGAGGCCAAATTAGTGAACCTGATTTTTAGTCCCATTGACTTCAATGGGAGTTAGAACAAACTGTCCAGATTCACAATGATTTTCGTGAAATCTTCCCGATGGCGTCACTAACCGATTATTTTTACTAGTTCTCGCTCTCTTCCTCTTTTGCATCGTCTCTTTCGTGTTCGCGCTCTTTATTGTTTCTTGCTGTTGGGCAGCCGAGTCCTGTAGATTAACCCACAGATAGGCCAGTCCTATTTTTTGCTGTGGTCTGGAGCTCCAGCTTCACCCCGTGAAGGGCTCTCCTAGGCTGACATTAACCATTTGTGCCATAAGGCTTCTTTTTACGCTTGTGTGAAGTGGGTGTGGCTTACCACCTGGCCAGGATGTAGACGCATTGATGAAATCAACTAAGAAAATAAAATAAAAATTTTTGCAAAAACACGTAAAGTGTCATCTCTACTGCTGGCAGACCGACATGGAAAGAATGCTGTGATTGTAGCCAGTGCGACAGCTGAAGGGGTGGTCCCGCTAAAGCAGGTTAAGGTGCCTTTACAGAGGGTGATTATTGCCCGAATCATCGCTTGAAGGTGATTTTCGGTGATAGTCGCACCGTCTCCGCACAGCTGCCAACCGGGCATTGGGCGATAAATGGTTCAGTAGTCGCTGACCGTTTAGTTTCAGCTCACTGTAACGAAGCGACCAGCGAGCGACTTCTTGCGCAGAGTAAACAGGAGCCATTCAGACTTTGAACGACTCCCTGTTCACTGTGAATGACGCCGGGAGAGATCTGTGGCGCGCCCCGCCTCCATTCGCCGAACGTCTACCGCTCCTGTGAGAAAGGTACCTTTATCCCTTATCTACATGCTGGGAGCCAGATTGGTGGGGGTTCGGCTGCTCGGACCCCTACTGATTCTGAGAATGGGGGTCCAGGAACTAACAGACTGGCATTCGTACATGTGCACCACTGCCCCATTCACTTCAATGGGACGTCTGAACATGGCTAAATGTGAACACTTGGCTGTATCTGACGATCCCAAGGAAAGTAATGTGTAATGGCCGCAGCCTTCATTTCTGGACACAGCAGCTTTCCATTCTCTGGATCAGTGGGGATCCCATATGTCGCTACATTGAACACAAAGGGAGACCAGTGCGCAGGAAGAGAGTCCTCAAAGCCACCAATCACATCAAAGCTCTCATTTTCAGAGACCTTGTTAGCGGATGAGAGCAGCGTGCTGATTGGCCGCCGGGTATCTGCGCAGCTGCCCCTCCTCTCACAGTGTTTACTGCAGTCCTCTGTAGGAGCTTTCAGCGCTGGTCACGTGACTGCACCCTGTGATGCCGTGACGTCACTCCTCTCGTCTCACTTTCCCTTCGTTGACCAATGAGAAGTGCGCAGGAAAGTCCCGGCTGAGGTCATGTTTATATGCGGCCATGATCGCCGGGGTCTAAGGTGACTGGTGGGGTCACGTGGCTGTGTCCCGGCCATGGACGCGGACAGGATGGACAGCCTGGAGGGCTGGGTGGCGGTGCGCCCCAACCTCTTCCAGGAGCCGGAGCGCTACAAGCTGGGCTTCATCGTGGCCTGGAACCAGGTGGACTGCAGGTTCGCCGTCACCTGCCATAACCGGACGGCGCAGCAGAGGAAGAGACGGGAGGGCGAGGACGGGGAGCAGAGCAGCTGGGCCGGGCTGTACAGCGTGCAGGACCTGGAGCACGTCCACCGGCAGCTCCGCTCCGTGTGCAGCCGCCTGGAGCCCAGCTTCCCCTGTTTCCCGGCGCAGCAGCAGCCCGCGGGCAGCCTATGGACGCTGCTGTTCCCCAACGCGCCGTCCTGGGAGGGCAGCCCGGAGGAGCTGGACGCCGTGTGCCGGGCGCTGGAGTGCTACCTGGGCGCCGCCGTGGAGGAGTGCGGCCGGCGGATCGTGCTGGACGTGCTGTTCCCGGAAGACGGGGAGGACCATGAAGAGTACTTCGAGAACCTGGCCGAGTTCCGGAGGAAGAGCCTGGAGGAGCAAGTGTGCCGGGCTAAGGAGCAGCTGCGGACGGTGCGGGCCTGTAGTCCTAGCTGGTGGTGCTGACCCTGTAGGAGAGGTCATCGGAGGGGGATAGCCACCTGTACAACACCTATTACTAAGCGCTTACTACGCGGCGAATGGCGTCCGTGAAAGTACACGGATCCGATCACATGAGCATATGCGTGTTGTGTACGCGTGCCTCTAAAAAACCGCAGCATGCTCTGATTTGCGTATTCCCTGCGTACCGCCCCAATGTGCTCTATGGAAGCGTATTCAACGCCTCCATGCACAATACATTGGTGATTATAGAAATAGGAACAAGTCGCACCGCACATAGATCCGCGGTCACAGCAGTGCGCCCGCTGTCATACGGGACAGTAGCCGGCTCCCACGGCGGTACAATGTTCCGTGATCCATGTATACGGCTGTGGGAATGAGGTCTGTCTGACGCTGGGATGGTAGAGCTCGCGCCGAAGACTTCATTCCAGTGTGTTCATTCAGACATGCAAATATTTTTATTCGCACACCTGTAAACCGTAGACGACTGGCAGCGTTCTACTGCTCTGTGTTAGCCGGCAGAGACCGCGTATGGCAGGAAGTGTGATGGTTTTGGAAGTTTTTTTTTTTTTTTCTACATCATTTGAATTCAAAGTCCCATATGTTTTATTTCTTCTTATTTCTCCATGGACAGCTCTGTGTGAGCTTGTATTTTGTGTGAGTAGCTGTATTTTTTTATTGGTACATTTTTGTGGTATATACCACACATTTGATCACGTTATTGTTTTTTTTTGGGGGGGGGGGGGCAAAACAAACAAAATACGCATTTTTGCCTCTGCTTTTTTTTTTTTTTTTTTTTTACAATTATTACCTTGTAGTATAAATGGTATGTCTATAGAATGGTAGAGTTGGAAGGGACCTCCAGGGTCATCGGGTCCAACTCCCAGCCTCTAATTGAAGGAGAACTCACCACCTCCCGTGGTGACCTGTTCCACTCATTGATCACCCTCACTGACAGTTTTTTTTTTTTTCTATTTAGTATCATCATATCCATAACTACTTGTTCAATTTATTGTACAGGTAGTTACAGATACAATGATATCATATATGAGATTTTATATATATTTCATTTTATGGGAAGTGCACAAGTGGTTTTTTTTTGTTTGTTTGTTTTTTTTAAAGCATTGTTTTTATGTTTGTGTAGGGGACCTAAACCGTAAGGCCTCATGTCCACGGGGAAAATCAGGCCCGCTACGGATTCTACATGTAGAATCTGCAGCGGGTCCCTCCTGCCCCGCGGACATGAGCGCTGAAAATAAGAATTTAAAAGAATTTACCTATCCGTAGCGGTTCGGGAAAGGTCTGCTCTTCCTCACGGCCGGATCTTTTTTTTCGGCCGGTGGATGAATTCGTCACGCCGGCGGCACGTCGCCGGCACGTCACCGACGTGCCGGGCACATCCGCCGAGCCGAAGCAAGAAAGATGCGGCCGTGAGGAAGAGAAGACCTTCCCGGTCCGCTCCGGATGGGTAAATTCTTTTAAATTCCTATTTTAGGTCTCCCGCGGATCCGGACGGCTTCCATGGGCTTCAATAGAAGCCCGCGGGAGCCGTCCCCGCGGGAGACCCGCACGAAAATGGAGCATGGTCCAGATTTTTTCATGCTCCATTTTTTTTAAAATCCCTTTTATTGACCATCCACAGGTATTTATCTACCCGCGGGTGGTCAATGCATCCCTATGGGATGCGGATCCGCATGCGGGAGATCCGCTGCGGATCTTAAATCATATTTTGCCCGTGGACATGAGGCCTAACAGCTATGATAATGCATTGTCCTGCAATGCCTTATCCCTTACAGCATTGCTCATAGGCCATGACACTAGTAGGTATCCTGTTGCCATGGCAACCCATAGTCCCTCCGTGATTATATCATGGAGGGCCAATGCCGTCACAGAGGTAGCGCCCTTCCTTTGTGAACCCTACTCCCGGCTGCTGCAGGGGTCGTGTGCCAGCCGTTCTCCTGGCATGGCAGCTGTTTGTAAATGAAGACCGAGATGATCAAGGAAGCTGCAATTGCACCCAGTTTTAAAAAATTGCCTGCACTTAGATGACACCCCCCCCCCCCCCTAAAAGGGTATTCCAGGACCTGGTTAATGACCCGCAGGTTCCTATGGTCAGTGGAGGACACAGAAAGCTTAGTGTATGGTGCCTTAGGGCTCGTTCACACGAGTGTGTGATGACTGCATGTGACAGGCATGTCCCTTGCTGCATGTGAATAGCATGGGAGCAGTCCGGACAGCATCCAGGTCCATTAATGGCTGTAGCGCTATACACACTCGCCTGTTTTATGTTGACTAATGGCGTGAAAAAAACCTCTTCGCAAGTCCTGTTCTTGTTCAGATTATGGACAGGTTTTAGGACATGCAAATTTATGTTAATGTATAGGACAGTATGTGGACAGGCTTGGGCGCAACACTGGCACGCAGCAGGTGTGTCGGAGTCCTACGGCCATTCTGACACAGCCGAGAAAATTGTGCGAGGTTTGTGCAGTGCAAGACACACGAATATGAACCCCTGTTGAATGGGGGGGTCATACATATGCTCTTCTTCCTGCATCGCAGCACGGGAAAAAATTGTGGCATGTCCTATCTTTAGGCGTTTCCTCACAACGCATCGCCCATTGTTTTCAATGGGGCCGGCAACGCACAGCGAGCGAGTGCCACACAAGTTTGATACGAGGTTTACCCATTTAGATGAGGCTGAGAATTGCCACTTCCCTGAAATGATGCAAAGCCGTTTTAACACACAAACTCCTCACATCCGCGGGGACATCGCATGCTGGTGAGCGCCATATCGGCTGAGTTTCACAGCCCAATATTGCAGTCGCCCGTGTGAAATTAGCCCTACTGAGAGCAATAACCTCTTGTTCTACGGGCTAACCATCCAAACATTTACCTCTTGACCACATATGGAATATTGTGTACAGGTTTGGGCACCGGTAGTCAAGAAGGACATATCCGAGCTTAAGGCGGCAACGAAAGTAATAAATGAAATGCATGGACTACAGACTACCCACAAAGATGAGCAAAATTAGGGGTATAAAAAGACTAGAAAAAAAGCTACTGAGGGGCGACCTAATAACTATATATAGATATATCAGAGGTCAATATATCTATGTATCCCAAGGACTATAACAGGGGCATCCTCTACGTAGGTCATGATTTCAGGATATCCTATAACTAACACCTGTGGTGAATCCTGAAATCATGACCTGTTGGGAGGTCGTCAGAACTGAAGGAAAGAAGGTTTCTGCTCCGACACAGAAGGGGGTTCTTTACTGTAAGAGCAGTGAGACTGTGGAACTCTCTGCGTGAGGATGGGGTGATGGGGAGTTCTCTGAAAAGGTGTCCAGGCCCCTTCTGAACATTGTAGGCCATTTTAACACAACAGTTTTGGGTCAGAGTTTAGCATCAGTATTTGTAAGCCGACACTAGGAGTGTGTCCGTAATATGGAAGAGGTGAAAATCTTGCCGTAGACTTTCTCAGTAGGTTCCATCCCTGGTTTGGGCGCACAAGTACTGCCCAAATACTGTGTTTGAGCATAGTATGCACACAATACTGGTTCAGCATTGATCTGTACAGGGGTGTAGTGGTGTACTACATAGATGCCTTTGAGTTTGGATCCGTAGACCCATGGTTTGGCTTGGGCATTCTGTAATACAGACAATATGTTCATCTGAATCTGACCATAACATAACACTGTAGTTGCTCTATGGAGCCCTAATGTTATGATACCTGGTGGCCTGCAGAAAAGTAGCCCAACACCATACTGATGAAAGCTGCCAAACAAAAAAAATCTTTGTTGCTCATAGCAACCAATCACAGCGCAGCTTTCATTTCCCTCGGCAGTTTAAGATATGAAAGCTGCTCTGTGATTGGTTGCTATGTGCAACAAAGATTTTCTTTTAGGCAGCCTTCATCTGAGGGGTACCAGGCTGATTTTCTTTTTTTTTTTTTTGCCTTGCCTGTATTATTCTGTGAGACAGCAAAAAGTAGACATTTAAGATCTAAGATATTAATACTAATGTCTTCTTTTTTTTTTTTTTTTTAGATTCTTCATCAGCACAAAAATGCAGATAAAATGATGTCTTTACTTAAAGTTTATGGGCAAGAAGATGAAGCTTTTATGGAGTTAGTTACCGTGGCAACCCAGTTCCACCTATACTTGCTGCAGCCGTTCAGGGATATGCGAGAGCTCGCAGTATTATACAAGCTGGAGATACTGGTAGGGAATGACTTCTTTTATCTGTTTTTAAGCTTTGTCTATTGGAAATCCTCAAGGGCTTTGTTTACAGAGTACTTTGAACCAATTATAGTCAGAGTGATTTATACTTGCAATTGTATCAGTCCAAGTGCAGCCGCAGCTTATTGAATTTCACATCTACAATGCACGTTTTTACTCTTATCTTAAAAAACTCCCGTCATTTCAGTGACGCGGTCTGAAAGACACTGTTGTCACTGAGACAAATGCCTTCAGCGAGATCGGAGAAATCTGAGAATATCCGTTTCTTATAATGTCCGTTTGTCTGTAATGGTTTTTGGCGTACATTACACCTTGTGCGCATCTTTCATCTTCATTTGTCTTCGTAATTATTGAACACTGTGATAATCACTGGATGTCATTGAGGAATATTACACCTGTTTAGAGAACATCATTAGCACCCTTTCACACCTGCTCTCAGGCTCCGTTAGGGCTTCCCATGTCTCTTTTCTGTTTTTGGGGGAGAAAAACAAATAAAAGAGAAAGAAATGGACCCGTTTTTATTACCATTGGTTCCCGTGAGCTTAAGGCCCCCAGCACCCTGCAGAGCCAGATTCCGCAAGCAGAATCCGGCTCTGCTGGCAGCATCATCCATGCGTACCTGTTTAGTTTCTTTTTCTTTTGTACTGCGGATGGTCTGCACGGCGAGCCGTCAGACATGGGCAGTACAGATCTTTTTTTTTCTTTAAAAGCGATCTTTTTCCGCGTCATGGCCTAGTAACCTTTCTGTAATGTCATTGCAGAAGAGCCACGAATCGGATGGCTTAGATCGACTTCAATGGAAGCCGTCCACACAAAAATGGAGCATGGTGTGATTTTTCTCCACTGGCGCAAACCACAATTGGTTTCTGCAAGTATGCAGGGAGAATCGGTTTATTTTATTTTTTTTCCCCTCTCCTTCCTATAGCATGCTATGGGCTCTTTGCTCTGGATCCGAGGTGCAGGCACCTGCCGCGTATTCTGCAGCAAATATCCGTCCGTAGGCAGGAGCGCTAAAGGAAAAGTCTTTGCTTCCATTTCATTTTGTTTCGTTTTTTGACTGGACAAATGACACAATATTTCTGTGTTTGGACCAGTAATTTGAGAATATATTTTGCAGCGGCTATCTGAGGTTACATTCATGAAGGGGAGCACAATACCGGGCTGGGAAACTCTGCCCCATATCGTGCTTTCCGTGCGTTTCACACACAGGTGCGAGCAGTCTTTGAATATAAAAAAAAAAACTTGCTTCACTTCTGTGGAAGGCAAGTGTTTCCCATTGACTTCATTGGGAAACATCACATTGCATCCAAAAGCATGGGGTTCACATTCACACAAGCTCTGTACATCTTGCAACGCACAAAACATGCGCTCTTGTGCATGTAGCCTTAAAGGGGTTGTCCCGCAAAATGAAGTAAAGGTAAACACTTCTGTATGGCCATATTAATGCACTTTGTAATATACATCGTGCATTAAATATTGGCCATACAGAAGTTATATACTTACCCCCCTGTGTTGGCGTCCCCGTCTCCACGGAGCCGACCGAATCCTTCTCCCGGCTCGATTAGACGCGCATACGCAGACCAGCTGTGCGGCGCGAGCATGCTGTAGCGGCCCCTTCAACGGGACAGAAGAGGCAGACTGCGCAAGCGCGTCTAATCAAGCCGGGAGAAGGATTCGGTCGGCGCCATGGAGACGGGGACGCCAACACAGGGGGGTATGTATATAACTTCTGTATGGCCAATATTTAATGCACGATGTATATTACAAAGTGCATGTATATGGCCATACAGAAGTGTTTACCTTTACTTCATTTTGCGGGACAACCCCTTTAAGCTACCCACACACAGGAAAGCATGATACCGGGCTGAGAAACTGGTCCTGATATCACGCTCACCAACTTGTGATTTCACACCGATGGGAGGCGTTTTTCTGGCAAAAACAGCTCCCATCACATCTGTGAAGTAGCGATCCTCCAGCACGGCTTTCAGGAGCTTTGGAGGATCGGTAAGTGTTTCCTATTGTTTACCCTTGGGAGACCTCACATCGCACTTGCGTGCACATTGCACAGCATGCACCGTCTTTTACTTTCCCGTTATAGGTAAAGGGCAATGCGTTCTGAGGAATGCGAGAATTATAGGACATGCCACGATTTTTTCCCAATTTGTAAGAATGGGGTTTGTATTTGTGCAAGGTTTAATTAGTCTCGCGACGCACCAAACCTGCGTGAGGTTCTTGGCAGTGTGAAACCGACCTTAGGCTGCTTTCACACTCAGTGCTTTTTCCATCCCATCTAAAATACTGACAGGGCCAGATCTATGTGGCAAAGACCAAAGAGGTGTCCATCCTGCATAATTCCTCCTACAGTTCTGCCCTATGCAATTAAAGGGCTCACTCACACTGGCACATTGGGCTGCATATTACATGAGCCCCTAATACAAAGTCCTAGAAGCCCATGGATTTGCATTGGGCCATTCAGACGTGTGTCTTTTGTTTTCCATATGTATATTATGCACGTGAAGAAAAACGCAGCAGGTCTAATTTTGATGCCTATTACTCCTCTTATACTCCTATTATATACATTGTGTACTGCACGTGTGAAAAATGTGTGTGATACACAGCCCCCATATGCCTGTGTGAGTGAGCCCTAAAAGAGGTAACCAGAAAATAACCAGCGCTGGAGCCATGAAACCAGTCTTAGTCAAAATGGTGACTGGTTAAAGTGTTATTCCCGTTACAAAGATGATGGCATATGACTAGGATCCCTTTCTGACCAGTGAGAGGCTGGCTGCCAGGACCCCACGATCCTGATTGCTTTAGTGGAGGATAGCACATGATGGAGTAGTACGGCCTCTGCGTTCTACTGAACATGCTCCTTGCGAGGGCTCTTCTGTGTGCATTGGGCTTTAGGGTATAAATGGTAACACTGATCCAACCAGTATCCAGAGGATATACAATACACTTATTTCCATTGGTATTAATGGCAAGTCATGCCACTCAATGGTTATACAGGCAGCACAGTGGTATACATTGAAGCCTTCTGTCGGAGGTATAAATCAGTGGATAATCCAGACTTGTACATATGACAGAAGGCTTACACAAGATCTATCCCCAAGTGCACAAAAATGTAAAAAATATTCAGCATGAATTTTTATTTTTATTTGTGCACAGAAATCCTTGGAAATAGATGATTTGGGCCCAAAACGCGTTGAGGCTTTGCAAAAGGAGGCTGATAAATGGAACACAACTGCAGAAGAGGCTGAGCGCTCTATACAAAATATAACTGTGAATTATTTTAAGGAGACTTCAAAGGCCCTGACCGGTAAGAGAAGATAAGTACACTTATATTTAGTGCAAGCTTATTTTCAGTATAGCAGTTACATATGTGGCAAAGTTTAACTTGTCTGTGCGAACCTTCTGCGACCAGTTATCTAAGCTGTTAAAGAGCTATTGTTACAGTAACGCAGCAGAAGGGATTGAAATGATAAACCGCTACAGAAAGTTATCCTAGCGTCTTGTTACATGGAGCAATTCATTGTTGGAATGAGCGAGTTGTTTGTTTTCAAGCGGCATCCACTTGCACGCACCAAGCGTTTACATTTTTACATGTGTGTTTTGTTTGGTTGTGTTTTCCGTTCACTCAATCGTTGGTCTCAATAGTTTGTGAACCACTGAACAATCACCTTTTACACACAACAAATGGCAAAAAACGAACAATGATGTTTATGGAGTATGCTTCTTTTTATAGGGGCAAAAAAAAGGTAATTTTCCCAAAAATAAAGGAAAATGACACACAAAGAGCACTATTTTGTAGTGCATTTTATAACTTGCTATTGACCTATATGTGACTTTAGCAGTTTTTGAACTGTCTACAGATGGGTTACTCTTATCTCCTATCAACAAGAGTCTCTGGTCTTGTTGATATGAGATAATTAGCATATTTCTAGATCTGCCAAGTTAAAAATTAAAATTGTAAGTTTTTCTTGTTAATCCCCATCTTGGTTTAAAACAGATATGCCATAAATACCACATCTGGGACCCTTGCCTATTACAAAGACTAGGGCTAGAGATGAGCGAACCTACTCGGCCACGCCCCTTTTTCGTACTCGGGCGAAAAGATTCGGGGTGTGCTGTGGGTAAGTGGGGGGATAGGGAGAGAGAGAGGGCGCCCCCCCCCCCCGAATCTTTTCACCCGAGTACTGAAGTACTCGAAAATCATGGTGCTCGATCGAGTAATTACTCGAAACGAGTATGTTCGCTCATCTCTAACTAGGGCCTTTGTACTCTATTTGCAGATTCAATAGCCAAACTGCTTGACTTTATCCTAACTCTCAGTGGAGATCGGTGTATACAAGCATAGTCGCCTCTGTTGACTTTAATGGACAAAGCATCTGTCTTGAATCTGTGAATGGGGCTCACTGGACTCATAATATTTCATAATTATGCCATATAGAAATGGCCCTTGGCACATGTGGACTTCCCCAGAATGGGATGTGGCTCCAACTGAAAGAGGTTAATGTTTTTCAATCAATCTCGTGCCCACCTTCCACTTATATTGCGAACTTGAGCACTGATTACACCCCAATACAGTCTGTACACTCCCAGATACTTGCTCCCACCACTTCTGGTAATAAAAAGAATCACAGAAAATGGCCGTTACTTACTGACTGAGGAGTGCATATAGATGCATCCTCCTCTCACCATGCAGGTAGCTGACTACCAAATTGTTATTGGCTCTTCCATTTGGTAGTCAGCTACCTGCATGGTGAGAAGAGGATGCATCTATATGCACTCCTCTGTCAGTAAGTAACGGCCATTTTCTGTGATTCTTTTTAATTCTTGATTTCCCTTTCTGTGATGCACCACTTCTGGTAAGGGCTATAAAATCTAATACACTGAGTCACTGCTCTGTCAAAGACTTTAAGTTCCAAAACCCCATGGACTAAACTTAGAAAAGTTTTTTTTTTTTCATGTGTTGCTGATTGTGCTTCACCTGAAACCAAAGAATAGAATGTCAGTTGAGGAGAGATCACCACTCCAAGAATCCCGGACCCAAGCATCAATCTTCTCTACTTCTAAGCTTCCTCACAACTGCACCTGTCTGCTTCCAAAATCATCGGTCATCTCTAGTATGGAGGTAGAAGATGGGATATAATGCAATAAACCTTTGGTAGCAAGTGAAGTATGGGCAAGTCCCTTTTGTTATACACACAAACATGGTTAAAACAACATAAAAGCAATCCAACATTGGGAGTCCTCCTCTGCTCAAAATCTTCTACAGTTTCTTCCGGGGCATATCGTTCGTACAATGAAAGGCACCTATGCTTCTCTTCTTGCTATAGCTTTATTGCACTATATCCTGACTTCTTCCTCAGATGGCTATAGAAACAGACAGCTCTATTTGTGAGGAAGCTATCGGCATAGCAGATTGGTACTTGTGTCCGAGAGTCTTGAAGTGGCGATCACATTTCAACTGCCATTCCATTCCTTTGGCTTCCAGTGGAGTGCATTCTGTAATGTATGAATACTGACTGAAAGTGATTTTGGACACTTGGTTTTTTGCACCTTAAACAGTGTGGGGAACTTTCTTGTTGTTTTTAATAAGTTTTAAACTTTAATACAAAAGGCAGCAGTTCTTACAAAAAGGTTTAAAAAGCACCAAAAAACTAAAATGACCTAATAATGCAAGCAAACTGTCATAAAATAGTGGGAGAAAAATGCAGAAGACCTAAAACTTACAACAAGTCTTTAAAGTCTTTCTTTCCCAGAGGCTAAGAAGCTCATGCATCTTGACATTGACCTGTTCTATTGTTCCAATCCCTGACTCAAGTTTCAGAACTGCCTAGGAGTTCATTAGGTAAACCTCTAATTGGTCCTTTTCTGACAAGCAGATTATTGTTTGAATGAGCAAGTGTTGTCACCGCTAGCTCATTCGCTGTTTTGCAGGTTGTTTAGACAGGCAGATACACCGTTGGCTCGTTCAAACAAGAATCTTTCAGTATTCTACATTCGCTGTATAAGTGAATACAAGTACTGCTGTTTAAACCGAACAATAAGTCAACGAGCCAACGATAGGTTTTATATCTTCATAAAATGAACAACTAACGAAAAATGGGCAATTATCATTCATGATTTAGTCGTTGGCTCACGTTTAGACCAATTAACCCCTTAGGGACAAAGCCTGTTTGTGCCTTAGTGACGGAGCCAAATTTTGGAAATCTGACATGCGTCGTTCAACGTAGCATAACTCCGTAAAGGCTTTACATATCCAAGTGATTCTGACATTGTTTTTTCGCCACATGTTGTACTTCATTTTGGTTGTAAAAATAGACCGATAGAATTTGTGTATTTATTAAAAGTTCCAATATTGTCATGTTTTCACATTTTCAACTGTAATATCTCAAATATGTCCAAACATACTGTACACATTTTTGATAAGATATATATTTCCATCTGTTTACTTTATTCTGAATGCACACTTGAAAAACTTTTTTTTTTTTTTTAACCATTTATAGGACGTACAAATGTAACATTACTTTTCAGCATTTTGAGGAACACTTTGTTTTCCTGCACCAAGCCAAGTTTGCAAAGGTCATGAGTGTGAGAATAATAGATACCCCGCCCAAATGACCCCATTTAAAAAACTACACCCCTTAATGTATCCACTGAGGGGGTCATGAGTATTTTGACCCCACCAGTTTTTTTCAGGAATTAATTCAATTTAGAGGAGAAAAAATAAAATTTCATATTTTTGCAAATGTGTCATTTTAAAGACATATTTTTTTCCTATAGTGCCCATGAAAATGAGGATTTACACCCCAAAATGGATACCCCCGTTTCTCCCGTGTTCAGAGACACACCCATTGTGGCCATAATCTTATGTCTGGATGCACAACGGGACCCAAAATGAAAGGAGTAGTCGGTGTCTTTCAGAACATAGATTTTGCTTGAAGGCGTTTTAGGCCCCATAGCACTTTTGTAGAGCTCTTGAGCGGCCAAAACCAAAGAGAACCCCCATAAGTGACCCCATTTTGAAAACTAGACCCCTTAACGAATTTATCTAGGGGCGTACTGCCCATTTTGACCCCACAGTTTTTGAATGAATTCAAGCAAAGCAAAAGGAAAAAATTTGATTTTCGTTTTTTTTTTTTTTTGGCAATTCTGTCGTTTTTAAAAACAGCTTTTTTGTACAGCACACACATGAATGAAGACTTGCACCCCAAAATGGATACCCCTGTTTGTCCCGTGTTCAGAGACATACCCATTGTGGCCCTAATCTTATGTCTGGATGCACAACGGGACCCAAAATGTAAGGAGTAGTTGGTGGCTTTCAGAACATAAATTTTTGCATGAAGGTGATTTAGGCCCCATTGCCCACTTGTAGAGCCCTTGAGCAGCCAAAACGACAGAGAACCCCCACAAATGACCCTATTTTGAAAACTAGACCCCTTAACGAATTCATCTAGGGGTGTACTGTGTATTTTTACCCTACAATTTTTGAATAAATCTAAGCAAAGCAGTAGGAAAAAAATTACAATTTTCTTTTTTTTTTTGGCAGTTGTATCAATTTAAAAGCAGTTATTTTTTGTACAGCACACATAGGAATGAAGACATTCACCCCAAAATGGATACCCCTGTTTGTCCAGTGTTGAGAACCATACCCCTTGTGGCCCTAATCTACTTAAAGGACACAAGGCTAGGCCTATAATGTGGGGAATAGCCGTTGGATTTCAGGGTACAACGGAATAAATTCCAGGCCCCATTGCCCACTTGTAGAGCCATTGAGCGTCCAAAACGATAAAGAACCCCCACAAATGACCCCATTTTAAAAACTAGACCCCTTAGTGAATTCATCTAGGGGTGTACTGCATTTTTTGACCCCACAGTATTTGAATAAATCTAAGCAAAGCAGAAGGAAAAAATTACGATTTTCATTTTTTTGGCAATTTTGTCATTTTAAAAACTCCCTTTTTTTGTACAGTGTACATAGGAATGAAGACCTTCACCCCAAAATGGATACCCCCGTTTGTCCCGTGTTCAAAAACATACCCCTTGTGGCCCTAATCTACTTAAAGGACACATGGCAAGGCCTGTAATGGAGGGAACACACGTTGGATTTCAGGGCACAACTGAATAAATTCCAGGCCCCATTGTTCATTTGTACGGAATAAAAATTGACTCCCTAAAATTCCCCCCCCCCCTCCCCCCTGCCCACACACACTCCGCGCCCTTTTCGGCGTTCCCCAAATCTTAGATAAAAGTAATAATGTGAACTGTGTGGTATTTCCGAAGACAGGGGTAATTATGGAGGCTGGTTGAGATGGGTACATGGGGCAATAAAACAGTGTATCCCCCCCATCTCTCATGCTTTTTGGGGGTATTTCGTGGCCTCAATAGCGGGTATGGGGTGTAAAAAGTGGTGCTCTGTAAGTCTCCGTAAGCTTGATGAGGTGCGGCGGTCCCGCACAGAAGACGCTCAACAAGGTGCTCCTGGAACTGCAGGAAGGCGAGCGTTCTCGGGGCTTCTTGTAAATTACGGATTACAGGTAGCGGTCTGAATAAAGCCAGGCTCGTGCAGCCGTAGGCAGGATCCGCTTGCGGAGGCCCGCAGCGGATCCCAGCTGTGAGCTGGCCGTGACACTGCGTACGGCCACGTAATGTACTGCGCATAACTGCCTACTCACACAGGCGGTCATGCGCAGTGCTTTTTTTTTTTGCATTTTCCGCACCGTCACTTAGCGATGACACTGGTACCCGCAGCCCGTGATCGCCATTATCCATTGGATAACGGCGAACACGTGATCAGGAACCGCTCACCGCGGCCCCCCCCCCCCCCCCCCCCCCGTTAAATCTCCAGGCTCTCGGCTAAGTTTTGTAGCCAGGAGCAGGGAGATTTTAAATTATCCTGGCAATCCACAGCTTTTGCGCATGCGCCTGCCATTTTGGCGACGGCCGCGTGCGCAGAAGCTGGGGTAAGGTCCGCGGATAAATCCGCGGGCCTTAGGTACGTCATTTCATCCTCCCTCACGGATATGATCTGTGGGGGGAGATGAAACGCAAGCTTTTTTAACTTTTTTTAAAAACTTTTTTTACATTTTTTTTTTTTTACTTTTTACACTTTTTTTTACTTTACATGATTACTGCTATCCATTGGATGACAGTGATCATGTCCCCGGTATAATCTCTCTGCTCCTGGCTACACATGGCAGCCTGGAGCAGAGGGATTTTAAATTTCCCGGGGCTCGAGCCCATCTGTGCACGCGCCCGATGTCAATCATCGGGCACGCATGCGCAGACGGGGATTTCGGGTCCTGGGACATCGGGGACGACTTAGGTGAGTATTTTCACCTCCCCTCATGGATCCGATCCATGAGGGGAGGTGAAACTGACTTTTTTTTGAAACTTTTAAAACTTTTTCGCGATCGCTGCTATCCAATGGATAGCGGCGATCGCGTGCCCAGGGACCGCTCACAGCGGTCCCCGGTAACACCTCCTGGTTCCCAGCTACCTTCAGGAGCCAGGAGATTTCAAATTTGCCGGGGGCTCCCGGGCTTCTGCGCATGCGCCTGACGTCATCGTCTGGCGCGCATGCGCAGAAGGCCGGTTGCGGGTCTGGGAGGACCCGTTCTTCGGGGGACACCGCGGACAAGCCGGGTGAGTATTTTCAGCTGCCCTGATGGATCCGATCCATCAAGGCAGCTGAATTACTACATTTTTACACTGTTTTATTTACTGTTTTGCGTTCTGGTATCGCAATGCCGGGTGGGGATTGCCTGCATTCTGGGATGACAGCTCCATGCTGTCGGCTACCTGCGGGCACCGACAGCATGGAGCTGTCACGTCGTCAGGCAAGTGGGCATTAATCCTAAGAGGACGCATAAAACTACGTCCTCTAGGATTAAAGCCCACTTTAGGACTGAGCCCACTGAGCTCAGTCCTCTAGGATTAAAGCCCACTGAGGACGTAGTTTCCCGAAGGGGCAGTCGTTAAGGGGTTAAACAATTTCTTGAACAATAATCGTTCCATCTAAGAGCATCTTTAGAAGTGGACACTGAGATAAGGGATTGAATACCATGAATATTCAGTAATCCCCTCATTGATAGATGAAGGCCAGTCATTTAGATTAATCTACCTTCTCTTTGATGCTCCTAGGGTTAGATGTCAAACAAGACACTCCTTTCCAAGGCATGATAGAACCCAACATGGACTCTTTAACTGCAATAAAAGTTTTTGGACAGTTCAAAGCATTTTTCAAAATTAAAGGAGACAACCCCGATGCAGGGGTTAAAAAACACCGGAGAGTGCTTACCTGAATCCCCGCGCTCCGGTGACTTCTTACTTACCTGCTGAAGATGGCCGCCGGGATCTTCTCCCTCGGTGGACCGCAGGGCTTCTGTGCGGTCCATTGCCGATTCCAGCCTCCTGATTGGCTGGAATCGGCACGTGACGGGGCGGAGCTACACGGAGCCGGCATCCTGCACGAGCGGCCCCATTGAGAAAAGAAGAAGACCCGGACTGCGCAAGCGCGGCTAATTTGGCCATTAGACGGCGAAAATTAGTCGGCTCCATGGAAACGAGGACGCTAGCAACGGAGCAGGTAAGTGAAAAACTTCTTATAACTTCTGTATGGCTCATAATTAATGCACAATGTACATTACAAAGTGCATTAATATGGCCATACAGAAGTGTATAGACCCACTTGCTGCCGCGGGACAACCCCTTTAAAATCAAGCTAACGCTGTGGCCACCATATACATACATACTCATCTTGCCTTTTTTCACACCCCTATCGGAAACAAATTTATGAAACCGTTTTGAAGCTTGTGCATTCCAGTGATGATGACCTTTTATCTTTACAACAGCTATGCAAAAACATATAGAGCTGGATGGAAGGAGATTTGGAGCAGCCACTTGGGCTTCAGCATTGCCCAGACTGGAGAGGATCAGGTCCATGTTGGCAAAAGAAAGTCTTCAGCATATGAGATCAAAGGAGCTGTGCCTGAATCGGAAGAGGGCAGATATCAAGCAGAGTGTAAGATCTCAATAAGGGTGGTTTCACATTTAGCTTTTCGGGGGGAAAAAACAAAACCGTTTTGCGTATTTTTTTGAGACTAAGCAATGGGTGGCTTCAGGAGAAATTGGAAATGTAAAGGAAGGACTTGTAGTTCATACAGTTACAATCCCAACAGCACCTTCAAAATCAACTCCCAATAAAAATCCGTCGTTTGTACGGGGGAGGCGTATTCTGCACAGCCGCGATAAGAATGAACTCCTTTTCTCTCTTCAAACAGCAGAATAAAGTGTAGACGGCAGCAGGTCATCTTAGATGTAAAACAACTTGCCTTTATTCCATCTTAAAACGATGCACACCGCAACGTTTCGACCACTTCTGGGGTCACTTTTGGCTCTTAAAATTTACATTATTAATTGTGACTTAAAATTTAAGGTGATTTTATTTTTTGTGGCACTGAAAAATGGCTCCTTTCCTTCCACTGGAGAGAAGTTGAACAAGCTAATCCCATCTCCCAGAACTTGTATAGTACTTGTGCCATTCTTACTGTAAGAGTAAAGACCTTCCAGTGGTCCTTGCGCTACAGAGTAGACCTCTGAGTTTAGTGGCACTGCAGGGGTAAACATTAGTTAGGGAGTTGATAGTACAAGAGAACACATTGTTGACTACCATGTTCACCCTGCAAAACAGCATTTTGATTCTTCAGTAATGAAGCAACCAAGTATTCTCTATATATTATGTTCATAAATGTACAAATGTATAACTGTACATGCATTACGCTAGGTATCGTTGAGTACGGAGTAACAAAAAAACCTCACAAATCTACTCTTGATCTCACAGATGGAAAGTCTGAGTAACTGTGATGGGTCCATGGACTGCTTGGATCGGCTGGAGTTGCAATACTATGAGACACAGCTAGAACTCTATGATGTTCAATTTGAGATTTTGAAACATGAGGAAATGTTGCTAATAACAGAAGTGAACACACTAAGAAGACAAATGAAAGGTAATAATCAACTTCTCTTGTCATATAAACTGCAATGTTCTCTAACTGTATAGCACTCGCGTATATGCTGAACGGAAACGCTTTTGGCATATACTAGGCCTATTATATGGATATGTTTAGAATATACTTTCAGGGTTGGTAACACCACCTGGTTAAAAATGCAATGGAAACCATTCCCAATGTTAATATGCAAATAGATGCAACAGAGTGTCTCCTCCATACAGTAGGTGTACATAACCTGTCCACGTTTCTTTTTCACATAAAAATCATGCCCATGAAACGGCAGCCTGCTTGCGCATTTCGAACTTCAGAGTTCTTGCTCATAGCCATGTACATCTCCTAATTTTATATATTTTTTTTAATATCTAAAGAATAAACTTGAATATCTTATGCACAACTTATGTAGGAGAAACTTATTTTTGCATCTGTATAACTTTCACATGAGGACTGGCTAGTCTCATCCCTCTCCGGACATTGGTAGGAATTTTCCCTGTCTTGATTAATTACAAAGATAGGACATGCCTCACTCGTGTATGTCCCCATTCAAAAGAATGGGGTTCATATTTTACGTCTCGCAACTCTCATATCTTGCCTGTGTTAAGCCAGCCTAATAGTACTCCAAAAGCCTGTGGTAGGTCAGAGACCATGACATACTGTTGGTCAAGGTAATCACATGAGTGCTACCATTGTGCCCACACAATCACCAGAGGAAGGAGAGTTGTAAACTGCTGCACTTTTGCTTATCTAAGAACTCTGATTTTGACTTTTGAAAGGGTTGTACCAGAATTAAAGGGGTTGTCTCGCGAAATCAAGTGTGGTTAAGTACTTCTGTATGGCCATATTAATGCACTTTGTAATATACATCGTGCATTAAATATGAGCCATACAGAAGTTATTCACTTACCTGCTCCGTTGCTAGCATCCCCGTCGCCATGGTTCCGTCTAATTCTGATGTCTTCTTGCTTTTTTAGACGCGCTTGCGCTGTGCGGTCTTCTCCCTTCGGCTCCGTTCAGCAGCATCGGCGTTTTGGCTCCGCCCCCTTGTACGCGTCATCGCGTAGCTCCGCCCCGTCACGTGCCGATTCCAGCCCATCAGGAGGCTGGAACCGGCACACGTCATGGAGCGGAGCTACGCGATGACGCGTACAAGGGGGCGGAGCAGGGGGGGCGGTGCAGAAGACAGGTTCGGTGATCAGACTTTTATCACCTATCCTGTAAAAAGTTGTTAATTCTGGTACAACCCCTTATAACTCCTTCAATGTTGTGATCAAGCTGATCTGATTGCACACTCTTCGGTGTAGTCCACCAGCCCCGACATTACCCCCAGAGCTGGTAACAATGCCTGGGGAAAGTGGGATACAAGACCGAAGGATCCTGTAGCAGGCACCTTACACATTTGTACTATAATTAACTAGTAGAACTTGGGTGAAGTTAGGGGTCTGTGCAGTGTGGGGGAAATAATGTCATACTAGTACTTGGGATGCAAAGGGGTAGAGCAAAACGAAGTGTTACACACACTGCTTTACAGGCTGCAATCACTAGCATCGCTTACCAATAAAAAGTAGTACAACTGACAGAAAGGAGGAGAAGAGGTTGGTAGGACCTATTGGGCATGGTTTAATTGAGCTTACATTTGGCCTAAACACCTTTTTTTTAAAAGGCATAGGGGAAGGTTAAACTGTTGCATTTTTGGTACATTTGTAGTGACGACAAAATATTATTTACACCTTTAAATATGTAGCAAGTGCGTTTTGGTTGCAGAAAAAGAGGAGGAGGTTGTCTACTATGACACATGTGAAGATCCTCAGGAACTACAGACATTTGAGAAGTCCAATAACAATCACAAATACTCGGTGCTCAGAAGAAAGGCGCAGCAGCTGGAGTCAAAACGGGGGAATATCTGCTCGAGGCGAGCATTACTGAGGAACAAAAAAGTATGTTACAAATGCTAAGTTATACCGATCATAAAACATACAATGGTGTGAAAGATGACAGCCACATTAGTGGTTGACTTATCAGTCAAGCTTCGGTAATATCTAACCAGCTAGAATGATTGTTCAGCAGCTGCACACGTAGCCTCAGGTAGTCTTGGGGTGCATTTACATAACAAAGATGATCGCTTAAAAGGTGGCTTTTGAGCAATCATTTTGTATAAACTACTTGGTACTAATGCCTATTAGTACCAATTGGTAGGGTATGAGCCTCCAGGAGCTGTATTTAGGGAACAGACCACCTGCTGTTCCTTGATTACATTCCCTTTGATCTGCTGAGGGACTGACAGCTGAGACAGTGCAAAAGCACAGCATGCGGTCCTGCTTATCAGCTGTTCTGCTGAACGATGGATTTCAGGCAAAACTCACATTTATTCGGCTGAACCGTATAAGATGGACACATTTACACACAAGATGGCTTTTGAGTGCTAATCGTGTGTAAATGGGCCTTTAGCTTCAGATTACTGCTATTTTTGATTGATTTCTTGTTTACTTTTTACACCATTCTTGTAATCATATGGGCCAGCAGTACTTTATCGTGTGTTCACGTTTTACCCTCTACAATTAGTGTTCTGTTCATTAAATATAAATGGGATGATGAAATTTGCTTTGGACAATGCACCAATAAATCTCTGCTAACTTCATAAATTTTGGCTTTAAAGGGTTCCACTGCTCGGGTGTTCCTGTCGGTGCCACCATACACCTGGCAGCTAAGCAGATAAAGTTAGCTCTGACTCTTGTGTAGTGCCTGGTGCTCTTTATTGCAGTCACAGTTCTCATAAAATGAGTTGAAAGCTGCACCTGCAATTAGGAGCGCTGGCCTCTACACAGGGGTCAGAGCTAACTGCATGCTCCTTTGGCACTGGCTCCCAAGTAGTACACCCCAGCCGATCAATCCCTTGGTGCCGAAGCCTGTTTGTGCCTTAGTGGCCAACTAATTTTTTAGTTGTGTGTTGTTTTTTTTTTTTTTGTTTTTTTTTTGTCTCTTTCATCATCTCATTCCATGAGGCAATTTTTTTTTTTTTTTAATTTTTCCATCGACCTAGCCATGTGAAGGCTTGTTTTTTTGCGGGAGAAATTGTATTTTCTAATTACATAATTTTTTGGTACATATAATCTATTGTAAAACATAACTTTTTTAAGGGAGATTAGGGGAAAAAATAAATTCTGTCAGTAGTTTTCTGGATTTCATTTGTACGGCGTTCAGTGTGTAACATAAATGTTATAACATTTATTTTCTGGGTCAGCACGATTCTGGCAGCACCAAATTTATAGTTTTTGGGTTTTTTTTGCGTTGCAAGACGCACAAATCTCATACGAATATGAATCCCGTTTTTTTGAATGGGGTCATATACATGAGCGATACTTAAAATCCAAAAATCGCAGAATGTACTTGTTTTTAATGGGGCTGGAAAAAACACCTCACATTGCACGTTTCCAAGCATGATATCGGGCCGATATTGTGTTTGCCCATGTAAAATTAGTGTTAGTAAAATTTAAAGATAAGACCCTTAAGGCCGTCTGCACATGAACGGGTCGGATTTCGTGAGCGGTTTTCCGCAGTGGAAGACCTGCGATTCATCGCGGAAATGAATTGTGAATGGTTGCAGACGATCGCTGATGCAAGCCGTTTCCAACACGCATGTCTGCAGATGCACAGTGTTTTGTCTGTCCGAGAAAAAAAACACAAGCATATTAGAAAGTTGGTCAACCCTTATGTGAAGGCAATGTAATTGCGGATGCACTGTGATTTGAACACTTCCATAGAGACCAATGGAGCCCGTCTGTGTGGAATCCACGCTAAAATAGACCGCAGCGGTTTTTTTTTTTTTTCTGCTCCAAAAAGATCGCAATTCGCATCCACACTTCTGCTCGAATCTGCGAAAGTTAATACCTTCCAGTCGGCGACTATTGCAGTGGATCGTTCGTGTGGGTGTCGATCGCAGATTCCGAAATTCAAATCCATTTGTGTGCAGGCTTGCTTGATGTGTTGTCGTCGTTTTTTTGGCCCAGAATGCTGTGGCCAGATTTTGCATTAATGTGAATAGTGAAAAGTTGTTTATTCTCAGTAAGAGAAAACGTAGCCGTGTAGATAGCTTGCTTGTAAAATTATAACTTGAAATGATTCATTTTTGTTACTTTTTCTCTTACTGAGAACAATAACTTTTTACTCTACTGGCTAACAAAGTAAAGAAAAAAAAAAAAAAGCACTATGAACAACGCTTAAAACTCTCGGCATTTTAAAAATAAAGTACACTGAAAAAAATGAGCCCTAAGGATGACAACCGCGTATGTATCTGTTGCAAAGCCTCCCGCTACCCCTTCTACCAACAAGAGGAGGGATGACCTAATGGGCTGGGATCTTTCTTCCTGATGTCACATGCACCCTTCCCCCTCCTCTACACATAGACACAGAAAGTGAAACTTTTCACCTTGCTCTCCAACATTAAACGAGCAGCGTATCCTGAATATTGTACCTACAGCTTTTGTTTCTGGTATCACTTTAAAGCTAAGGGCTTTAATATAATACCAAGGTTAAGCTCTAGCCCTCTCCATTCTAGTCGAGGTAAGCATTTGAAGTTCTAATATATTACATACGTCCTTGTTAGTGAAAGGGGTCACAGGTGCACAGCTCATTACAGTATAGTTATGAGAGGTTTATTCTAACAAGCCATGCACCGGTGTGGCCCGCACATAACCTGGACAGATTTTACGGAAATAAATATCAAAGGGCCCTATTTAATGACTGCAAGCAGAGATCTTAAAAACGGCGAGATTTAATGAGCTCTTTGCAATGTACAGTGTTGATCCCAGTTATTCTGGACCGAATAAACCATTTGTGTCATTGACCGACTCTGTGTTTCTTACACTCTGTGTCCATGTTAATGCCTTTAGGATCAGTGCATAGAGACACAGGAGCTTAAACTACAGCAGTACCAGGAAACACAAAGGCGACTTCAACAGCATCACTCTATACAGATGGTGAGTATGGAGTCTATGAATAGTTTGTTTTCTGATCTCTCGCCAAACTCCCAGTTGCATGTGGAGGCTTCTGTACCATTTAACAGTGTGTGGGAGACACTTTAACGGCGTTCTTTGTGTCATTACAGAAAAGAGACAGGAAAAAAGAAGAGGAAAAAAAGAAGAAAGAATGGGTTGATCTGGAACGTCAAAAAACACTACAGAGATTAAAAGGCTTTAAAGACGTGAGTATTAAATTGCAGCATTCACGTTGTGCACCGTCATGTTCTGCGGAGTAGAATGAAACATTATGAATTGAGGCTAGAGGAGAGCGTATTTGTTTAATGGAAACTTTCTGGTATTATAACTTTTCATTCTCTAGAAAAAAGAATCTCGTGTTGTACTGAAAACCTCTCGAATACAGTCACGGTTATCCGAGAGCTTAAAACCTTCTGAGACCGCAAAGGGGCCCCGGAGCAGTTCAGCAGATGTGTCTGTCCAGAAACAAAATTGTGAATGTAGATTGCCCAGTGATGAGCCTTCCAAGCAAGATCAGTGTCCTCCACCACCACCACCACCACCACCACCTCCTCCTCCCCCTCCTCCGCCTTTACCACCATGGTCTTCTGTGTCAAGTCCAGTTCACCTTGTTCAATCAGCTGAAACTCAAAAACTGCATGAACAGCAAGAAGATGCTAGAAATCAAACTACACCAGGAAAATTAAAAACCCAATTGAACCAACATTCGGGTAAGGAAATAGTAAACTCGCAATACTTCATGATATTATAACTCACAGTGGTGTTATTGCATAATACATAAATTGATAACAAAGAGGAAAAAAAGAATAAATCTTCCCCGTGCTCCAAGGATTAAAGGATTAGTATAGACCACAAGGTCCGTAGGTTTATATTAAACCAATGTTTGACATTGGTTTAATATAAACCTACGAACCTTGTGGTCTATACTAATCCTTTAACCCTTGGAGCGCTGAGAAAATTTTTTCTTTTTTCCTCTTTGTTATCCATTTGTATCAAGCCCTGGTTATCCAGTGGGCTTTCCTTCCCGGGCCGCCTCTCCAGCTGTGGGGACTAAGGTGAAAGGAGGGTGATGAGCCACTTTGGACACTAGGTGCCGGCGGATATCCCAACTGGGGGGATCCGCTGAGCACCAGGTGAGTGCCAACATACTTATCTATTTGGACGCTGTGTGTCTTTGGATGAGGCGCTGAACGTTGTCTATTTGCTATTTTTATAATACATAAATCGTCATTCTGATTCAGAGCGAGCGATTTTTCTGTTAAAAGAAATGACTGATTCTTTGTTTCTTAAATGCATTAATATGTGGTGATTCAAGAAGACTGGTGCAAAAGCTGATTTCTTCCTACATGAATGACATACAACAGCCAGAATAACATAAAAAAGAGGAAGGTTTTAATGCACGTTAGAGATATTTGATGTTGGTGCTGTTGGTCACCTGGCAACGTTGAGTCAGTAGTCCAGTTATGCTCAAATGCGCCCCAGCATATCCTTTATCAATTTCACTGCAAGTTGTTTTAGGGCGGCTAGTGTCACCAACGGCGCCCACATGGAACATCTGTAAGGTGCATTAAGAACTTGAAGTATACTTCTGTGTTTTCATGTCATTCTGACTGCTGTATGTCAATTCATGCATGAAGTAATCAGCTTTGCTTTGCCACCATTCTTGTTGAATCACCTTGTACTTGGAAAATCTATTTTTGGACATATTAGAAGCTGTGGCTCTGTCCCAGAATGGATATGTACCTATCCACAGGATAGGTGATGCATGTCTGACTACTAGGACCCCACCAATCACTAAATCCGTGGTCCTGAGCCACCACTCCTTTGCTCCTCACTGCATGAACACAATGACTTTTAATTGAGCAGTGGTCATACATGTGCCCTACTGAGTAAGCTAACTGCTATCGCACCCAAATAAACACGCTAGTTTGACTGGGCCTAGTGTTCATGCTATTTT